>NC_072864.1:2723478-3026086 GCF_028858705.1 Grus americana | reverse complement strand
CCAGGGAAGCTTGATGAGCCCATCTCCTTCCCCCTGGTCTGCTGGCTCTCGGTGGGGTTTGCCCAGTTGCCTTGATGTGATGCTCAGCCCCTGGCCCCACCACAGGAGCTCCTGGGAGAGACCCAGAGCGGAGGCAAGGCTGCATGAGGGTCTCGTGGTGCCCGTGGAAAGGGGATGTCTGGACTCAGATCTGCCCAACGCCGGTCATCCGGGGGCTTTCTCCAGTAGCGAACAGGACTCCGCACCTCGAGGTGGCCAACTCCCACCCTGTGAACTTGCCCAAGGGTGTCTCTGCTTCGGTGGGGAGGAGAGGAAGGGGTGTGCGATGCTGTGTTTGTGCCTGTCAAGTGTCGCCACACCAGCTGGAGCCGCGCTGCAGCCTGCAGAGCTAACCACAGTTATTTCAGCAGGCTGGTGTTTATGTTTACCTCCCTGCTGCAGCAAGCCATCGCTTTCGGTCGCTCGTGGGTTTAGCAACAACTGCTGCTTCAGGCCAGGCTAATTCTAGCCCTCTTGGGTTTGGGGATGTTTGTTCTCGCCCGACAGCAGCAAACAGGTAGTTTTGGAGAAAGGCATCAAAATAGCCGATGTGGAGGGGGGATCGCTGCTGCTCGGACTGGGTTTGTGCTGCAGTGAGGGGTCCCTGGCCCCGTGGGATGCTGCGCGCGCTGAGCTTGGCATGGGATCCAGAAAGACCGGGCTTGCCAGGCTCTGGCTCAAACCTTGTCTTCTAGCTCTTGGACTTTGTAGCTGAACAGGCTGAAAAAAACCCACATGAACCAGTTAATTTGTCTGTTTTTTCTCGGGCAAAACTGGAGCCACGGGTTGCAAACACCTCTGCCCTGGGCTCTGTGTCCAGGGCCGGTGCCTGCAGCCGGGGCTGTGGCCTTTCCCCCGTGCCATCTGCCCAGCTCTTGAGCTTGAAGCTTCGCAGTAACTCCATTATTTGATAAATCAGAGGAGCCAGATCGGGGAGCGGATCAGCCCTTTCCATATTTGCGATTTTCACCGAACGTGGCAGGACCAGGCCAGCAGAAGCTGGAGAAAACCCACCCATTTCCCCTCCCCGCTCCCCTTTACGCCCATCCCAGCGGGGCTTGGTCTCGTGCGTGGGGGCTCAGATCTCGCCGGAGCCCTCCCAAACTCCTGGGATCAGCTCGCTCCCATCTCCAGGCGAAGTTCAAAGCTTTCCCTTCGTTCCTGCCTGCAGCCGCGGGGTGTTTAATGTGCGGCCGGCATTCCCTGCACGCCGGCGCCCTGGATGTGAACCGCTGCTTTTTCAGCTCTGTCTGAAAACGAGCCGTCTCGGGGCCTCACCTCTTAATTGCGGAGGAGGTGAATGTGAAAAAGCCTCTGGCTGTTTTTAACGCAGGCAAAGGCGGCCGCTCCGGAGGCAGAGCCTTCGCCCGAGCATCCTTGCAGCAGGGTGGTGGTACCTGACCCTCCGCTCGGTGCTGTTCCCGCTGCTGGGCTGGTTTTTGGGCTGGCAGGTCGGAGGGGAGGGGGAAAAGCCCCTCTCTGGAAGCTGGAGAAGGTGAGGATGGTCCCAGAGGCTGGAAGCGTCGCTGCTCTCTAGACGTTAGGACCTGAGGGATGCCGATGGGTTCTGCCAGAGCTGGGTGCGGGACCCTCATACCAAACTGGTACTTGCCTTTCTAGGCACTTGGTAGCCCCTCTGACTGCTTGTAGGGATGCTCGGTGGTCCAATGGGTTCAGCTGCAGGCAAAGGGCACTCCTGCTCCGCCGTGTCTCAGCACCGAGCTGGATTGTGCAGCGGGGTGAGAGTAAAGCAGCGTTTCCTCATCACCCAAGGGCTTTGCTGGGCTTGGATGGGGCTGGAGGGGGGGATGGATGGGAGGAGCCGGGATTCCGCTAACCTGATTACCCAGGTTAGAAACCAACCTTGCAAAAATCCGAGCTGTCTCGTTGCAACCTCCTCCTGCCCTCCCAGGGCACGGCTGGTCCTGAGCGGGAACCCCGCACCCAGCATCGCCTCCCTGCTCCCCTCCTGCATCCGAGAGCAGCCGGGCGCGGCGGGGAGGTGGGATGCAACGGCGGGCACCGTGCCTCCGGCTCCCGGGACCGGGTAAGTGTCACCCCCTCAGAGCACCACGGCCGACTTCAGCCCCGTTCCCCCCTCCCCGGTGCACCCCCAGCCCCGCACGCCGGGTGAGCATCCCCCCCCCCCCCCGGCGCTGCCGCAGCTCTGCCGCCCGGGCAGCACGGCCGCCGCTCTAGTGACGCTTGCGATGAGCGTCTGGGGGTTTTTGGAGCGTGAACTTGTCAGGAATGCAAATGCTTCTTGGCCTGGTGCCGGTACGGGAGCAAAGTTGAAGCCTCAGCACCAACCACCAGAAATCCTGCCGAAATGCCGACGGCGGGGAGGATTTCTCCGCCCGAGCATCTCTCCCGGCGCTGTGAGCAAGTGGTGCTGGTGTTTGGCCGTGGCGGGGGTGCAGGGCTAATAGCCAGCAGCGGTGGGGAGGGGGGCTGCTGCGTCCCGCAAGGGCTTGGCCGTGGGGGTCCGGTCCCTGAGGAGACCCCCGTGCACCGTGGGGCTGGGTGTCCCCGGCACAACCCTCCTCCAGCCCCGGGGTGGCCGGTGGTGCGAGCCGGCAGCAGGTGCCAAAAAGCAGAGAACTCACCTCAAAACAGGTTTCTTGATATTTGGGTGGCCACAGCGATAGCTGCAAAGCAGGGATTTGAGGGGGACTCTGCTCCCAGCCCTGACACGGGGGTGTCACAGCTCAGGGTCCCTGTGGGGAGCTGATAAAAAAGGCAGAATTAAAACCGGCGATGGCAAGTTCCCACTTCCCCTTGCCGGCTGCTGGCCCGTGTCAGGGCCGCTTGGAAAGGCATCGTAAAGCCGTGGCCGAGGTCAGGCAGGGGCAGTGGAGGGTTTGCTTGGCTCTCCACGTGTTCCAGAGCTTGGAAGAGCCGAAATGACTCACTGACCCTCATCCCAGTAAGCTTTTCCCAGCAGCTGTGGGCAGAAGGGATGCAGATTTCCCAGTAAAGGGATTTTGATGCAGAATAATTTTCAGCCTCTTAAAAAAAAAAAAAAAAAAAGTGACGTCCCGCAATGGGAATCATCCACCCGAAAGGTCTCGGAGCGTCGGGGACGTCCAAACGGAGCAGGACCGTGCGCTCCCTGGCATCCCTGGCTGCCGCCGGCCACTCAGCTCAGCCCCGAGGGAGGCAGCCTGGGGTGCGATGCTGCAGCCGAGCATCCCTCTATTTCCTGTGTGTGGGCTCGGCGTTTTCTCTGAAAATGCCGCTTGCCTTCATAAATAACGACTTGATTCCTCCTGCTCCTGACCTTCTTGCCTGCAAATGTTTGCAGCGCTGACCCTGGGAGCGGAGAAGCCGGGATGGGACTCCCTATTCAGCAACAGGCTCCTTCTCCACCCTCCCAAAAAGTTCCTCCCAAAACTTGGCGGCTGAGATTGAGTCACTAAAACGCTGTGACATCACCAGCGGTTTTTGCTACCGAGCAGTCATGCTTCCTGTTATGCCCAGGCACCCGGGTGCCTATAGATAGATATATATACGCACGCATAGGTGCGTGCTTTTAGTGAGCGATCGAGTTCACTCTCCTTCCTCCCGGCATCGCTTCCCGCAAACCCTCGCCTCTCTTTTGCAGTGCCAGCGGCGAGGACCGGCGGCAGGGCTGGAGAGCTGGGTCCCGCTAAGAGGATGAAAACATGGGGCTCAAGTTATCCTGCCTGAAAGGTAGGTTTGGGTGGGTGTTGGGGTTTTTCCTGCTCCCTGAAGGCATCTGGGGGATGGTTGTACGCGGAGGAGCTTTAGGTGTTTCTGCTGTGGGCAGGATTGGTGCGGTTTGGCATCCTGGTGGAGTTTAAGCAAGTCCCACGGGTGACCCGTTGCTCGTGAATCACCTCAGAGCCATTTTTCCCATCCCCCCCAACCAAGCTCTATAAAAATTATAAGGGTCCGGTCGTGCGTTCGCTCCTGCATCCTTTGTTCCGAGCATCTTTGGGCTGATGGCATCCTTCAAGAAATCACGCGGGGTTTGCTTAGAGGTGGGAAAGAGCACGGATGGGATGCTCGGGGTCAGCCCGGAGGCCGGGAGCCGGGGTACCCCGGCTCCCGGCCTCCGGGCTGACCCCGAGCATCCTTCATTGGCTCCCCTCTCCCTGGGAATATTCCAACCCAGGAGCTTTCTATCCCGCTTCTTTCTCCCAAGCTTTAATTTTCTTAATGGAGTTAAGCTTGGGATGGCGGCGGCGATGTCTGCAGAGAGAGGAAAGCGGGAGCTTTTAATGCTCCTGGCCTCGCCGTACCGCGTAAGCAGGGCGAAGGCTGGATATCGCATCGCCCATTAGCTTTGCACCCCCTGAGCAGCTCATATTAATTATCCTTGGGGTCATTAGAGATGGGAGCTAACGAGCATCCCTCTCTAAGATGCAGAGCTGCTTCTTCCCTGGTTTTTCCCAAGCTCAAACCTTATGTGAGATGCTGGCTGTGATGGATGTGGCTTTGGATGCGTCACCCAAAAATAAGCTCTGCGCCCGTGTGCCCCCTCCCCGTGTCGGGGATGCCGCGGGTGGGGCTGGTGGTGGAGGGTCTGGGGGATTTGGGGGTCCTACAGACCCCCCTAACCCAACACGGGGTGACCAGAGAAGGGAAACTGAGGCAAGCAAGGAGTCCTCATCCTGCCTCTGATCCTCCCCAAAGCCGGGGCAAATCTCCGAAATATCCCCCCGCTCCACCAAACCCCTCCAACGAGCTTGGAGTCTGCAATGAAATCAAAGACAACCCCCCCCCCCCCTTTTCCAGCTCCCTTACGTAAGGCAGGGCTTTATCCTTAATTAAAAAGAGATTAAAAATATCAATGTCTGTCCCCTCCGGGCATTTTCCTGCTCGGGAAGAGCAGAAACCTCCCTGGCTGCTGCCTGCGCCGCGCGGGGCTTTTCTCCTGATTAGAAAAACCAGATTAAAGCGATCTGCTCCCCGGGGGGGGGGGGGGGGGGGGTGGACAGGTGATCGTGGGGGGCTGCGGTATCTGTATCGGACACCCCAAAATCAGACACCTGGTTGCTGGGGCAGCTGTGGATTCTCTAGTGGCTCGTAGGTGGTTGAGCCGGCCATGGGAGGAGGGCAGGGAGGTGGGGGATGCTGCAGCCCTGCGCCTGACCTCCCCCCCATCCTGTTCCCCGCACCCCCACCCCCCCATTTCTTCAGGCTTGAAGACGTGCGTGAGCAGTGGAAACGGCAGCGGCAGGACCCCGGAGGCATCCCCGGGCGAGAAGCGCCTGCACGTGCCCTCCATCATCGTCACGCCACCCACTCCCACGGGGACCACGCTGTCCCGCGAGGCTCGGCGCGCGGGGGGGCCGTCGCCGTGCACCCAGTGCTGAGCGGGGGGCTGGGGCGGGGGGGGGACGCGCACACCAGCCGCATCTGTCCCCACTCCGCTGGGATGGAGCCAGAGCCGCCGGGATGCGAATTGGCCGGATCCAGCACCCCTGGAGCTCACCGGGGACACGTGGCGGGGCACCCACCGCACGGGTGGGTTTGGACACCGGTGACTGTTTTTTCTCTCTTTTCCTAAAAACGCCGGGGAGGGGGTGGCACAGCGCAGCTCCTTCCCTGTGAATAAAGCCCCTGGGGCTCCGCACCCCCCCTGCCCCGGTTTGGCACCCGCCGTCTCCCTCGGGCTGTGTCGGCGGAGCGATGGGCGGGGGGGGAGCCATCCCCCCAGAAAGCTGCCCCTGTGCCGAATGGGGGGGCCAAAAGCAGGCTACACCCCACCAGCCCCCTCCTCTCCGCTTGGATTGAAGAAGCCGGTTGCAAACGGCACCGGAAAAATGAACTCGGCGTCGTCTGCAACCCGCCCTCACGGCCCCGCCGCATCGCCCGCATCCCGGGGAGGGAACCGGGGGCGATGCTTCCCGGGGAGCGGCGGCACCAGGAGCCGGCGGGAGAGGCGGGAGTGTGAAAGCAGATGGAAATTTAATTTTTTAATGACAGCAGCAGATGGCAAAAGACACGCAAGTGGAGTCGCAGCGTGGCGGAGCCGTTTATAGAGCACCCGGCGGAGCCACGGCGTGTGCCGGCGGCACGGCGGGGGCCGCTCGGTTGAGGGATGGAGGGGGGTGGCAGGGGGTGGGCAGGGGGTTCCCACGGCTGGGCTGGGGGCCCCTGGGGCCATCCTCACCCCAGGGGTGGGGGTCGCTCCCATGGGCTGAGCCGGAGGGGGATTGGGGCGAGCTGCCATCATTCGGGGGCTTCCTGTTTCCATCGTGACCCACAAACCGGGCTGCAGCCCCCCGAATCGCCCAGAGCGGTGGGTACCGGCGGCTTCGGCCACTCGGCTGGGCCGAACATGAGTGGGGGGAGGGATGGAGGGGGGATCATCAGCAAGACGAGGGCTGAGTGCAGCCCTGAGGCGTGGATGAGTGGATAGAGGACGGAGGCCTGGGTGGGTGGGGAGATGGAGCGATGAGTGGGTGGGTGGGTGGGTGGATGAAGGCAGGGATGGAGTGGATGGATGAATGGATGGATGGATGGATCTATGGATCTATGGATGGATGGATGGATCTATGGATGGATCTATGGATGGATGGATGGGTCTATGGATGGATCTATGGATCTATGAATGGATGGATGGGTCTATGGATGGATGGGTTGATGGATGGATCTATGGATCTGTGGATGGATGGATGAGTCTATGGATGGATGGATGGGTCTATGGATGGATCTATGGATCTATGGATGGATGGATGGGTCTATGGATGGATGGGTTGATGGATGGATCTGTGGATCTGTGGATGGATGGATGAGTCTATGGATGGATGGATGGGTCTATGGATGGGTCTATGGTTGGACGGACGGATGGAGGGACAGGACAGATGGGTGATGGTGGGTGCCCGGTCGTGGGTGGCTGCACAGGGACGACTGCACTGCCGGCCGGCCAGATGGATGGCCGCTGCTGGGCTGTGCGCAGAGGGAGGGTGCACAGGCGGGGCGGGAGGGGTGCCGGGGCACGCCGGGCGCAGGGCGGGCCTAGGGACACGCACCCACGGCCGCGGGGGACACGAACCCACCGGGGGGGGGTGCTGCCCCTCCCGGCCGCCAGGGGGCGGTAGCGGCCGGCGTCGCGCACATGCGCAGAGGGCGGGGGCGGCTGCGGGCCCAGCGGCGCCCCGGCAACAAGTGCTGAGCGCTGATTGGTTGAGTGTCCCCAAGAGGCATCGGGATTGGTCCCTCTGCCACCGACCCAGACCTCCTCCCTCTGCTGGGCACGGCCGCGGGGCCAGTGCCGGAGCGCGGCGGGAGTAGGACAGCCAATCAGAAAGGGGTGCGACATGGTAACCAATGGCCGGCCAGCGCCGCCCATGGGAAACCAATCAGCGTGTTCCGAGCTGCTTGACGAGCTGCTTGACCCCGCCCCCACGCGGAGACCGCGAAAACGCACCCGGCGGCGGGAAGCGGGGCGCTGTGGGCGGGGCCTCATCGCCGCGCAGCCAATGGGGAGGGCGGGCGCGCGGTGGGCCCGAGTCCGGTTCCGGTTCCGGTTGGGTGCCGGTGCCGGTTCGGGGCCGGCCGGAGCTTCCTGTGGCCGCCGCCATGGAGCCGGCCGAGGCGGAGTTCCTGGCCGAGAAGGAGCTGGTGACGATCGTGCCCAACTTCAGCCTCGACCGGATCCACCTCATCGGGGTCGGCGGGGCCGGGGGGTGGGGACAGGCCCGGGAGAGCTGGGGGGCAGGGGGACAGGGTTTGGGGGACAGCAGCGGCGGGTCGGGGGACAGAGCCTGGTGGGATTGAGGGCAGGGTGTGGGCGGGCCTTGGGGCTGGGGGGCTGAGGGAGAGGGGCTGAGGGGACTGGGGACCGGCTGGGGAACGCGCAGAGGGGACGGGGGTATGGGGAAAGGGCTGAGGGGGTGGGGGGATTGGGGGTCTGATCTGGTGGGGGTGGAGGGATTGGGGGGCAGGGGCGGGGGGGGCGGGTTTGGAGAGGAGGCAGCACATCCCCCCAGGGGGTTTGGGAGGGGGCAGTGCTGTCCCCCACCTCTCCGGTGCTTTTGCAGAGGCAGCGCAGCCCCTGGCACCTGAGCCTTGGCTGAGGGGGTGACCGGCTGCCCTGGGTGCTGAGCCCCCAGCTCTGGCAGCGGGTGCCAGGATCTGCCCTGGGTGCTGGGCTCCGCTGCCACCTGCCTCCGAAAGCGCCTGAGCCCGGGGGGCTGCGTTTTCAGGATAGATGTAATTTCTGTAAAACACTTTGAAATAGGAAATGCGCTGGAAACTTTAGTTATTACTTCTCAAGGGAGAGGAGGAAAAGTCAGAGAGCAAGAATTACGGGAGGCGAGAGGAGGAAATTCAGATGCTATTTGACTCTGGCTTTTCCAAATCCCCCAAAAACTCATGATCCCTAGAGATGGCTGAGGCCAAATCAACAGACAAGCACTGTGGTGTCCCAGCCTTCACTGCCGCCTTATTCTCGTCTTCGATTTGTCTTCCAGGGAGATCTGGGTCCTTTCAATCCCGGCTTGCCAGTGGAAGTGCCTGTCTGGTTGGCCATTAACCTGAAGCAGAGGCAGAAGTGTCGGCTGATCCCTCCAGAATGGATGGATGTCGGTAAGGATGGCGGCTTCAGCCCTGGGCTTCAGCGGGTGCAGTGGAAACACGAAATAAAAACAACAACTCTGGTTTTCACCATTAGTGGGAAGCTTAATTCAACAAACACAAATGACTCGGAGAGAACGATCTAACGTTCTACCACTGGAATTCTTTATATTTACAGGAGATGTAATCTTCCTGGTTAAGTCAGGCATTTAACTTCTGTTCCTCTGCTGAGGAGGAAGAACAAGGGTTAGATTGAATCCCCAGCCCCAACGCTCATCTTCAGAAGCAGCCGCTGGTCTTTCTGAGCAGCACTTGCATCTCTCGCAAGGCTTGTTCAGAAGGAGCCGGGGACCTTGGGTGACGCTCTGTGAGGAGGGAGGCTTCGGAGAGCGTATATGTGTGTTTGTCGCTGGTTCACTCACTCCCTGAAATCGTTTTCCTTGAGGGCATCGGAAATGGGAGGTCGTCTCACTCTCTAAAAAGTGAGAATCGTGGCACCCTCCCTTTTGTCATCTCAGGGGGCACTGAGAAAGAGAAAAAGCAAACTCTC
This sequence comes from Grus americana, assembly GCF_028858705.1. Lineage (NCBI taxonomy): Eukaryota > Metazoa > Chordata > Aves > Gruiformes > Gruidae > Grus > Grus americana. The sequence goes on along the minus strand of NC_072864.1, from coordinate 3,016,947 downwards.
GTGGAGCTGCAGCAAGAGGGAAACCTGCACCAAAGTGTTCCTGCTTTATTCATTCAAGGGCACAAACGCTACTTAGCGCACGTGTTTTGTGGTGAAGGGACCGCCAATCCGTTTGGGGATCAAGCTGGTGTAGATCCAGTCTCCTGTTTTTCCTGGGGGGGTAAAAGTGTGCCTGGAACACTGAAGGTCTGGCAATGTCTGACCGTTCCTGGTTGTATTTTAGAAAAACTGGGGGAAATCCGGGACCAGGAACGTAAAGAGGACACCTTCACTCTGATGCCCAGTCCCTATTATATGGAACTCACAAAGCTGCTGTTAAACTAGTAAGTAGGAAATGTATTGTAACAGTTTCCGCCCGAGTACATGCTTGCATAGACAATTTTTCAAGCTTTCGTTGGCAGTGGCCCCAGAGAGTGGTGGGAAAGTGAGAGTTAATGGAGGTTTATTTCACAGCGTGCCAAGATCTCGTTGCAGCAGTTTTCTCATGGTAACTTTGCATTTCAGTAACTTGGGGATTGCTTGTTCTGCGGCCTGATAATTGGGACTGCGCCGCTTTATTGAGCGGCAGCTAAGCGTAGAGGCCTTGAGGATCGGCAACACGTTCCATGGCTGCAATCTGTTCAGCAGCCTAAACCCTCCAGGCTTCTTCCTTGGCTCTCCTTCAGGAGGAAAGCTCCTCTTTTCTCGGCCTGAGAAGCAGGAGACCAGGGATATTCCGAGTCTGAACTCATGCCTGCTGAGGCATTTCACTTGTAAAATGTGCTGGCTGGTATTTTTCTCAGTGCAGGCTCTTCTGACTTTAAGCCCTCGATTACGGCAGGGCGGTCATTTAAGCACTGGCTTTTCCTCTGGAGATGACGCTCTTGGCGTGCGGCTCCTTCCCTCACGCTAGAATAACCCTGACAGCTCTGTCCGTGTGAATTGATCTCATCTCCCGAGGTCCTTATGGCAGCGCTGAATTGCCTTAATGGGAGGATGTGGCACAACTCGTACGGTCCTTTCAACTTAATACTCTCTGATAGAGCCACGAGAGCACAGAGCCGGGGCTGTAATCGCAGCCGAGTCCTTTCAATTCCCCAGCTGCCCGTGACTTTGGCCGGGTTATTGGCCCTCCGTGTACCTCGTACCAGCTGGGCAATTAAAGAGCAGAAGGATTCTAGTGAGAACCAGATGCTGCATCAGAGCTGAGCATTCCTGGGTAAATAAACTGTCCCAAAAATCCCAGCAGCAGAAGTACCAGGCTGGATTTTAATGTCGAGTTGCAGGGTTTTTTTTTTTTTTTTTCCTCTCTAGCAAACTGCTCTGCTTATGCCTCAGAGGGCTGAAGAACTGCCAACATTACTTACGCCAGTGACATAACGTACGGGTCCCTCGCAGCCTGTTCTGATCCGCTCTCTCCTCCTTTCAGCGCCTCAGACAACATCCCAAAAGCCGATGAGATTCGAACGCTGGTGAAGGATACCTGGGACACCCGGATAGCCAAGCTGCGGCTGTCTGCGGACAGCTTCGTCAGGCAGCAGGAGGCTCACGCCAAGGTGCGGCGGGGACGAGCCGGGAGAGCTTTGCCAGTTCTGTGCTGGGAGGATTCCAGATGCCGTGCGATTGTGTGGGCTTGTGACTGATGAGAGCTGCTCGTGAAAATGCTGGTTGGGGCATGTTTTTCCTGGGTTGTGGGTATGGCAGTTGGGAACTAAAGCCATATGCTGAAACCTTGCTTTATGGGCTGGTTGCAGCTCCCCGTGCGTTAAGGAAATAGCGCTCTTGTTGCTCGTGGGTTTCTCTTGACCGGGGGTGGCAGCTGGGCCTGTCCCTTGGGGGGTCACCAAAGGAGAAGCGTGTGCCGCAGAGCTACTTTCCGAGTTCCTTGTGGCAGGTCTGTTTCCCCACATTCTGCCCTTTTCTCTTTTAGCTGGATAACTTAACTTTGATGGAGATCAACACAGCCGGGACTTTCCTTACTCAAGCCTTAGATCACATGTACAAGCTCCGGACTAACCTTCAGCCTGGCGAGAGCGCCCACTCCCAGGATTTCTGAGGTACTAGCCGGGCCAGCACTCAAACCTCCCAGGAGAGGGCAGTGGAAGGGAGCAGACTCTGCTCCTCGGCCTTCATCTGACCAGCCTCTACCTCCCTGCCCAGATCTGAAGCCGCCCAAGCCTCGGCTGCCTGCAACCCCTCCTGGGCTGGGCAGCAGGCACACGGGCAGGGGTTCTCCTTCCCAGAGGAGAGAGCAGGATTCCCGTGGCCGGATGGGAATTGCTCCAGAGCTGCCAATGGCACGGGAACATCCCCGCACGATCGCTCCTACGCGTTCCCTCTTTGCAGAGGTCGAGCTCTCTCTTGGGTTCGAGAGATCTGCTTGGTGCAGGTGGTGGCTTGCCAGCGCTAGGCTGCTGTCTAATGATGTCAGGAGGATCTCTGCGCCCTGGAGAGTGTGGGTGTACTTCATAGAGGGAACTTCTGAGGGCAGCACAGGCCACACACTGGCTTGAAAGCGATAAATTTCTAGGCGGTGCTTCGCCATGAATTTTCTCAGAGCCTTGAAAAAGGGGGAAGATGTGCCGGCGATGAGAGGTGTCTGCTGCTCTGCTGGGGAGATCAGCCGGGAAGCAGATCCATCTGCTCTTTGGAGAAGGACAAAAGAAAATGGCTTTCCCTCTCCAAAGCCAGGCTGTCTCGTAATATCCTACGTCTGCCTTTTTTTTTTTCTTTTCTCTTTTTAATCTGAAACTGTGTGTATGAAAAAAATAAAATTAATTGCAGCTGAGTCAACGGCATCAAATTAGTCCCTGTGTTTTGTCGCACGCTGTGCATCAAGCGTACACGGGTTAAACAATGCTTGGAAAAACCCGCAGCTCTCCTCCTTTGGCTCCGGCCCCGTTCCCCTGCGGCAGACCGACAGGCGACGGCAGGATCCTCGCCGGCGTCGGGCTGCGTTGATGGCAGATGTAATTATTACGGGCAGAGGGGGGAAAATGCCGGCTCGAACCCGACGGTGGCAAGCCACGAGCGGTGCCCTTCCCCGAGCATCTGGGCCAGGCTCCGCGCGGCTCCTGCCTGCCATCTGTGCCCTGCCTGCCTCGGCCGCTGCCCGCAGCGCTGCCCGCAGGCAGAGGGTTCCGACAAGGTGAGGATGGCAGGAGCTGCCCCCCGGCGAGGCTGGGGGATGCTCGGAGCAGGGCTGCTTTCCCATCGCCGCTGGGGGAGAAAGAATCCTTTGCCAGCGTTGTGGAAGAGTTTATTATTGTTCTTGGTTGGTTTTTTTTGGATGTTTTCAGAAATTACAGCAATATATTCATAAATACCTAATTACTACATTCAACAAATAATATATTACATTACAATTAATTCAAACAAGTACACTTAGAACATGTTTAGGGGGTTTTTTTTCTCCTTTGTTTTTTTTTTTTCTGTTTGTTTTGTTTTCTTTCACAGCATCTAAACTGCCCCCAGCGGGCTCTGCCCTCCCAGGCTCTGGCGCAGCTGCTCGAGCGATTCAGCACGGGGTACGTACAAACAGACACGACCGTTCCCCATGGCCCCGGGGGGGAATAATTCTGAGAAATCGGTCCAAAATACGTGATTATTGGTGAGGGGGGAAAAAAATCTCAGGACGGGAGCTGCTACAGAGCCAGGCGACATCCCAGCCAGGCTCCTGCCCACGGCCTCATCGCGGCACGGCGGCGAGGGATAAATTGCCGATGATTTTCCATTCCCCAGCTTCTTCCCCCGTTCCCCCCCCTCCCTCCTCTCCCCAACACACGGGAAGGGAAAAAGCGAGTCGAGCAGCGAGCATATTTTGCCGTGTTAAAATTCATTGTGAAGCCCAGAGTTGGCAGCGGCTAGGCCAGAGGCTGGCGATGCAATTGGGGATTTAAAAAAGATTAAACTAATTTCTGTCACAAGGGCATTTTGCTTTTTAATCTTGCACAGCTTTTTTTTTTTTTTTTGGTGAAGCCAATGGGAGACTGGAGGGGGGAAATGGGGGGGGGATGTTAATGCTTTCTTTGCGAGTGCAACAAGAGAATTTAAAGCAGAAAGCAGAGGTCATCTTTTCCTGTAGACATGAGCTTGTCTGGTGGCAAATTAAAAAAAAAAAATAAATAATTTTAAAAAAAATTAAAAAAAAAAATATATATATATAAAAAAAGCCTCCCTGGGGAGTTAGGGTGTGCGATGATTGGAAAGTGGCTAAAAATGGCACCATGTGGTGCCAAGCCTGGACCTGCCGCCCCAGCCCGACGCCGCAGGCAGCTCCTGCCCGCCGGTGGGCACGAGGTACAGGCAGGAAGAGCTCGACCCAGCTTGTCCCCGTGATGCCACCAACCCCGTGCCAAGCTGCGGACCCCACGGGCGAACCCCGGCTCCCCCTGCCCAAACCACCTTATAGCGCCGCTCTGATTGTCTCGGTATTTGGGGGGGGACACAGAAGGACACCCCCTGTGCCACCCATCCCTAACCCCTCCAGCCCTCTGGGTGCCATCGCTTCGTATTTTTAATTTGGCAGACGGAGCCCACGCAAGGCTGAGAAACCACCCGGCACCGCAACACCCACAACTGCCCAGAGGGACCAGAAAAAGACCCAGAAATCAAAGGAAAAATGGTAAAAAAACCAAAACCCAAACCCCAAAAATAACAACCCAGGAGGCTGAGGGTGGTGGAAGGGCTCAGCTCCGGGTTCCCCAGGGACTGGCGGTGGGACGGCACCTGCCCTGCGGGAAAAGGGGATTTATTTTTCCTGGGGTTTGGGTTTTTTTTTTTAATTCTTTTAAAACACTTCTGTCCTGACCAGCAGCCATACTAACACTAAAAGCAAGTTAATCTTTTTGCCAAAAAAAAAAAAAAAAGTAAAAAGGGGAAGGGAGAAGGGGGAGGGGAGAGGAAAAAAAAAAGGCAAAAAAAAAGCAGAAACATATTAAAAAAAAAGGCAAGCTTTTTATAACAATAATTAAAGTAATAAAAACATACAAAACTTTTTTTTTTTTAATATATATACACAGTACAAGGCTGAAGCACCTTTTTTTTTTTTTTTTTTGTCTCTTAAATCGCAAAACCACGGTGACTGACTCCGACAAGTTAACCCCGCCGGGGCCCACCGTCGGCGCGCGTCCGTGCCCCTTCCCCGCCAAACAGGAACAAAAAGGTACCTTCAACCAGTTTATTGACTTTATTGTTTTATAGCGAAGTGCATTTCCAGTGGAAAGCCCCGGGGTGGGGTAGGGGGGGAGGCTCCCGGTGCCGTGCCGTGCCGTGCCGGGGAGGAGGGGGCTCAGCGGCTGCTGGCCGGCCGTCCCGCACCCGGCCCCGCGGGGCTCCTCCAGCCTTAGTGTTGTCGGTGGAGTCTTTTAATTAAAAAAAAAAAAAACAAAAAAAACAAAACCAAAAAAAAAACCCCAACAAAAATGAGCGCTATAAAGTGTGGGTGGGTGGAGGGGGGGGCCCGCAGCGCCCTGTCTCCCGGGAGGAGAGCCCGAGCCGGGCTGGCAGTTGCTTGCAGAGGACCGGAGGGGACGGGACGGGGTCTGCTCGCCGTCTGCTCGCCATCGGGTGGGCTCCCGGCTCCCGTGCTCCTTTGCTTCATGCATGGCACATTCTCCATTTATTTTTTTTTTATTATTTTTTTTTTTAAATTTTATTTTTTTAGCTTCAAACCTCCCAGTGAAAAATATTAAATATTCAAGGTAATAAAATAGATTATTATTTCTAGACTATATGTTCGGCCTAGCCCAAGGAGCGTCACCTGGGATACCCCTTGAAATAACCCCTAGACCACTGCATTGCAGGCAAGGCAAGGCACTTCCGCAGGTGATCCAGCTCGGCTTGCAGGCGCTCGCGCTCCGAGACCATCTTCTGCTTCTGGGTCCTTAATTCCTGCAGGCAGCCAAGGGGAGAAGGCAGAGTCAGGGCAGGCAGCGAGCAAGGGATGGGATCCCTCCCGGATGCCCCGCGGAGGCGGTGGGGGGGGGGGTGCAGGGGTGCCTGTGCCCCGGGTTTGGGTGGGTGGGTGGGGGGGGGGGGTACGGCCGCGGCCCCGCTCACCGCCATGCTGTGCGAAAGCTGCTCTGCCGTCAGGCTCAGGCTGTAGTGCTGGGCCTCCAGCCGCCGGCACTGGGTCTGCAGCACTTGGCGTTCCAGGTTTTGTTCTGCGAAGCCCAAAGGAGAAGAAGGGGTGGGGTGAACGCCGGCTCCTCCGGTTCCGTGCACGGCACAGCACCGTGCCCGAGGATGCTCTGCCCAGCCGCAGCATCCCTGAGCATCCCCGGCCCCTGGGCTGCCCGCAGGGAACCTCCCGTGAATACAGCCCTGAATACATGAATTTTTCACGTATACATCAATTTTCACTGTCGCCTCTTGCTTTTATGCCACTCCTGCAGTGCCGGGGAGCCACCAGCGCTTCCCCGACCCATTCCGGCAGGAGCCAGAGGCGCCCGGTCAGGGTCCGGCGTGGTTTCACCCAGGGGAAACTGAGGCACGAAGTGGGGGTTTACCCCTCCCCTCATCCCCTACCTTCTATATGTTCCTGGTAAGCTTCAAAAATTGCCTCGATCCCTTGCCACTTGGGCCTGGGGTACTCCTCCTCCTCTTCCTCCTCCTCCTCCTCCTCCTCTTCCTCGGAGGCCGAGTCGTGGGGCAGCGGGGGCAGCGCCCGGTGGGGCAGTGGCCCCTCGGCCGTGCCGTTGTGCGGGGGGGCGGCCAGGCGGCTGGACGCCTGCAGCTCGGGGATGTTGTAGTGGATGGAGGCGTCGAGCTTGTGGTTCTGCTCCGCCGTCAGCGCCGCCGTCCCCCCTGCGGGGACCGAGCATCAGCCCCCCGCTCGCTCCCCACATCCCCCACCCGCTCCCCGCGTCCCCTGCCCCAGTGCTGCCCCCCCCCCCGAGGCTGCATCAGGAAAGATGCTCCCCTCAAGGTATTGATTTCCATCCCCCCCCCCCACCCAAGGCCATTTTTGGGGGGCTGCAGCATCTTCTGGGGGTTTTCATCACCCACCCCATGCCCCCGGCACGCTGGAGTAACGACGTTTTGCTCGCTCATTGAATTGAGTGAGTCCGGGCGGAACGGAGCCGTATTATCCCAGCGCCTTATATTCATCTTCATCGACGAGCTCCTGGGATGCTCCAGCAACGCGTTTGCCGGTGGATGTCGTGCCCTCGGCGGTGCCAAACCCCAGCGGGGGGGGGGGGCCAGGGGGGTCTCCCACCCCACGGGGATGCTATCCCGGTGGTACCCAGCCAGCTCCCCGCATCCCCGCCGTTACCTTTGTGCTTCTGCAACGCCTTCTGGGTGGACTGCAGCACCGACTCGTGGAACTGGTGGGCGAACTCCTCGGCGATGAAGGGCTCCCAGGGCTTGCTCTTGCCGTTCATGCTGTGGGACAGCGGCACCGGGATGTCCTTGGGCAGGGGACCCCTGACGTAGCTGAGGATGCTCAGTGCCTTCTTCCCGGGGTGCCCGTCGCTCAGCCGGGGCTTCTCCACCGATGCCGTGGCCGATTCCTTGGCCCTCGGTAGCTCCTGGGGTCTCAGCTGGTCTAACCTGCCCGGCTCTGCCGTTTTCTGCGCCTCTGGCACGGAGACGGCGATGCCCACGGGTTTATCCGGATCCAGCAGGAGCGGCGGCACCGGCGGCTCTTTGGGCAGAGGAGGAGCAGAGGCGGCTGCAGCGGGGGCTCCGTGTCCCCCGCAAGGCAAAGCCGTGCCCCCCCATCCCGCCGGGCAGGGGGTGCCCCCGGCCAGCCGAGAGCCAGGGAGGGAGCGGGGGTGCTTACCGGCGGTGGGGCCGCTGGGGCTGTCCCGCGGGGAGCTCTTCACCACCACGGCGGCCGGCGTGGTCTTCTGCTTCATGGCCTGGAGCATCTCCACCAGCTTCTCCTTGTCTGCGGCATGGGAAGCTGAGGTTTAGTGTAGCCTCTGCTCAGCAGAGCAAGCTCACGGCCCCAGGCACCCCCAAACCAGGGAGTGGGGACCCCCCCCCGAGCCGGGGCCGGCCCCGAGCATGCACGGGGCATGTCTGTTACCTTTCCTCTTCTCGGCGCTGATGTGCGTGAGGTTGAAGATGGTGAGGAAGCGCTTCTTCTCCTCGAAGTTGGGGCTGTTGTTCATCTCGTCGGGGCTGTAGCGGGTGGAGAGCGGGAGGCGCGGGGAGGGCGTGCGGCGCTTGTTCTGCACCGTCGGCGGCGAGGGGCTCCTCTCCCGCAGCATCCGCCGGCGCTTGCGACGCTTCTGGCTCAGCAATTCCTCCTTCTGCTGCTGTGTGGTGAGGCCGAAGAGCTGCAGGAACTCCAGCTTCTGGGGCACCGAGGGGGAGAGCAGAGCAGGGTCACCCCCAGACCGGTCCCCATCCTCATCCTCATCCCCAGCCCCGACCCCCTGGCATCTCTGCAGCCGGCTGGGGACGGCGGCTGCACGGCGGCACTGGGAGCTGCTGCCCGAGGAGGGGGGGCTGCCCCGGGGGACAGAGGGGACAGGGGACGGCGAGCGCCGGTTGTACCTCGGAGGACGTATCCAGCTTCAGCGGGGGCTGCTCGGCCACGCAGCGGAGATGGGCCCGCACCTCCTCCTCGTCGCTGTCGTCGCAGGAGTCGTCCAGGTCGTAATAATACCCTGGGGATGGGGAGAGGCTGGCGTGAGACGGGGGAGACCACGGTGACACTGCGGGGACCCTGGGGACCTGCGGGGACCCTGGGGAACCCTCTGGGGACAGGGGTGCAGCGGGGTGCTGCTGCGCTGGGGGATGATGCTGGAGGGGAGCGGTGGGGGTGCAGTGTGGGTCCCAGCAGGGTGGGGGGGTGTAACCCCATGGAGCCCTGTCCCCGCTCCACCGGCTGTGGGACCCGCAGGGCATCGCCCGCCCCCGTGTCCCCACTCAGCATCCCTTTGGGATGGGTGGCGGGGGCTCAACAGGAGGGTTAACGGGACACGGCCCGGGGTGGCTGCGGCTGAGCCCCCCATCTCCGCTGGAGGGGGGACGGCAACACCTGCCCCCCCCCCCGCAGCGCTCCGTCTCCTCCTCGCCACTGTTCTCATCCCCGCTCGCGCAGTCCCATTAATATTTAAAGCCCGCTTATTAGCCTCAGTTCATCATTTATTAATTGGGCATGTCTAGAGCAGAGGATTTACCGAGCCGCTCGGTTTACGGGAGCGTTCGCATCGCGGGCTGCCGGCATCCCCAGGGAGACCCACCGGCCGCCCCCACCACCGCCACGTCCCGGCGCCGGTCTGGGGGTCCCCGGCGCGGTGCAAACCCGGCACCTCACCTTTCTCGCGGGCCTCCCGCCGCCGGCGCTCCTCCAGGTCGAGTTTGCTGACCAGCCTGCGGTGCTGCTGCACGAACTCATCGTAGATGTACATGGGGTCCTGGGCGCGGGGCAGGGGGGGCCGGTAGGGCGAGCTGGGCTTGGCGGCCTCGGCGAAGGGGGCGGCCGGGGGTCTTTGCTGGCTCAGGATGCTCTGCGTGGACTTCTCCAGCTCGGCTAGGAAGGGGGCGTGGGTGAAGCCCCCGTGCTCCGGGGCACCGGGCTCCCGTCCTGGGGGGTATTTCTCCAGAGCATCCCTCTTCCTCGCCCCCTCCTCCAGCTTCTCGGGGCAGAAGACCCTCTCCACCTTCACCAGCGGGATGCCCTGGCGGCTGGGCTCGAAGGGGGCCGGGTGGCCGTGGAGGGTGTGGGGCTCGGGGAGGCGCCGGGGGGGCTCGGGGGGGCTCTCCATCAGCGAGACGGGGTTCCAGAGGGACGTGGTGACGGGGTGGTGCTGGGGCTTGGGGGAGATGAGCGGCGGGGGCCCACCAAAGTGCTGCCCCGGCTCCCGGCCGCTCGGCTCGTGGCGGCTCGATCCCGACCTGCGGGGAGAGGAGAGGACCGGAGAGGTGAGGGGCCGGCACCGCTGCCAGAGCACCGGCCGCACCTCGGCACCGGGCTGCTTTTGGGTGAGAAACGTGGCGTTAGGGCCAGCCGGAGGGGTTTGTGCACGTGGGGCTGCCATGCTCGTCCCCTCCTGTGCCACCGCCCCGAGGGACGGTGGGGGGGCAGAGTTGACAAGTGGGTTGAGCAGGGATGGGGCTGCATTCCCGGTCCCCCGGGACCCCCGGCACGACACCCTCCCCGCCACCCCGGCTGCCCACCACGGGGCCAGGCGAGCCAGCGGTCCTGGCACAGCCCTGCTCCCCCCGCGGCACGGGCAGCGCCCCGGCGCAACCCCCCTCCGACAGCCGGGGATGCAGCCAGCCTGTTAGCGGGATAAATATTTCATGCGCCCAAGCTGTGCATTTAACGCTTTTCCGCTCCAGCGCCCCGGACCTCCGTGCACAGAGCAGCGAGTTCAGCTCAGCGCCGCTATCTGCCGCCCCGGCACCGCGTCACCACCGGCGGGAGCACCGCCGGCCCTCCCAGGGATCGGGCCCTCTCCCTCCCCGCTGGATGCGGACACCCCTGGGATGAGGATGAGGATGGAGCATCCCCTGGCTGCAGGTGTTTCGGGGTGATCTTGCTCTCTCCTCCCCAATTTGGGGCGGGAGCAGAGGACGGGGAAGGGAGGCTGCGGCGGGCACTCGCCTTTGTGCCGCGATCTGCTCCTTATTATCCTCGATGAGCCGCGCTAATCCCCTGGATACCCAAAAATAACAAAGAGAACTGGCGGCAGAGCCGGCTGGATGAGCCCGCACTGCTTAAGCACTTAGCAATGGGGGTGAGCAAGCCCCTGTCAATCAGGGGGTGCAGGCACGCTCCTCTTCCCCCCCCCAAACCGCTCGGCTTTGGGGCAGGTTGCCCCCCCCGCCCCCGCAAAACGGGGTATCCCACCGCCTGGGTCTGCTGCACGGCGGGGAGCTGCAATTAGCGGTGCCGGGTGCCTGGGCAGCACCTGGCCGCTCGCCGCTGGCCCCTGGCCACCTCCCGGGCTCCTCGCCTGCCGCCGCGCAGATGTCGGGCACCGGTAACGCCCGGCATTGCCAGCGCAGCCGGCCTGGCTGGCACCGCGCGATGGGGATCTGCTGGCGCCGGCCGAGCACGGCGGCTTCTGCTCACAGGGGCGTGCAAGGAGCGAGGGGCACGGCTACGGGGTGGCCAGAGCCGGCTAACGGGGGGGTGGAGGGGCACAGCCACGGGGCGACGGGGGAAAATCCTATAGGTATTACAGCAGGGATGGCTGCGACGGGGAAAAAAATGCAATTGGGTTTTAGGGGGAAGCTGCATCCCTGGAGCGGAGCTGGCAGCATCCCTACCTGGGGTGCTCCGGCCGATGCTCGGGCTCGGGCTGGCTCGGGGCGCGCCCCATGTCGAGATGCTGCTCCAGCACTTGTTGCCGAAACTCTGAGACTTGGGATTGCCGATCTTCCTTCTCCTGGCGCAGCCGGCGCTGCCGGGCCAGCCACTTCTCCTCCTCGTTGGTGCGGTGGATGAGCAGCGCCGTGGCCGCGCTGCTCCCCGGCAATGGGAACACGTTGTGGTTGGGGATGAGGCTGGGCACGGGGTGGTGGGAGGCCGGCGGCTGGTGCAGCGGGTGCTGGATGGGCTTCGGCGTCGGCAGCACCGAATCCTTGAGTTTCTCTGGGTTGGAAAGGAGGTGCCAGAGAGTCAGAGCAGGGAAAAGGGGGGGCTACCCGCGGCCATCGCTGGCTATCATTGGGGCGCACAGGGTCCCCCCCCAAGCATCCCTGCGGGCGGGAGGCACACGGAGCTGCGGGGCAGCCGGCAGCCAGAGCCCGGTGCTCCCCTGCCCGGTCGGGGGGGCGGGGTGGGGGGCGCTGCCCGCTCGCTGCCAGCCCAGCTGCCAGGCGTGCCACGGCACCGGACCGAGTCAGATGGCACAGGCACCGCGCCGCCTCTCCGAGAGCCGCGGCAGCTGGGCTTTTGGCAAAGCGCACTGGCAGCCGGGAGAGCCCGGCGCCGTCCCGAGCCACCTCCCGGGGCCACCGACCCCCTCGGCTTTGCCATCTGGATGGGGAAAGAGGACGGTGGCAAGCTGCGCCGAAGGCAGCACCCCCCACGGCGTCACTGGTGGGGACGTTACCTGGTCTGCCAGGCACCAGCGGCTCTGCTGGTTTGCCCCGCTCCTCGGCCGGGTGCCCCCGCAGCCCGTGCAGCTCGGCCATGGGGAGGAAGGGCCCCTCCATGGCTTTCACCATGCTCAGCTCCTTCTCCCGGGCACGTTCCCGCTGCCTCTCCAGCTCCCGCTCCCGCTCCTTCTCCCGCTCTCGCTCCAGCTCCTTCTCGCGTTCCCGCTCCCGTTCACGCTCCTTCTCCCGCTCCCGGTCGGCTTCTCGCTCCCGCTCCTTCTCCCGCTCCCGCTCGCGCTCCCGCTCCCTCTGCCGCAGCTCCTCGTCCATTTGCAACCTGCAAAGAAAAGCCAAAAAACAAAAACCACCAACCCCCAAACAATCCCCGGATGCCTGTTAGCATCCCCTGGGGTGCCCTGTCCGTGCCCCCCCACCGTCGCCCCCCCGTACCTCTCGGCGGCGAGGCTGGAGATGCGCTCGGACTGCAGGGCGGAGAGGGAGGAGTGCGAGAGCTCGGGGGGGTACCGTACCCCCGAGAGGTGCAGGTGCATGGCCGAGGGGTGCAGGGGCGGCAGCGAGCCCGGCGCTGGCAGCGGGTAGAAGGGGGACCGCAGCGCCGACAGGCAGTACGACTCGTCCATCCTGGGGAGACGGCGATGCTCAGTGGGATGTGCGGCTCGGGAGGGGGAAGAAATCCCCAATTTTCCTCCCCCCCGGAGCAATCCCAGGCTGGATGGGGGCTGCCTTCTGCTGGGAGGGGGGTTTGGAGAGCCCCAAAACGTCCTCCGTGCAGCCCAACCACCCTCCCACCTCCCCAGCCCCCAAGGCTCGCCCTCCGGCCACCGGCATCCCCTGGGGACCCCCGTGCCCGCGCTCGGCGATGCCCAACCTGAAGGCGGGGTGCGGGAAGGGGTGATGTGTCAGGTAGCTGGGGTGGTAATACGCGGCGGCGGCGGCCGGATCCAGGCCGAGGGGCGGCAGGGAGGACATGCGGAGGTCCTCGGCGGTGTGGTAGGGACGGAAGCTGCGCAGGTAATCCTCGGTGACAGCGCTGGGAGGTACCACGTGGTGGACCGGCCGCTGCAGGCTGGGGGAGCAGGGAGATGGTCACCATCCCAGCCTGTCCGTCCCCCCCGCGCCCGGGGAGATGTCACCCCTCTGGGATGCTCGGTGGGACCAGACCTGGCGGGGGACGCCCGCATCCTGCAATCCCCCCGCCCCCAATCCGTCACCAGCAGACTCACTTGAGAGGGGGGAAGCGGGAGTCCTGGACCACGGAGCTGGTGGGCAGCGTGAAGGAGTAGGGTGTCCCCAGGAGGTGGGAGGGGACAGCGGGGCCCCCCGCTTTCTCCTGCGCAAGGGGGGGCTCCGAGATGAGGCGCTCGCGGCCGCCGCTGCTGCTGCCTCGTGACCCTGCTTCTTGCTGGAAGGCAAAGAGACACAAACGTCGAGCTGGGTGTTAGGGGATGGCAGAGACCCTGCAAGGGATGGGGGGTCAGGGGGGTCCCCTGCTGTCTGCCCACCCCGAGACCCACAGCGGGTCCCCAGTATGACAGGGGGGTCCCTGGCTGGCACCCGTACCCCAGGGAGGACGCATCTGCCGGAGCATCCTCCCGCATCCAGGCTGTCAAGGGTGGGCTGGAGGGGCGTGAGGGTCCGGGGGGGGCTACACCAGGGGGGCACGGGCGGGAGGGGGGGTGCTGAAGCCGGGGCAGCGCTGACGGCAGGACACACGTTACCTGCCTGGAGATTTACAGGCCGCTTTGTTCTCCAGAGCTATTAATCATCCAAGGAGGATACAGACACGGCCAGTGGGAATCCAGCAGCCCTTTGATACCGGCCATAAACCGGGGGTCAGCCCGGCATCCCCCCCAGCCCCACGGACAGGCCGGCATCAGCAGCCCTGCCCTGCCCTGCCACGGGGCCTCACCCATCTTTAATAAACCCCCCCCCGATCCTCGGCACCGGGATGAAGGTCGCTCCCTCCTGGTGCCTGTACCAGCTGCGGAGGGACCCCTGGCAAGGGGGGGGCACCCACTGGGGCGATGAGGGACCCCGCAGGGTCCAGCAATTACAGGGGTGACCTCCAGCAAGGCAAGGTTGGGTTTAATAAAGATTATTTTTCATTGTGTCTTCTCCAGAGGAGGAGGAGGAGGATGGCAGCGGCCCCCCCACCCCCATGCATCCCCTCCCCATCCAGTCCCGGTCTCCAGACCCTCCGGGGCAGGTCACAGGTCCCCGGCCGTCGGGGACGGTCCCAAGGTCACCACGGCCGGCACAAAGGGCATCCCCCACCCCTGCCACCCCCGCCGCCTGCATTAAGGCTTATTGTGCGTGCCAGGCTCTGCTCTAATTACCTCCCCGTCTCGGGGCGTCACGCTGCGAGCGCGGCTCTGCCAGACAATAACCCACGCTCGGTTAACCCCCGTGCTGCGGGGGTCACTGGGGAGGAGGCGACACGGCGGGGGGAGGACATGGGGGAGCCATGGGATGGGGAGCACCCGGACACCCCACGCACCCCTCTGAGCACCCAGGGATCGTGGCTCAATTTATTTTTCTTCCCCCGCCCTCGGCGTTTCTCATCCCCTCCCATCGCCTCTCCGCTTTGTGGTTTAATTAGTCTTTCCAAGTGGCATAATCCCCCCGGGAATCTGCTTGTAGCGTGTGGAGGAGAGGAGAACCACTAACGATGCTTCTTAATTAGCCGCTTTCCACCCCCCCCCCCCCCGCCCCCCGCCTTCTTCCTCACGCTCCCCTCCGGATGGCAGCCCGGGGACGATGGCAGCCCGGGGACGATGGCAGCCTGGGGACGATGCTAGCCCGCGGACATGGTGGGGAGCAGAGGGGCCAAAAGGGGGGTGCCGCAGCCGTGTGGTCCCCCGGGAGCAGCGTGGCAGTGCAGCTCCTGGCACCTCGGACCGCGGTTGGCACAATCAGCGCCGTGCACGGCATCCCACGCCCCCCATCCTCGGAGCGGGGGGAAACCGGGTACCCCCCAAACACTGCCATACCTGTCTGCCCTCGCTCCTCCAGACCCCGTTGACCGTCTTCGTGGGGGCGATGGTGACGACGGGCGGCGTGCTGGGCACGCTGTGCCCCCCCGGGGGCACGATGATGGGGCCCATGGGGCCACGCTTGGGCGTGCTGGCGGGGGAGCTGTGGTTGGTGGCCGGCGAGGAGACTGGGGACGACTCGCTGCTTATCGAGGACCCTGAAAAATGAAAATAAGCGGGGGGAAAAAAGGTTAAGTGGCTGAAACCACCCTCCGAACTAGCTGAAGCCATCCCATGCCATCCCCCATGGGATGCCCCACTGCAGGGAGCAGGGATGGGGCACGGGGATGCACGCAGGGCGGTCAGCATCCCTCCAGCCCGCCAGGCTGGACCCCCTCATTCTCCCATCCTGGGGGGGGGGGGGTCCCTGTCCCAAGGGACGTTCCCCCGGTGCTATAAGGCTTTGCCCCCCATGGTGGGACGGGCGCCCTCTTGCTCCCATCAAATAGGGACTGCCAGCCCCCCCAACCTCCTGTACAGCCCCTCATGGGCGCAGCGAGCCCTGCCCGCGCTGCTCGCCCTGGCACAGCGACACCGACGCGATGCCAACCCAGCCGCATCTTCTCAAGTCGAACCCGCAGACTCCTTAATCCGGCCGCAGAAGTCACCGCGCGCAAGCCGGGGCACTCGGAGATGCTGGGATGAAGGAGTCACTCCCTGTAACCCTTGGGCAAGGCTTTGGCTTTATTTGCATAATACATCTGTATTTTAAATTATACCCACCCCGGGGACGCTGGCGATATTTGCAAGGGAAAAATAAAAATGGAATTAAAGCGGAGAGTGCAATGTGGGTCGAAAAGCAGAGCTGGAGCAGAAATACAAATTCAACGTTAACTAGGGCACACGGCGCTTGGTGTCTGCTCCGTGGCACATCGCTCGGTCCTAAAACCCAGCCGGGCAGCTTGGGGGGCTCCTACCCCCCCCCAGAACCCTGCTCCCAGCAGCCCCAAGTCTGGGCCAAGGGAAGGTTCCCGACACGCTGGCAGGGACCGGCTACTGGCCACCGAGGGGTAGCCAGTGGGCACCGCAGGATGCCAGCCGAGAGGTGACGATGCTCCGCATCCCGGCACCGAGCCTGGCACGGAGAGGGGGCTTGTCTCCCCCAGCTCCCCTGAGCGTGCAAGCTGGCTCCTCGCCCTGCAAGTGTGCAAGCTGGCTTCCCTGAGCGTGCAAGGCAGCTCGTCGCCCTGCAAGCGCGCAACCCATCTCCACCCCCCGCTCCGAACCCCCCGTGCACCCCTCACCGCGCTTACCCCCAGCACCAGGGTAACACCGGGAGGCAGCCGGGATGCGGCGGGGCCGGGAACGCCGCAGGGAAGCCCGAGCATCCCCAGGCCCTGGGAAGGATGCAGGATGCAGGATGCAGGATGCTCGGCGGAGAAGAGAGGCCAAGCGGAGCAGCCCACTGCCGGCCGCCCTGCCTTATTAATTATTCCCGAGTCGCTCCGAATCGTTTTCATTTCAAGAGCAGCAAGACTCGGGGAAAGAGAAAGGCTGCCTGCGACAAAGGAGGCCGCCGATACGGATTTGACACCCACTGAAGTCTATCTTGTCAGCGCAAGGCCAACAACAATTAGCAGCCTAATCCCCTCTGAGCTGGGAAGCCATTACTCACCACGCGATAGCGTTAACAATCAATACCATCACAATGAGCCCGGCAATTAATGAAGCTAAAGTCTTACTTCAGAACCTTAATTCTCGCTGTGTGGCTTTAAACGGGAGGGTTTGTGATCGTTATAATTAACTGGTGGTATTCAGCCAGGAGTTAGTCAATGAAACTAATCTGGATTGGAGATGACAAGAGGCACAGTGTGATGGTGTCACCTTTGTTTTCTGACCTCCTGCTTTCCGCTCGGCGATAGCAGATTAGCAGCCCGGGCTGACAGGCAAATGTAATTAACAGCTGAGACCCTGAAGGAGGAGGGGGGGAAAGAAAGGAAGAGAGAGGGGGAAATAAAACCCACCCTGCAGACAGACCTGGGTAGGATGGGAGGCAGGAGCCCCCGGCCAGGCGATGGCTTCGGTGGCTCCTTGGGGTTTTGCTGGGATGGAGTCAGTCAGGATGAGGCCCTGCAGCTGGGGATGCTGCGGGGGAGCGGGATATCCTCTACGGACACCCCGGCTGCGGTACAGCCGCCGGCACCCACGGCAGTGGATCCGTCACTAGTCCATAAAGCCGGAAAAAAGCCGCTGATCTGGAGTGGACCTGGTTGGCATCACCCCATCGGCTGCATCTGCCACGGCAGAGCATCTCCCGTTGGGGGAAGGGTGAGGGAAGATTTGGGGGGCAAAGCAATTCATTTCCCCGGGGTAAAAACCACAGCGTGGACAGAAACCCCCTTCCCCACACGCACCCAAACCCACGTCTATTGAAAACCTCCGGGATGAGCCACTTTGGGCACCCAGATGGGCGAAGATGGGGTTTCTCCAAACAAACTATGCAGTCATTAAGGGGAAATCCGAAGGGAACACGGCTGTTTCTCTCCAGCGCCATGAAATCCATGCCAAAACCCACTGACGTCCCTTCAGATGGGCTGAGCAGCACGGCGGGAGCACGAGCTGTGGGGTGCGGGGGGGAAGAAAAGGCAAAATAATTCCCCAAACCCAACCGACCGCCCCGAAGGAAGCCAATGGGCTCTGGAGCGGGCAGCTGGAGAGAGCCAGGAGCTCCCAGAGAGGCTGAAGCATCACCAAGACCTTGTCCCCTCAGCATCACGGGGATCCGGAGTCCCCACGTGCTTCCTCGGGAGCAGCCGACGCCGGAGGCTTCGGGTCTTGGCCGTGCCGGGGTATTTCATGGCTGGCGGGGGGAGGGTCTTGCAGATGGCGCTTGCAAAAAGGGTCTTCCAAAAAGGATCAGGCAAAAAGGATCTGGCAAAAAGGATCTTCCAAAAAGACCTCGCCAACAGGGCCTTGCAAAAAACATCTTGCAAAAAGCTGGGCATCCTCCCCAGGGACCAAAGCACCCAGGCGGCGGGCAGCGACCCAACGGGGAGCACCCACCGATGGAAAACCGGGGATAAACACTATTTCATCGCAAACTGATGATGCCAGCAGTCTCCTGGCGAAACGCTTCACAGCCTGGGGACAGGCTGCCTCCCCCTGAGCATGCGGGACAGCCCCGGCGATTCCCGCGGGACACGCTCCCCGCAGCGGCGAGCACCTCGGGGTGCTCCAGCACCGCGGCAGCAGCTCGCACCCCCCATCGCGAGCTGCACCCCCGCACCCGAGCAGAGAGGGAGGGTGCGATGGAGGATGCGGTGGCCGGGCCATCGCAGGGTGACGAGGGACGGGGACATCCAGGGAGGCCCAAATTTGCTGTGTAGCCAGGCAATTTGGCTGGGGAAGGAAGAGATTTGAGGAGCCTCCAGGAAAAAATAGCATTTTGGTGAAGCACGGCGGAAGGGAGTGGGGCTGGGGGTGCAGGGAGGGCCAGGTCCCCCCCGCCACGTTCTCCCAGGCTTTCTCCCGGGGTACGGCGAGCGATACGGCATTTGGATTACTCCGGCTGAATTGAATTTCTAAACTGCCCCCTTGAGACACGACGCCGGGGAAAGACATTAACTCGGGAAATGGCGAGAAAACGCCATCCGCCTGCTCCCAGGCGGCGGCGGGGAAAGGCGCCGACGCTCAGCATCCCCCCCAGCCCTCGTCCCCACATCCATCCCCGTCACCGTCCCCTACCTCTGGGCTCCTCGGCTTGCTTGGCGAGCTTGCGGAGAGCGGCGGCGAAGCTGGAGGAAGGTGCTGCCTGGACGGACAAAGTGCTGCTGGCTGCCGGGCTGCCATTGGGGACGATGGAGCCGTTGAGCGGCGAGGGGGTGAGGGGGCTGACGGTGGCGGTGGTGCGGGTGGCGGTGGAGAGCATTCCTAGGGACGGCGACTTCGGCTCATGGCTCATGCCTGCAAACAAGAGCAGCCCGCGTTAGGGACACGGGGATGGGAACGGGGAGAGCGGATCCCCAAATTCCCCCCAGGAGCTGGAACAACCAGTGGGGACAAGCAACATTTTCCCTCTGGTTCACCCCTCCCACCCCAAAATGCACCCCAAGGCAATGGGGGGAAGCGAGCAGGCGGGTACAAGCCCCCGCCACGCTTACGGGGCAGCAGCTTATCTCACAAAGGGAGCAGCTCGGGCTGCTCGCCCGTGGACAACAAGGTGACACGAGGACCAGCAGCTGCTGCCGGCATCCATGGCCCCACCGATCCCCCAGGCTGGGTCGTTCCCGATAACGGCGTGGAGGGGCCCGTCGGAGCCCCACAGGGAGGGAGAGGGTGTTTTGGGGGGACACGGGGACATCAGCATCCTGATGGAGCTGATGGGGAGGGGGGGCAGCCCTCTCACTCGTGTGGTGCTGCCAAAACCCAAAGCACCACTGCTGCACCCCTAATCGCCACCACTGCACCCGCAAATCCCCACCACTGCACCCTCAGATCCCCAATATTGCATCCCTGGGACTCCAGCACTGCACCCCCAAATCCCCCCATTACACTGTCAAATCCCCCCCTTTGCAGCCCCCCCAGCACCTCCAGCTCCCCACCACTGGCACCTTCAAACCCTCACCGTGGCACCCCCAAGTCCCCATCCTTGCACCCCAAGGCACAGAGGTGCCATAGGACACAGCGGCCCCTAAGGGTGGGGGTTCGGGTGCTGCTGAGTGGGAGGGTGCAGCCCACCCTGTGTCGTGTCCCCCCCCTGCTGTCACAGCCAGCCGCTCCAGGGCTCTCCACCTCCCAAAACAGCAACTGCTGATGTCAGGGCCCTTAAAATAGATTCCAAACGAGCAGCTTCATTAACACCAGCCTAAAATTAGCCCTGCTCCCAGGTGGGCAGGCAGGCAGGCGGGCGGGCAGGCAGGGGGGGCAGGGGGGGCCGGGGGGCAGTGGTCCAGCGGTCCAGCTCCCAGCAGGGCTGGAGGCAGCTTCAGGCACCGGTGATGCCGGAGACCCCAGAGCATCCCGCGGCACAGGGTGGCCGGGCAGAGCAGCGGGCGCCGCAGGAGCCGGGGCGGGGGGGGGGGGCCGCGAGTGCCACTCAGCATTGATTAATCTTTGCCCCCCGGCCCCAGGAGAGGCGGCCGGCGCAGCAGCGCGCGCTCCCCTCTGCCCTCATTATACAAGCATTTATTAACTCCGGTGCTCTCAGCCATTGACTGCCGCCTTGTCGACACGCTCGGCTCATGTAAATTCATTACCAGAACAGCTGGGAAGCCAACCTGCTGCGCCGGCCGGCCGCGCCCGGGCACCCTCGGGCTTTGCACCGACCCGTGGACCCTCGGATGAGCACCTGGGTGCATCCCTGTAGAGTGGGATGCTGGGTTCTGCCTTCAGTGCCATGTACCCAGGCATCATCCCAAGGGGCTGCAGCACCCCAGGCACAGCTCTGCATCCCCCGGGCACTGCCCTGCATCCCCTGGGCACAGCCCTGCATCCTCCGGGCACAGCCCTGCATCCCTTGGGCACTGCCCTGCATCCCCCGGGCACAGCCCTGCATCCCTTGGGCACAGCTCTGCATCCCTTGGGCACAGCTCTGCATCCCCTGGGCACTGCCCTGCATCCCCTGGGCACAGCTCTGCATCCCTTGGGCACAGCCCTGCATCCCTTGGGCACAGCTCTGCATCCCTTGGGCACTGCCCTGCATCCCTTGGGCACAGCCCTGCATCCCTTGGGCACAGCCCTGCATCCCCTGGGCACTGCCCTGCATCCCTTGGGCACTGCCCTGCATCCTCCGGGCACAGCCCTGCATCCCTTGGGCACAGCCCTGCATCCCTTGGGCACTGCCCTGCATCCTTTGGGCACAGCCCTGCATCCCTTGGGCACAGCCCTGCATCCCTTGGGCACTGCCCTGCATCCTCCGGGCACTGCTCTGCATCCTTTGGGCACAGCCCTGCATCCCTTGGGCACAGCCCTGCATCCCTTGGGCACTGCCCTGCATCCTCCGGGCACTGCTCTGCATCCTTTGGGCACAGCCCTGCATCCCTTGGGCACTGCCCTGCATCCTCCGGGCACTGCCCTGCATCCTCCGGGCACAGCCCAGCATCCTCCGGGCACAGCCCTGCATCCCCTGGGCACAGCCCAGCATCCTCCGGGCACAGCCCTGCATCCCCTGGGCACAGCCCTGCATCCCTTGGGCACAGCCCTGCATCCCTTGGGCACAGCCCTGCATCCCCTGGGCACAGCCCTGCATCCCTTGGGCACAGCCCTGCATCCCCTGGGCACAGCCCTGCATCCCTTGGGCACAGCCCTGCATCCCTTGGGCACAGCCCTGCATCCCTTGGGCACAGCCCTGCATCCCCCGGGCGCTGCCCCATGCCCCCCAGCTTCTCCCCAGCTATTAACCCCGGCATAACCCCCCCTCCCCAACCTCAAGCCAAGGCTGGAAACACTTTGCTAACCGGCCGGCGGGGATCAGCACGCTCGCGCACGCTCACCGGGACACGGGGGCTGGCGGTGGAGCATCACCCGTGTGATGCTCAGCTGATCTCCGTGGCCCCAAACGCCTCCCAACAAACTCATGATCCCGCTGGGATTTGCCGGGCGAGCGTGGGGCAGCTCCGAGCCAGCAGCTCGCCTGGGAGTTCGCGTTCCCCCCGGGGCTGGCTTGCTAACATGAGCCGTGCCGCTGCCCCAGCCGGGCTCCAAACCAGTTTTGCCGCTCCTGTCCGGTGATAAAATCGGCGCCTCCGCCCCGGCTGGGGCCTGAGCAGTGCCGCTCACCCGCCTTGCCCCGACAGAGGTGGCGTCCGTCTGTCCGGGCGTCCCTAGGCTGCTCTGCGGGAGAACTGCCAGCTGGGGAAACTGAGGCGCGGCGGCGGCGGAGAGCTGGCTGGGTGCGAGCGTCCGCGTGGGGACGGGGATGTGGGATTGCGCTGCGTCTCCCTGGCATCCCGGCACCGGTGTGGTGTGGGTGCCACTCACCTCTGCGGGTGCCGCTGTCCCCACGGTGGCTGGGGACGCTGCGCCACCCCCCGGCAAGGTGCCCCCCCCACCCCCCGCCCGGCTCTCACCCTCCTCCTGCCCCTCCCCAACCGCTTTTCCCGGCAGGCAGATCCGTGCGGAAAAACAGGTCAAGTTCGGAACCTGGCAGCAGCCTGGGGTCACGCCAGCGGTTGCCTCATCGGGGCGGGGAGCCGAACCCCAAAACGGGGCAAGCTGTCCCTCCGCTGCCCCCACCCCTATGGGGGGCAGGGAGAGGGGCTGGCACCCCCCCACCTACCTGCCCTGGGGCAGCACTCGCTGCCTTCACTCCTGCAGGCAGGCAGCTGCTGCCTGCACATCGTCCCCCCCTCCAAGCCAAGGCAGGGCGGGGGGGTGCGGGGGCCGCAGGACGCCTGGGTCCCCTGCCAAGGCCCCAGGGGACGTTGGGGATGGGGGACCAGACGATGTGCCACCCCGTGCCCGTCCCTCCCGTAGCGTGTGCCCGGGCACAGCGGTGCAGGGAGCGTCTGGCATTCCCGGTGCCTGCTGGCTGCCGGCCTGCGGCAGGTCCCTGCCCGGCAGGAGGAGGAGGAGGAAGAGGAGGAGGAGGAGGGGATGGCAGGGCCATCGCCGTACCGCCTCCCCCAACCCTGTGCCACCCCACGTCCCAACACCCCTTTCCCACGGTGCCGCACACGGCACCAGCCGTGGGGTTGGGACCCCAAACCTTTGGCTCCTGGGGAGGTGTCCCTGCCCCACGGCCCCCCCCCACATCCCCGGCGCAGGGCTGGGAGCTGGGAGCTGGGAGCGTGCCATCTTCTCTCCATCTGCTCCTGATGACGCTGGCGGGTTTTTTGGCAGCAGGAGCCTCCTCCGGCAGCGAGAGCAGAACCAGTCTGGCTGCCTGGTAGGGCTGGAGACAAATAAACACGCCGGCAGCCGCCGCGGGCAGGCAGGAGCGGGCAGCGCTGGGGCAAGGACGGGCTCCCAGCACCCCAAAAACCCTGGGGTTCCTTCCTGGAGTCGCATGGGGGGGGGGGGGGAGCTTGGTACCGCTGCCAGCTGCCCTCCCCTGCCTCCACGTCCCCGCTGCAGGCAGCTGCCGGGAAATGCGGTGCAGGCAGGTTTAGCACCTTGGTTTCAGCTTCCCCCCCCCACCCCGCCTCGCCCCAGCACCTTGAAAGGCCCCTAATGAGCATGAAGTGCCCTTCAGAGCAGATTGCCATTGAACTCAACCTGCACCAGCCGCCCGCTTTAAAAGCAGCTATTTTGAGCTCCCGGGCTCCCGAGCGCTGGAACTAATAATTTATTACCAAATACGATCAGGCAGCAGCTCCAGCCCCTGGCAAATGGAGCGGAAAAAAACCCAGCACGGCGGGAGGCCGAGGGAGCAGGGAGAGATGAGCATCCTGCATCCTTCCCCGGGACGGATCCGCACCCGCCGCACAGGACCTCGCCTCGGGTGGAACCCACCCGGCCAAGCCCTCTGCAAGGCTCCTCCACGCTCCCTCTGGATGGGTCCCCGAGGAATTTGGGGTGACGTTTCACGGTTCCCCCCCAGCCTTTGCCCTCCTCTCAGCGACTCGGCTCCCACTCCGGAGCCGCATCCAGCTGCACGCTCCGAGCGGGAACAGCTGCTTTGCATGGATTTTCAATGCTAATGGCCTCGCATTGTCAAAGCCCCCCCCCCCCCCCACCTCGCTCTGCCTGAATGCAGCAGGCAGGGCCCCGACGGCTGCCTGCGCGGGCAGGAGGGAGGGCAGGCGGCCAGGGGTAGCACGTGCCCATCGTCTCCCCGCCACACACCCCATGACCCCCTCAAGAGCCAGCAGGCAGGAGACAGGCAGGGGACAGGCAGCGGGGACCACCGCCTCTCCCGACGATGTCCTGCCGTGCTGCCGCACGTTTTCCACCCCTCATTACAACAGCTCTGCCGCCGCACCTACAACACGCTCTGTTAATTAATTAATTGATCGATCGGTGCCTGTGCTCCTGCCCTCCTTCCCCACCGCCTGGCTGAAACGAAGGGAGGTGGCCGGGCTCGGTGTCCCCAAGCGTCCCCAAGGATGGAGGGATGCAGACGCAGCCTTTGCCCATTCTTGGGGTCCTTGGGGCAGAGCCCAGGACCCATCTCAGGAGCATCCCCACCTTGGCCGGCTCCCCAGCACCCAGCCTGTCACCAGCACCCTTGGAGGGGTCTGGATGGGTCCCCCGGGCCAAGGAGCACCTTGCCACCCGGGGATGGGATTCGGGGCTCCCCGGGGAGCCCAGCACAACCCCGAGCATCCAAGCGCTATTAGCCGGCTGGGTCTCCATCGATCACTCCTCCATGGACCATTGATCTGGAAAACGACAACAAGCAAACTAATAAGAGCTCGTTTGGAGGGCACAGCGCCGGGGAGGGGCCAGGGCCGGTGCGATGCGGGATTATTTTTCTCCCTTCCTTGCCTTCCCGTGCCCAGCCCAACCGGCCCCGGGTGCTTTTTAAGCCCGTAGGAAATCACACCAGTGAAAGATTTCCTTCAACTTTCTTCCCCATTTCTGCCCTGGCAGAACGAGCTGGGGGCTTCGAAAACAAAGTGCCCGTGCCCACGGGATGCTGCTGGCCTCCCAGGGCGTCTCTGCAGCACCCAGGCTGGCACAGCAGTTCCTCTTGACTCCCGCTGCCCAGATCTGGGTGCTAGATGCCTCTCAAGGCCCCCCCCTTGCTTGGGGAGAAGCGGGGTACAGCCCCCACCCCTCCTCTTTGCGTGAGCTGCTGCTCAGGGCTGAATGGCTATGTGGGGTGCGCGGGTGGGTGCCAGGCATCAGGCAGCACCGTTGGGTGCTGCACGGGGCTGCCGGGCATCGCATGGGAGAGAGCTAGGCATTGCACGGGGCTGCCGGGCACCGCGTGGGCTGGAGCCGGGCATCGCGTGGGAGGGAGCTGCTGGGCATTGCAGGGAGCTGCTGGGCATCGCGTGGGAGAGAGCTGGGCACTGCACGGTGCTGTCGGGCACTGCACGGTGCCGCTGAGCACTGCACGGTGCCACCAGGCATTGAACAGTGCCACCGGGCATCACGTGGGACAGGACTAGGCACTGCACAGCGCTGCCGCGCATTGCACGGTGCCGTCGGGCATCGCACGGCGCTGTTAGGCAACGCGTGGGTCAGAGCCAGGCATCGCACGACGCTGTCGAACCTCGCACGGCGTTACCGGGGCGTTACACGGGCCGGGAGCGGGCAATGCCCGGTGCAGCCAGGCTGCCCTCCCGTCCACGTACCCCGGCCCCGTGCCGGCAGCTCGGCGCAGCCCTGCCGCGGGCAGCGCGGGCTTTGCCGTCAGCGGCGCATTGTTCTCGGCTCGAGAAGCCCTTGCCCAGCAGATGGCAGGTATAACAAAGCAGCTTGCTGCGGCCAAGCCAATTATTTATCTAATTATGATTTACCACTTAACCACATGATCTTTCTGCAGAGTTGTGGGCAATTAAAACCAGGGTGATTATGTGGATTATGCAAATTGGCTGGAGCCGAGCGAATAAAATTGAAGATTAGAGTTTCACGCAGGCTGGATCTCGCACGGGGCAGGTCCTGGCGGGGCAGGGGGAGGCAGGGGCAGGGCAGGGGGCTGCAGGCAGGGGCGGGGGGGCCGGGTCCCCGCCAAGCTGGTGGCTATGGGGCAGAGTTAGGAGGTGCCAGGGCAAGGCGAGGGGATGCCTTCTGCCACCCCCCCGCGGTCCCTCTCCGGCAGAGCCAAGGGGGTCCACAGCCCGAGAGCTGCCCCCCATCACGGGGGTGGGCGCCCGCCGGCGGAAAGCGGCCGGTGACTCAGCCGGCACCGGGGATTTCCAGCGCCCGCCCCGGCTGCACCCCAAAAGGCGGTGGAGGGGGTTACGTGGCGCAGCCCCCATCCCTCGCCCCGTCCACGAGCAGCTAATGAAGGGCTCCGGCGCCGGGGACGGGGGGTATTAATAACGGGTATTAATAACAGGTATTAATAATGCCGCCTGGCAGATTACTCTGCCCGGCCGGCTTGATACGAGATTTATGCATGGCGCGAACTCCGGAAATACAGGAGTATTAATGGTAATACCTCGTGTCCTAGCAAAGGTCACGGGCAATCTCCATCAATCCTGCCGCACCGCCGGCAAAGCCAGGGAGCCGGGCGGGATGGGGGGTCCCCCCCCACGCTCCCGGGGTCCCCCCGTACACACCGCAGCGCCGAGGTTTATGATCGTGCAGATGGCCCGGCACGGGCCAGAGGGAAGGTTTTACCTTGGGATAAGAAATTAACGCCGGCAAACGGCAAATTTACTGCGTGTATTTTCATTTTCCTAATACCGGCGCCATCTGCTAGCAATTGGTGCCCCACACCACCCGCTTTTTATTCACGAGATGCTGCGGAGGTCTCGGCGAGACCCTGGGAACCCTGGGTCCCCTTGCAACGTCCCACGGGGTCCCCAAGGGGAAGCCCAGGCTCCCACCACCACCGTGATGGGTCTGACCCCCCCAAGACACGGACAGCAGCGAGGAGGGTGGGAAGCAGCAGCAACACCCGCGGAGCCGGATTGTGCCGGGGCCGGGCACAACACGCCGCCAGCACCAGCAGGATGGATCTGGCACAGTCGTCACAGGGAAAGATCAACCAAAAACCCAGGTCTGGGGGCATCGTGCGTGGCACCGAGGGGAGCGGACCCCCCCTTCCCACGCCGGGATTTAGGGTGATTAGCACCGGCGATCCCACGTGCCGGCGCTGAGAAGGCTGGCCGGTGTCCCCGCGCACGCAGCATCTTCCCTTTTCGCCTACAGTAATCCTCAGCCTTTCGAGCAAATTATTAAAATTCACTTATATTTAATCTGCCTGCTGGAATTAATTGAATTTTTACGCTTGGCAAATGTCAGTGGGTGCACGCTGCCTCCCAACGGGGACCCGGCTGCAGGTGCAGTGGGCGCAGCCCTGGGCTTTTACCCCTCTCTGGGGACAAAACCCACCCTGGGACATGGGACGGGGTGCCCACGGCACCCACGGCACCCGTTGGCAATGGGTGGAGGGACGCACAGGTGCCAGCACCCTCCCAGCTCTACGGGGGATGCTCGGTGGCATCCTCGCATCCCTCAAACCTGCCTCCCTCCCAGTGTGCATGAAACGCTCCCCAAATCCCACGGGATTCCCACGGCAGCTCCCGGCGATGCCTCGATGGCTTTGCAGGGGACACGGGGAGCCCCTTGATTCCCACTCCGCACCCTTGCCGGAGAGTGCCAGCACCCTGCCTGGCGCCAGGGTCCTCCGCCGGGCGATGAGAGCCTTCCTCCCCTCCCCGCCATCCTCCTCGAAAATTGCCAAAGCGTCTAATTTGCCCGTCGGGAAGGCCGAGGGAAAAGAGCCTCTGTTTTGCCAGTAATAAGCCCTCCAGACAAAGGCGGGATGAGCCATTCAGCGGTGGGAAGGGGGAAGGGTCCGGCCCCGTGCCGGAGCGGTGCCGGGGCCTTGCGGGAAGGGAGAGGTTCCCTCCTGCTTGGGGGAGCCGGCATCACGCACGGCATCCCGGCATCATCCCGGGATCACCCCAGCCCATGCGCCCGTGGGGTCCTGAGCTCTTGGATGGGTGGTGGGATGGGCAGCATCCCTGGCCACCGCACCGGGGGGGGACACTCTTGGCCATCACAACTGTGGGAACCGGGACCCAAATCCCCACTCCTCGATCCCATGGGCACAACCACTTTGCACCACGATGGAGAAGTTCACGGTCAGGATGAGCCCCGCGGGACCCCGGGCCCCAGCAGGCAACTTCCAAACTTGACTGGCGCTCGCCCCCCTCCACCACCCGCCCGGGATTATCATAAATTAAGACGTAATTACTCCATGGAAATTTACAGCACAAAGCTGCGGCGCTAACAAGTGTGTTTGGCGGCACCGGGTGGGGGGGGGGGGGGGGGGGAGATACAAAGCGCTATTGTCTGGCGGGCGCCAAAAAATCTGCTCTGCCCCCAAAACGCCACATCCCGGGGACGGGGACGGGGACAGGGACCGACCGACTCCATCGCAGCCGCCCGAGCGCCGCAGCGAGCCACGTGCGTGCCCCAGGCGCGAGGGGATGGCGAGGGGCACGGTGCCCCAAGAGGAGGGTCCCAGCCCGCGGGGGTGGGCGAGCGAAGGCTCCCCGGCACGATGGGTGCCCCCCTGCCCCGTGCCGAGCGGTGCCGCGGCTCCCCGGTCGCGCTCCCCGCCGGCAGCTGATGGCACGGAGCTGCTAACAAAGACATCTCCTTTATTCCCTCAAATAACTCCGCACCCGGTCAGCTCCCACCCATGGGTGCTCCCACCCAAGGGTGCTTCCACCCAAGGGTGCTGCACCCAGCAAAACCCCACCAACCTCACCTCTGAGACCCCTTTCACCAACTTTGGCACGCGTGGGGTTAAAATAAATCCCCTTGGGACCTGGAGGAGGGGGGGGACACACAACACACACAGGGGGACCAGCGCCAGCACCGGCATGTGTCGCGTCCCCCCGCCTCCCCCCCGGCACCGCCAGCGCTGCCACGCTCCCCCAGCTGCCACGCACATTAAAAAATAATAATCAACGTGGAAAAAACCCAACAACACAGCGCGAAAAAATTCAGGCGGCTAAAACAAATCCAGCAATAAAGGAGCCGGGGATCCTCGCAAAGCTGGCTGTGCAATTAAGCAGTTTTCTGCTGTACGCCGATAATCACCTAATTATACTATTAATGACAGTTCAACCTGCTCGGAAATAAAAGGACATTCTTCCATAACAGGATGCCAGCTGTTTGTTACAGATGTCAAACATCTTTAAAGCGTTATTATTAAAAGAAGGGGGGAAGGAGAAAGCTTGGTGATGCAGAAACGCAGCCGCCTTCCCCCCCCCTGCCGCAAAGCCCCTTGTAGAGGGGGTGGGTTGGGGTGTCACCCCCCCTCCTTTTTTAATGCCGGTGAAATAATCCGTCGGAGGGGTGTTGTGGCGGGGGAGCATCCTTTCCATCGACATTTGGTGTAATAAATACCCCGCGTCGGCTCGTGGCAAGACGGCTGCATTTAATTAAGCACGGCGTTCGGGAAATAAAGTTAAAAATTAATAATAAATTGGGGGGAGGGGGGGGAAGGATGCGCCCCGCTGTCAGGCTCTTGGGCAGGGCTGGCCCCGCTCCCCCCCCGGCTGCCAGCGGTACCTCGAGCGCGGCTGCCGCCGGCGGTGCCCGCACACGTGCCGCTGTGCCGTGCCAAGGAGGAGCGTCCCCGGCAGGTGCCGCCAGCCGGTGCCAAGGAACGGGAAAGTGGGGGGACACGCTGTAGAGAAAGGAAGCACCTGCTCCCCCCAAAAACCCTGGCGTGGGTTTGGAGGTGAGCAGCGCCCGCAGCATCCCGGGGACCCCAGGGCATCGGCGTCCGGCAGCACCAGGATGGGGATGCTGGGGGGATGATTACACCGCGGCGGGGAGACGGCAGCAGTACCCCGCTTTCATCGCGGGCCAAACTCCTGCTGGGGTAATTACACCTCGTCTGCTCTCCCCCGGCGGCACCGCAGCTCTGCACCGACGCAACCAGTCCCGGGGGGCAGCCGGGCGCCCACCCACCGCGGGGCGATGCCGGCGCTGGTGTTACACACCCACCCGCGCAGCCGCTCGGCTTTCCACCCTGTCCTATATAGCTACAAAGGCAAATCTGCCTTTAAAACCTTTGGGAACCAGGCTTAGCCCAGGAATAAAGAGATTACGGGGCGGGGGGGGGGGGGGAAGAGAGAGGAAAAGGGGGTGTCTGGGAATAATTGCCCCCCTTCCAAGCCACGTGGCTACCGAAGTCCCGGGTACCGGCGGGGTCCTGGCATCAGCAGGATGGCTGCAGCAGGCACTGAATTCTGGGGGTGCAATCGAGCCCCCTCCCCAGAGCAGGACCCCCAGCCCTGACCCCTTGGCACGCACTGGGGCTGGCACCGGCCCCCGCTCACCAGACGGGACCCAGCAGGGAAAAACCATCTGGGAAGCGTCACCCCGAGCCCCGACCCGGGAGCGATGTCCCTGGTCCCCCTCCCTGCGTGCAGCCCTCGCCCGCCGCCCCCCCTCCCCTGGCTCCCCTCTTCCCTCCCCTCCCCTCCTCAAACCATCACGGGGAAGCTGGAAAGTGGTTGACATGGTTGCCATGGCGACCGAATTTAGGACTGGCGAGAGGAGGAGGAGGAGGAGGAGGAGGACAGTGGGGTGGGCAAGGGAGGAAAGCAGGAGGGCTTCCTGGCACCCCAACACAGCCCAGACCCCCCAGCATCACCCAGCACGCCCCCCCAGCATCCCATGAGCATCACCCTCGAGCACCCCTCGACCACACACCCAGCGAGGATGAGGAAGGGAAACCTCAACCCTGGAACCCAGCTGGAGGCTGCCGAGGGCGGGGGCTCAGCCCCGAGCACCCCAAACCCAGCCCGGGGCGGCCGTCCTCACCCGGCGCTGCCGAAAGCCGCCGGTGACTCACGCCTCGTGCCGGCGGCACCCGCTGAGCGGGTGTTTACGCGGCATCACCCAGCTCCCTCCATCTGCTTTGATCCACGGGCTAAATATTACCGGCCCCGGTGTAAAAATAGGAACCATTTGGGAAGGTCCTGAGTCAGCAGCATCCGCCGCCGGCACCTGCCGCCATCCTCCCCGGCACACCGAGGCACCGAGGGCCCCGTCCCACCCCACCGGGGAGCCCCAGGGTCCCTCCAGCACCTGGGGGCTGCTGGCATTTTGGGGACACCCATAGGGAGGGAGGGGGTACCCCAAAAGGCTGTGTGCATTTGGATGTCACCCTCGCACCTGCTAGAGCAGACAGCCGGGCCCTCCGGGGATGCTCTGTGTCCCCAAGGGGTGCCGCTGTCCCCAAAGGATGCTGCTGTCCATGAGGGACGCTGGCACCGACCATAGGGTGACAACTGCACCCACATATCTCAAGGCAAGCCAGCCTGAGCATGGTTCTCATATGTTCTTATATGAGGTCCCCTCCCCAGCCCCCCCCCGTTCTCAGCTATGCTTGATGCCGGGTCCCCACCATGCCCCGTGTCCCCTTGCAGCCCCATTGCACATCTCCAGCCCCATAACCAGAGGGATGCAGGGGACAGGAACACCAGTGACCAGAGGGATGCAGGGGACACAGAAGAGCCGGCCAGATCCCGCGCCAGCCGAGCCAGGAGAGCAAGCCACCGAGAAGCGTGTGACACGGGCCATGGCCAGGCAGTCCCCGCGGCGGTGACAGTCCCCAGCAGGACTCGCGCCGCTGAGTCACCGCCACCAGCCCCAGCGCTCACGAAACCCCTGCGAGCCCACGGCGGGGGGAAGGTTCACGTCTCCATCTGCTCCCACCCGACCTGGCCCACCAGCATCTCCCAACGCCCCGGCAGCTGCCGCCGGCAATTTCTCTACTTGCCAGCGCCTCGAGCATAATTTCCCCTAATTGCTTTAAACCTCACAGCCTGACACTTCCATGCTCTTCTCTGTCTTGCTTTTCTCCTCCAATTTTTTTTATTTCCCCTCCGAGGTGGTTGGAAAGCGAAGAGCCGGCCGGAGCAGGGTTTTCCAGGGCACAGGAATTAGTGCGTTAGCAACAACGGCAAAGCCAGAAGTTTCACACAACAGGAGCCGCCACCGGGAACCCCCGCTCGACCCGAGCGTGCTAAATATGGAATTTAAGGGAAAAAAAAAAAAAAAAAACCAAACCAACCCCCAACCCGTCTCCCTGCACCTGCAGCCCTTGGAGGAGTCCCCGCCGCAGGGGACGGTACCAGTGCCAGGCAGGCATTGCCCGCAGCTGCTGCAGGCAGCGGAGAACCAGCAAGGAGCAGGCAAGGGGATGGTGTCGTGGCGGGGGGGACACGGGGAGTGGGAACCCCGCAGCCGGCAGGGAGGAGGGCACAGGGTCCGGAGCGTGCTGGGAGTGAGCAGGGTGCCACGGCCAAGCAGGCCACCCATGTCCCTGTCGTGGCAGGCTCGGGGGGGGGGGGGGGTGGTGTCACACTGCAACCCCTCCCAGGGGCGCCCCCCCAAATTCAACCCTGGCGCCCCTCCGCCACCCTTCCCGGCTCGCCTTCGCGCGCTCCGGCGCAGGCGTGCTCGGGCAGAGCCGCTCGCTCCCGTAACAACTGCCACATGCAAAAGCCATTTCCTGAAACAAACAACCTTCCGCAGGGAAACCGCCACGCGGGGGCACGGCCCCCCCAAGAGAGGGGCCCTGCTGTCGCCCCTCACCTCTCAGTGTGCACCCCAAGCTCGCAGCCTGAGCGTGCACCCTGAGACTGCACCCCCAGAGCACCTCACGCTCACAGCCTGAGCTCACAGCCCAGGCTCGCATCCGGAGAGTGCACCCCGAGTGTGCACCCCGAGTGTGCACCCCGAGTGTGCACCCCAAGAGCAGCTCAAGCTCACAGCCTGAGTTCACAGCCTGAATGTACACCCTGAGCGTGCACCCCAAGAGCATCTCGAGTTCACAGCCTCAGCTCACAGCCCAAGGCTGCATCCAGAGGGTGCACCCCGAGCGTGAACCCCAAGTGTGCACCCCAAAACAACCTCCAGCTCACACCCTGAGCTCACAGCCTGAGTATCCTGAGTGTACACCCCAAGCGTGCACCCCAAACACGCGCCCTGAGCATGCACCCCAAGAGCACCTCGAGCTCCCACCCCGAGCACCCACCCCGAGCTCATATCCTGAGCACACATCCTAAGCGCGCCCCCCGAGCGCGCGCGCGCCCGCGCTCACACCCCAGCTCCCCTCGCTACCAACACTCTCAAAACATCCCAGACCCCCCCAGAGTGGGGGTCCCCCTCCCTCACCAGCTGCCGTGGGGGCCAGTGCTGCCGGCTGGGGCGGCTCAGCAAACTTTGGTGCCCCGAGTCCCCATGCCCGGGCGGCAGCGGGGCCGTCAGCAGGGACCCCCCCCCACCCCAAAACCCAGCACACCCGGAATTTCTCCCCATCCCTCCTCGGCCAGAACCACCCTGGCTCCTCGGGGAGAGGAGAACCCCCCTTGGGCAAGGGAGCGGCAGCAGGAGATGAGGGGGCATCCAAGCACCCCAAAACCCTACAGAGCCTTGCTGCGCCACCCTAGGGCTGCCTGCTTCCCCCCCCCCCCTTAAAGCTCACCAGACCCCAAAACCTCTATTAGGTGCTGGGAGAAAGTAACTTCACCCTTAAAACCCCCTCGGCTGCCGCTGGCCGGGGCAGACAAAAGGGTGTCCCCAAGCTGGGGGCGGGGGGGGGGACCCCGCAGGGAGACCCCGGGGGGAAGAGGGGCCGGGGGGTCGGGGGGGGCCGGCGGCAGCATCGCTCGGTGCCTTACCTGGTAAGTAATAGAGAGGTGGTTTCAACCCAAACATGATTTATGTTACAGTTCCATTGCGGTCAGGAAAAAAAAAAAATAATAATAAAAAAAAAAAAGACCCAAGGTGAAGAGGATGTGTCAGGAAGCAAGGAAAAAAAAAAAAAAACCCAAAAAATTAGCACCAAGCCACACGGAGGGGGTTGGAAAAATAAACCAGAGGCGAAAAAATACGGTGGAGCGGGGAGGGGGAGGAGGAGGAGGGGGAGGAGGAGGAGGAGGAGCGGGGGGAATCAAGTGCGTGGGGGGAGGAGAAAAAATAAAATTTGAAATAGCAGCGAGCCCGGGGCGCCGGCGGAGGGGTGGCGGCTGTCACCGGCGGGACCGGGGCAGGAGCCTGGCTGCCGTGCCGTGCCGTGCCGTGCCGTGCCGTGCCGTGCCGTGCCGTGGGTTTTCCTGCCGCTTGAGCCCCGGGCTGCGAGTCGCAGGCACACAAAAAGGCAGCGAGCAGGAGGAGGCGGTGGGGGTTCCCACACACACACACACACGCACCCCCCGGAGAAGGGTGCTGGCGGCGTGGCGTGGGGTGGGTGACCCACGCGGGGCTGCGTGCCCGTGTCCGTCCGTCCGTCCCGAGGCGAGCAGAAAGCCGAAGCTCCCCGGGGCTGCGCCGAGCCGGGCGGGCGAGAGGCGGCAGACTTGCCCCTCGATCAATTTTCATGCAAGAATCATTATCGGTAAATTGGAAATCTGGCTACTTGACAGCAGATTTGTCTCCCCTAATGAAGGGGAGCGGGCAGGAGAGCGGCAGGCAGCTGCTCGCCCCATCACCCTCCTCCCCGCATCCCCCCCGGGCTCCAGCCTTCATCCCCGGCGTTTGCGGGGAGCCGAGCCCCGGGGCACCCCGCCAGCCGGGGACGGGAGGGCAGGAGAAGCCTCCTTCCCCCTCAAACCCTGCTCCTCCTCCTCGCCTACAGACAGAATAATTTTTTTTTTTTTTGGTCTTTTCCGGGATGCTGTTTTCAAACAGCTGCCGACGAGGGTGGCGGCGGGGGGGGGGTAAAATAAAAATAGAAAATCAACCTTCCCCGCGCACCCCCCCCCCCAGTCGCCTAAGGAGGAAAATTAGGAAATAAAACAATAAATAACCCAACTTTCCAGCCTGCCGGGAGCTGCTTCACAAAAGGCAGGCACAGGAAGGCTGCCTGCCCCAGCTCCTGCGCGGGGGGGGGGGGGCTGGGGGTGAGCTCCCACCGCACCCCCCCCCCTTGCACCCCCAAATCCCCCTGCCCGGCCCCGCTCGCCCAGCGGGGGCTGCAATCAGCCGCCCGATAGGATCTCCCCCATTCCCTGTCCGCCGATGCATTAGCAGATCCGGGAAGACATGCTTGCAGGCAAATAGGGCTAATAAATGCTATTACGGGGAGAGCGCGGGAGGCTGGAGATCCTGGCTGCACCATAGTAACGAGGGCCCGGCTTAATTTGCTTTAAGCAAACGATCAGCCAAGGCGGGGTGGAAAAGGGGGGGGGGGGGGGAGCGAAAAGCGTTGCGCGCTCCAGGCACGCTTGCACGGGCGCGCTTGCACGGGCGCGCGCTTATGGACGCGTGCACGGACGCGTGCACGTGTGCTGCCCCCCACCCCCCTTACCCCCCCCCCCCCCCCCACCACCACCCCAGCTCCGGCCTTCTCTTCCCAAACTGCCGGCTGCTTTTAACACCAAAGTTCACGAAGGCGACGTGTGATATCTCGCCCCTGCAAGAGAAGCCACATCCTGTATGATAATGACCAGCCCTTCAAATAGCTTAAAGATACAGGCCATTCCCAGGCCCCCGCTGCCTGCCCCTGCCTGCCCCTGCCTGCTCCTGATCGTTGGGCCAGGGGGTCTCGGGGGTCTCGGTATCACCCCAAGCCCACCCAGCCCCGTGGTGGGACGACCGGGCCCTGCGCTTGCTGCAGGCGAGTAGGAGGGCTTTTGCAAAAGGTCTGCTGGCTGCAAACGCGCGCACATGCACGCTTCTGCGTGCACTTGCACACACACACACGCACGCGTGCACACGCGCACACGCACCCTGCTCAGCCGAGCTCCCCAGGAACCCATTTGGCAAAGACGGAGCCGGTGAAAAACTGCCCCCTCCTCCTCCCCCTGCCCCCCACATTAAATATTGCTTTTCTAATTCCAGGTCGGGGGATTATTATTATGTCTTTTCCTCTTTCCTAACCTACATCTGTCAAGATCGGCGCTGGGAGTATTTCTGGCCTGTCCCCTGAGTCATCGCTTGCGTCCCGCTCCCTTCGAGGCAGCTCCCCTGCGCTGCCGTGCTCCCAGCCGCGGGGTGCTGGGTGCTGGGTGCTCTTGCTCCATCGCCGCTTCCCCCTTCCTCAGCCAACACCCCCCCCACCCCCGCCCTGCTGGTGTGTTAGGAAATGTCACTTCTGGGGTGACACGGCTCTGGGTGCCCCAAGCCCAATGCCCCCCCATAGTGTGGGTGCAAGGGGGACCCCCCACCCCGGGCCGGAAAGGCTGCGGGGTCACCATGTCACCCAATTCCCTCGGGTCTCTGTCACTCCCCCGCTCGCAGCCCCCCCCCGGGCTTTTATGGGGGTTAAATTTGCTGGGCTCACGTAAGCACCGGGGGACCCCTCCTCTGCTCCCCCCCCGCCCCATGGCATGAGCCGTAAAAATTAATTTGCAAACATGTCATTACACAATAGCTGTACAGGCAATAAACCTGTAATTACAGGCGGCTGGGGGAGCGGGCAGGCAGGCAGGGAGGGCAGGCAGGGAGGGCAGGCCTGCCTG
The DNA here is from genome assembly GCF_028858705.1 of Grus americana. Lineage (NCBI taxonomy): Eukaryota > Metazoa > Chordata > Aves > Gruiformes > Gruidae > Grus > Grus americana. The sequence continues at coordinate 2,980,910 of NC_072864.1, read as the reverse complement.
CCAGCTCGGGCTTTGGGGTTTCGCCTCCCCCCTGCTCCCTTTGTTCATTATGCAAACGAGAATTGCTTCACTCCTGGAAGTTGGGCTACACTTCAAAGGGGCGCGCTGCCTGCGCTGCCTGCACTCCCCACCCTGCCAAGAAAGCCCAAACCCCGCCAGCACCCAGCACCCCAAGCCGGGAGCCCCCGTTGCTTCACTGGGATGGGGAAACCGAGGCACAGCGGCTGGGCAGCCCCGTTGGGAAACCAGCCCGACCCTTTGCAACATCGGCCCAACCGAATTATCCGCCACCCTCCTCCTCCTCCTCCTCAGCCGTCCCCACTCTGCGGGCGATTGCACACACGCACCGGCGGCGAGCGTCGCCCTGCCTCAGTTTACCCACTTACCACCCCGCGGGACACTGGACGCAAGGCACCGGCGCGAGACACCCGCCCGGCCACCCAGCAGCCGGCTCTGCCGCGCCTCGCCTCGCCCCTCGTTAGCGGGAGAGCTTGACGAGCCTGACCCACTTCCCCGAGCGCCGGGAGGATTAATTGGTTCCTTGCTCGCGCGAAGCCGCCGGGAGCTGGGGCAGGTGCCAGGCGGGATTAGCAAAGCATGAGAGCGCAGCTCGCGGGGCCGGCCGGGCAAGCGTGCCGCAGACCCTGCCCACGCCACGCGAGCGAGCCGGGACGACGGCGGATGGGCATGGGGCGCTCCCGGCTCGGTCGGTACCCCCACCGCAGGGATGCTGCGTGCCGGGGATGCCCGACCTCCTTGGGGATGCTCGACCTCCCCACGGGTGTCCCCGCGGCAGGGGACGCATCGATGGCTGGGACATCCAGGCTGCGGTCCCCAGCGGGATGCCCAGCCCCAAGAAGCGCACCCTGGGGAAACTGAGGCACGGCTGGTCTCCACCAGCCGGCACCGGGCTCCGCCGCGCTCCCCTCGACCCGGCACCCTGAAAACATCCGCCGGCGGGTATGCACAAGCGAGAAGAGGAGCGAGCGGCCGCCTCTCACCGTAAATAAGAGGCTCAGCGATGATTTCCTGCTCTTGTTGACCTTTGACTATGCAGAATAAAGACATAAATCCATATTTTAAACCCATCTGAGCGCCATCCAGGCCCACAAAGCCATTTACAGCCTGCGATTTGGACGGGGCAGTGAGCAGGAAAGCGATGGTTTCTCGAGGTGACATTCCCCAGGAGGGAAATGAAGTGTTTTATTTGCAGATATATAGGGCACGGTCGTTCCTCCGCTTCCCCTTCCCTCCGCCCTCGGCTCATAAATAAAACATACGGCCGCGTAACCGGCTAATTACGGGAGGATGGCAAAACCCCGCCGGTCGCTGGGAAAAGAAATCAGCTTTTTAATCAGCCCACTTTCCTCCCCATCTAACTTAAGTAGAAACGGGCATTTCGGGTACCAGGATGGATCCGAGACTCTCCGGCGGCTCGTAGGCTCCCGCCGGGGTTGTGCACCCCAATCCCTCGAGGCGGGTTTGGGTTGGGATTGGGGGGGGTGGTGTTCAAGCTGCTGCTTCTTTTTTTTTTTTTTTTTTTTTTTTCCCTGGCTGGGAAAAGGATGTCTTTGAAAAGTCTAATTGTTCCTTACACATTAGATACATTAATGAGGTCTCTGATCAAGCGGCTGGCTCTCCGGCAAGGAGGCTTCAAGTAGCAATTTTCCATTTGTGTTTCAAATTTTAATGAATGTTCCTGTCTCCGGCTGCGATGCGCGGTGATAATCCGCACGGCTCGGGTCAGCGCCGGAGCAGGGGCTGCCGCGCGGGAGGGCTTGTACAAGGGTTTGATTTCTTTGGGGAATAGTTCATACAAAAAATGGTAATGGCAGAAGACAGTCTTCCTTCCCCCTCGGCTGCCAGAGCCTGAGAGCTACAAATCAGAGGGTTATTATTTCTTTCCGATGTCCCTAAAGTATCCTATATCTTTAGCAGGAGAGTAAAGTTCAGCCCTGATAAGATTGCGGCGCTGGGTGAGACATGCTTTTCCTTTCCTCCTGCCTTTTTTTTTTTTTCCCCTCTATCTCCTTCTCCCTCTCCCTCCATCGCTGCGGTGGCCGGAGGGGTGTCCCCAGGGCCACCAGCCAGCAGCCCCCAGCCCACCCCGGGGCCACCCGCGGCCAGGGCAGAGCCCCCGCCCCCCATCCAAGGGCCGGATCCGGAACCCACCCCACCAGGACAAGATTTTTATAACCTTGTTTTGGCATGCCTGCCATTAACTTAATTTAACATCCATATTGCCGCTACTTAATTAAATAGATGAACTCATTTTACATTTGCAAGTCTTAATTCATCCTGAACAAAATTGGCCGTGTTTCGTTCTTTCTACGCTACCAGCTCCCCGGAACAAATGACTGCCTTTTGTAGTTAACTGCTAGTACAGGTTAAAAGCTAATTAGCAGCCCGGGTTGGGTGTTAACTTCCTTATTTATCACCCGGCGCCACTCGATTAGCGAGGGGGCGCGGGCTGGCACTTCCTTGTCCATGCGTGGGCCCCGTTTCTGCAGGGGTGGTGCCCGTGCTCCTCAGGCAACGGTGCTGGATGCGTGCACGACGCACGGTGCTCGGAGCATGGCGCTTGACGCGTGGTGCACGATGCGTGGCGCTCGGTGCGTGGCGCTTGACGCGTGGCGCACGACGCGTGGCGCTCGGCGCGCGGCCCTTGACGCGTGGCGCTCGGCGCACGGCGCTCGACGCGTGGTGCACGGTGCGTGGTGCTCAGGGCACGATGCGCGATGCGTGGTGCTCAGGGCATCACCCTCCCACAGCACCCAGCAGCGTGGCAGGGCAAGCTTGGCAGCACCCAACCATCGCTCAAGCACCCAGCCATCACCCAAGCACCCTAGGAGAGCACCCTCCCAACCCCGATGTCCTGCCAAGCCATCGTGGGCTCTGCCGTGCCCAGCACAACCTCCCCGTAGATATTTGGGCAGAGGTCCCGAAAGCGAGCGCCGTCCCGGTTCTTCCAACACGGCTGCGGTGCTCCCACCCGGCCGGCTGACGGGGTGCCCACGCCAACCGGCGATGCCTGGGAGCTGCCGGTGGGAAACCGCGCCGAGACTCCCCGCATCCCGCCCGCGCGGGCTCTGGCACGGCGCTGCGCTGGCTGCGGCGGGGGGCACGGCAGAGCCGGGGGATGCGGGGGGACCCGCCGGCGGGGCGGCCGGGCGATGCTGAGCCTGGCAGGAAGCCGCTCCAGGAAGGCTCATCTGGTTTGACTAACAAATCGCTAACTGCTTCCCCTGAGGCAGGTGGAAGGAAACAAGCTCCATGGCTGTAAACACTCCCCCCCCCCCCCCCGGCCCCCCGCTTCCCACCCACGGCCCCCCACAGCCCCCCCAGGCACCGGCCAGGGACAGGTTGAGACAGGAAAGTGCTTGTGAAACACCACCCAACCCCCCCCGCCCCGTGCTCTGACGCAAGCCCTGGCAGGGGGGGACGGGGCCCCCCCCAGACCCTGCCCGGCCCCCGGGGACGCTGGCACCCCGGGCAGGGCGTGGGGTGACGCAGAGCTTGCACCAGCCCCAGCCGGCCCCGCGGGACAACACCTCGCCAGCGCCCGCCACGCTGACGTGACTCAAGGGGACGACGGAGCGCGGTGCCCATTGGTGGCACGGGGCAGCCGAGAGCGAAGCCGGCCGTGCCGGGTGGCACTGCGGTCCCTCTGCCAGCACCAGCCAGCGGCAGGAGCGGGTGCACCCCGGAGGGCAGCGTGCCCGGGCGAGGAGACCTGGGCACCAGTGGCAGTTGCCATCACCGGTGATGTCCGGCCCCGGTAACAGGGCCGTGGCGGCGGTGGCGTGGCGGTGGCACGGGGACAATGCGGCAGGAAGGGACTGATAGGCATCTGCCTGGCCCCGTAAACCGATCTGCCCCCGCCTGCTGAAATAACAGCGAGGGGAGGCAGCTCCGGTTACTGGCAGTGCCGGGGGCCGGCGGGGTGCCAGGGCCCTTGGCCAAGGGCCAGGCGGCTCCACAGGCGCCGAGCGGGGACCCCCATCCTCATGTGTGTCCCCCCCCCCCTTTCTCACAGGTACGGCGCGGAGCTGCTCGTCCCGCTCCCCGGCGTCATCGCCACCCCCCCCGCTCCAAGCTCTCCACCCGGTATTTCAGGTCTGGCACCCAAGCCGGCACCTTCGGGAGCCAGCGGTCCCACGAGGACATCACCCCCGCCCGGGGCCACCGCCATGGGGACGGCACCGGCCGCGCCGCGTAGGAGCGGGAATAATTCCCCCCCCTCCCATGGCGCACGGGGTTATCCCGAGCGGTTTCGGCTGTATCCCCGCCACCCGCCGGCACGGAGGGGTCAAAGCCCAGCCGCACCGGGATGAGGAGCCACCGCGGCCAGAAGCCAAGCCTGAAGGCCAGATCCGGCTCCTTTGGGAGGAGGGATGAGCACTACCGGGTCCCCTCTCTCCCTCCCGAACCCCACCAGGACCCCCATCCCAAATCCCCACCATCAGCAGAAGCAAAGGAGCGGGGCCGTAAGGAGCGGGGGCGATAACAGCCCTCTGTGCCGGCGAGATAAATAGCCCCAGCGGCGCCAAGCTGTACTCGGGCAGGAGCTAATAGGGGCTGTCAGGGCGGTTTAGAGGAGCAGAGCATCGTTTCGGGGCCCGGCTGGGAGGACGCCGAGGGGAAGTGACAAGGAAGCTGAGCAGAAAGCGACAGGCAGTACACAAAGAGCATGTCCTCTGTAAGTGGCGATAAACCTTGAAAAAAAAGAAAAGCTAAATCAGTTGTTTAGCCGATGTACCACATGCTGACAGGGCAAATGTGAAGGCTTTTATGGCCACATGGGTTTTCATTTGCAGTTATTCATAGCGGAGCCGGGCGCTTTATCTCACTTTACATTATGTGCAACCACAATGCAGACACTTGCACCGCAACGCATTGCCTCCCTTGGAAAATATTAATATGTAAATGTCAGGCTCGGGAGGGCAGCGAGGGAACGGCGGGCTGCGGGAGCCGTGCAGGGGAGATAAAACCTGCCCTGAAAGGGGGGGGGGGGGGGGTGAACGGGACCCCCATCCCGCACCTGTGGGCGCGCAGGAGGCAGGGGAGGCGGGGGCACACGCGCGTGCACACCTGGGACAAAGCTGCTGCAGTGGGGAGCATGGTGCGCACAGGGTCTCTGCACAGCGGGATGCGTGTGTGTGTGCGCGCGCACACGTGCACAACATACGCCCTCTGCATGGATGCGCACACACACGTGCGCAGATGCACAATACACACCCTCTGCAGAGCGGGGTGCACGCACGTGTGCACGCACACACCCGCACACAACGTATACCCTCCGCGGAGCGGGATGCACGCGTGCACGCGCGCACACAAACGCACCGTCTCTGCGCAGCGGGATGCACGCGTGCAGCACCAGCACCTCTGCAGAAGGACAGACACCCTCAGCAGACTGACGTGCGTGCGCACACATCCATGCATCGCTGCTACGACAAGGAATGCGCGCACAACCGCGCACGCCCACCGGCCCTCACCGCACGGGGACCCCCGCGCACCCCAGCGCAGCCCCCACCCTCGCTCCCTGCCCGCCGGCCGTGCCAGTCCCAGGGGACGCGTGGCCAGGCCATGGGCCACGGCCGGGCGCTGCTGGTTTGGGAGGAAGCCCCGCCTGGGCGAAGCACGCCGGCGCGGCGTGCCAGCGCCTGCAAAGCCCCGTCGGGCAGCGCTCCAGCCATGCCTGCTGTTCCCGGGCTCCGTTCCTCTCCGAGAGCCTCCAGCCCCGGGGGTAGTGCCAGACTGACAGCCTGGAGGCTATTTATTCGCAGGCAAAGGCAGCGGGAGCTGCTGGCGGATGCAGGCGCCTTTGTCCTGGAGGGAAGTTTGCTCGTTGCCTCCCGAGCTGCCCCCCATCTTCCCCCCCTTCCCCCCCAGCCTTTCTTTCCGCCGCCGTGCCCCGATGCACCGTCCGAACCCGGGGAGGCACTTGGGGGGGTGGTCCCAGCCCCGATGCCCACCGTGCCACAGCAGGACATGTCACAAGGCCCTGGCACGCGGGGATGCCAGACGGCTGCCACGCTCCCCCCATCCCCGGCACCCCTCAGAATCACCCACGGCACGGCCAAGGTGGCACCCCAGAGCTTGCTGGGGGCAGGAGGAGGGTGGGCACCCAACCCTGGGCTTTGCCACTCAGCCCCGTGCCAGCCAGGGTGGGGGACAGATCCGAAACACGGCCCCCCTCGGCCGTTACCAGGAGAAGAGCTGGCAGCCAGCGCTGGCACGGGGACAAGCCCGGGAGGGAGCCTGCCCCCGAGCACCTCGGGGAAGGGAACAATCCCTGGGCATTTCTTTTTTGGCAGGACCCGGGTCGTCCCCCCCCCACCCCCACACACATCCCCCCCCCCCCCATCGTCCTCCTCCCGCGCTCGGGCGCGGGGATACAATTAAATCAGTGTTCTGCTAACAATCTGCCGGCTAATAAGACATTTTCCTCCCTCTCCCTCCTCCCCTCCACTCCACCCCAATCCGTGTGTGATGGGAGCGCTTTGATATGAGAGTGGACTCTAATGGGTTCGGTGTAAGGGAGCCTTAATTTATTACGTGCCTGTAATTGATGTTTGTATAAAGTAGCTCTTACAGCTCCTCAGAGCGGGAGATGAAAAGCAATCAGTCAGCCATTTGCCTCGAAAGGAAGGAGAGAGAAGACAGACAGCGAGAGAGAACCAGACGTACTCATCAAGCCCCGAGAAAAACCCAGAAAGCGAGGGAACAAAACAAAATCCCCCCCGCGCAGCCTCGCCAGCAGCTCCAGCACCGCTGGATACCACCACCAGCATCCCTGGGTATCACAGCCAGCATCCCTGGGTACCGCTGCCAGCATCCCTGGGTACCGCCGCCAGCATCCTCCAGTACCCCCCCCCAGCATCCCTAGGTACTGCCGCCAGCATCCCTGGGTACCACCCCTGGGTACCACCACTGCCCCAGCACCCCCGGGGCCAGATCCTGCCGGGGACGCTGGGGGCTGGCAGCTTCGTGGAGCCACGCCAGGGCAGGATGCGGCCCCCTCCCGCGCCGGCGGCACGCGCGGGGCTGATTAGGCGAGGCAGGCTGCAGCAGCCGGTGCTGAGCTGCTCTAATGACGGCGGGCGCTGGGGAGTCACGTGCCGCCCAGCGCCGGCTGGGGAGCCGTACGTCACCGGCCCCAGCAAAAAATCGGTGCTAAATTGAATCAATCCATCTTGGAAATGGCTCTTGTCAGCCAGTGTCAGGGAGAGCGTCTGCAGGAGAGGGATCAGGCGGGGGCAGGCCGGCAAGGGCCAGGCGGTCGGCACCGCTGCCGCGGCGCTGCTGGGTCTGTCCTGGCCCCCCAGGATGCTCACCGGTCTCGTACGGTGGGTACCGAGGTCCTGCCGCTGCCACGGCGGGCGGAGCAGGATGAGGTCCCCATCCAGTCGTCAGGGAAAGCAGAGGCCTGAGCAGTGCCGTGCCTCAGTTTCCCCACACAGGGCATCCCGTGCCCCCCAACCACCTCCCCCAGGGAAGGAGGGCAGCTCCATGCCAGGAAAAAGCCCCAGGAGGGATGGAGACACCACTGTCCCCCCCCCATCTGCACCCCAACACCGTGCCCAGGGCAGAGCGTGCCAAGCTGGGAAGGACGATGCCGCGCCAGGGAGACAAAGACGCCGGCGCTTGACACAAATATAGATGGATCCTCGCTGTACGAACCCCGCAGCCTGGCAAATTAAAACGTAGCGCGAAATGGGGGGGGGGGGGACGGAAACAGCCCCAGTGATTGATTTTCCATCCAGACATTCAAACCAACCAAATATGTCACCCAGACAAGCCCTCGGAAAGCCGCAGCAAGCCCAGATTTATCCTCCGCTTGGACCGGAGACCATCAATCCCTATCCATCCCTGGTAAATCGCTTAACGGCCCCGTCTTCTCGACGCGGTGCCCATCCCACCCGCTGTCCCGGCATCGCCGGGACAGCGGGTGGGATGGGCACCGCGTCGAGAAGACGGGGCGCAGGAGCCGTCACCGCACCGGCAAAGGGGATACAGGCAAAGGGACGCATACCCGGGGCTCCTAATGAAGGCAATTAGAGGGGAAAGCATCCCTCGCGCCGCTTCTCCTAATTAAGAACCGACCGATTCCCCAACCCGCCTGTTCCCCGGCTCCGGTACAGCCTGTTATTTACCTGCAGCTAATAGGTTGGGCGCAGCTAATGATAGTCTTGTATCAAATGGCTAGATCTTGGCTTCTGACAGCTTTAAAGACCCGTCTCGGGGACACGAGGGTTTCTAATTACGGGGTTCGTCACGGGAAGGCTGGGTTCAACGCCAGTCACTCTCCCTGGGTGACATTTCTGCCCGGATTGGAAATCTAAACACAGCCCAGCCGGTTAAGGTTAAAAATACGGCGCTCGACAAGACAAGGGATCATAATTTGGGTCACCGCCGGGTTTAATTAATTGGAATGGAGCAATCAAAGCACCGCGTGCGGTAATTACAGCCCGGGTTGGAGCGGGGCTGGGGGAGGTGGCGGTGCCCGGGCGAAGGGATGTGGGGGGATGCTCCCCGCTGCAGGGATGGGCAGGGAGCGGGCAGAGAGGCATCGTCCTCACCTTGGGGTGCAGGCGGGCATCGCGTGCAAGGAGCCGGGCAGGGAGGTGCCAAGGAAGCGAACCGGGAGCTCACAACCATGCTGGCCCGGCAGCTTGCACGCCGGCCCCACGTGAACGCCGGCCAGGCACGGTGGGGTCCGTCCCCGGTGTCCCCGACCCCATGGTGCCACACGAATGTAGCCCAGGCTCCCAGTCACTGCCACGGCACTGCCGGGGCTGCAACGAGTGATTTATTTTCACCCATTACCGGGGCACTTTTCCCTTTGCCGGGACCGCACTTAATTGATTGGAAACTATTGAAAACAAATTAACCGGCACCGGGGTGCAGGGACCTGTTTACGGCTCCTCTGCACAGCGTTGGTGAGGACACGTGAGCGGCTCTGGCACACGGGCGATGCCGGCGAGGACCACCACGACCCCGTGGGAGCAAGAAGAAGAAGGTGGGGACAGCCCAAATGCCACCCCACGCTGCTCACCGGCTCCTCCGCGACAGTTATAGCAGATGCAAGGGGAAACTGAGGCACGGAGCAGCACGGAGCCCGAGTCTCTGTGCTTCCTCACCGGAAAAACCCTCCGTGGTACAGGCAAAACCGAAACGTTCATCCCCCTGCCACCGACGCCGAGGAGGGACGCTCACGAGAAGCTAGCAATGGTGACCCCATTAAGCGAACCTAGCTAGCATTAATTTGACCCCATCCGCCGCGCGCTAATCAGCTGTAACCGTGGCACCCAGCTCAATCCAAATTGATTTACCGAGGCTGGAAATGGATACAAATGTGATTAAAGGCTTTTTATTTTCCATAGGTCCTCTCTAAAATGATTTAAATCAATTGCTACGTGCAGGGTCCTCCCCCTCCCCGGCCGGCCCCGCGGCGCCGCGGAGGGGCTTTGCCCCTCCGCGGCGCCGCGGGGCCGGCGGGGAGGGGAATAACACCCTAATTTCCACCACCCACCCCGCAGCACCCACCCAGGGGGGGAAGCAGCACCCCAATTTCCACCACCGACCCACCCGTGCCCTTTGCCGGACCCCAGAGCATCCTTCACCGGAGGGATGCCGGCGCGCCGGGCGGGCCCTGGCGAGCGATCAAAGCCCATTAGGCTGAGCGCCGATGCGCGCCCGTTGTTCGTCAATTATTCAAACAATAATTGCACCCTTATTTAAAGTCTAGTCTTGCGTGCGCGGCACTGCAGGCTGCCAAGGCCCACGTTAGATTTACACCCCCGGCGCGCTCCCGCCGCCAATTAATTAAGCAAACACATTCCTCGGCATGCTCTCAGGTGTGCAACCTGCCCTGGCGCGGTTCATCCCGGCACAGAGCGGATGCCAGCGCCGTATCCCCGCCTGGCTGGGGGGGTCCCAGCCCCCCCCCGCCCCGGGGGGGTGGTTACGGGGCCGTTATTAGGGTTCCTCGTTATTAGGACAGGAGGTCTCCCCAGGGATGGGGATGGCTGCTCTCGCCCTGTACTCCAAAACTGATTAAAGATTAAGCAATCCCCTCATCTACACTTTCCTGCAAATTTCTCCTTTGAAGGAAAAAAAAAAAAAAGGGAGGAAAAGAGAAGAAAAAAAAAAAGGAGGTGGGGAGGAGGGGGCTGACACCGGCATCCGTTATTAGGGGCCCGCTCGTTCCCACCGGCACCTAACGAGGGGGGAGGCTGGGAGTGACAGTCACCAAGAGGTCAATTCATTCATCTGGCCATGTTATTACAAGTCCAAATTTATTGTCACCGGGCCACATTAGCGCTGGCACCGAGGACGCGAGGTTGCACCCCTACTGAATAAGCAGATAAATGAAAGACATCTGGAGAGCAGAATGAAGGGGCAGATTATTAATGCTGAAATTTAGAAGCCAAGGTCTAAGCCACGAATCCATCAGCGCAACCAGTTATGTCCAATAAATTAGGAGAGATAAGGATTGAAGGATGGTATATTAAAGGCAACATTCATTTCTGAACTGGCACGAGGTCTCGCAGGCATCCTCCCCCCCCGGCGTTAACCCTTGCTGGCCGGGGATGTGCCGGAGCCGTGGCGGCCGTGGCCGGGGGGGACGGAGCCCGTGTCCCGGCGATGGGCATGGGTCCCCACGCAGAGCCCACCCTGCCACCGGCTGCCGAATTCGGGGTCGTCCTCAGTGACCACAGGTGGGTGTGACGAAGGAGCGTGCACGGCGACGGAGCGTGCATGATGGAGCACGCGTGGCAGAGCACACATGAAGATAGAGCGTGCAAGACGATGGAGCGCGCACAACGATGGAGCACACACAAAGACGGGGTGTGCAAGGTGACGGAGCGTGCACGAAGACAGAGCGTGCAAGACAGAGCGTGCACAATGATGGAGCTTGCACAATGGCATGTGCACCACAATGGAGTGCGCACGTGTGCGAGAGGCTGGCTCGGGAGAGCAGGGCACCCCATGGCAGCAGGTCCCCAGCCCTTCCCACAGCCCATCCATCCTCCCCAATTAAGGGGCTAACGGGCCTGGGGGCTGTGCGGCTCCTTGCAGCCGTAGCACCGGTGACCTTCACCCCGGCCTCTCCCATCCCAGCCCTGGGCCGGGGTTCAGCTGGCCCGGCCGGTCGTCTGGGGACTCCTTACCAAGGGGACAGGTAAGAACCGGGGGGGATAGAGCCTGCCGGGCACCCCAGCCCCGGGCCGGACGGCCGTCACCAGGAATTGCCCCCGTTGCTCCTCCTGCCCTCAGCACCCGGCTGCCGCCCACCCACAGACCCCGTCCCGGCCGTCCCACCCCGCGCTGCAGGTCCCGCCACACGGCCGCGCCTGCCTCAGTTTCCCTAATGCCATGGCAATGGGAACGGCAGGGTCTGCCCCCCCCCACCCCGGGACAGCTCGGACCCCATCCTGCTGGCCCTGGGGGTGATGCTGCAGCCCAGCACCCCTCAGCACCCCCATACCCGTGAGCCAGCCGCGTCGGGTGCATCCCCCGGGGAGGTGAGGGGACGCAGCAAGCCGGGGGCTCACGACCTGCTCTGTGGCATGGCAGACCCGGGGGTCAAGCGAGTGTGTCCGCGGCATGACGCCTGGAAGGGAAAAAAAATCAAGATTTTTGCTCCCAAGCAAGCAGCTTCAGGGGGGGCAGGTGACACCCGTGGTCTCCCCTTGCACCCCAAAACCGGCATTTGGGAGGAAAGGCGTGGGGCAAAACGGGGAGATGCTGGTAAAACAGGGGGTCACGATGCTGGTCCCTCCTGGCCCAGCAGCAAAGGGGTGTAGGGCAGGAAGGCACGCAGGGCCCCCTGAACACTGACCTGGCCCCCATAACATCGACCGAGCACCCTCCCAGCCCCCACGCAGCTCCCCAGTGCTCCCAGTTCAGCATCCCACTACAGCCTGGCAGGGACGGCCGCACAGCTCCCGGGGGTTTCGGCATCTCTCCCCCTTCCCCGCAGCGGTTCCCGAGCAAATTTCGAACAGCCTCATCTGGCATCTGAGGGATTTGGGATTTGTTTAAGCTCTTTTCACCCACCAGACTTTAATCGGCGCGTTTGCCCGACCTCCATCCCGGTGAAACCACATTCGTGCCGGCAGTGACGCCAGCGGTCCCGGCTCGGAACGATTCCCAGCACCGAAGCCCAGGGCTGCCCCCGGCCCCGGGCCAGGATTAACTATCAAATAACTTTGCATTTAAACCTTTTTTAACAGGGCTGGAGGTCGGGAGGGAAAGGGCAGAGGTTAAGCCTGGCCATGGCCGGGCGCTGACCCCGAGAAGGGGGACGCCGGGGAGGGGACGGGGCGGCACGCGGGGCCGGGGGAGGGGTGCGGGACCCTCACCCTGGCCATGCCACCCACCCGCTTCCCTTGCACGGTGGGACCAGGGAGGGGGTGGCCGGTGGGGACCCCACGGCGTTTGTGTGTGTGTGTGTGGGGTGTCCCCACAGCCCCCAGCCTCGCAGCCCCCATCACTTACTGAGGCTCTGCAGCAAAGACGACCAGCTCTTCATCTCCAGCATCACGGGGGTCCCGCGGCCCCCTCCCCGCCCCGGCGCTCAGGCTGCCGGCGGGGCCCGGGACCGGCCGCACGCTCCGCCAGCGGGATGCACGGCACCGGCGATGAGCCGCCGGCGGGAGATAGCGACCATTTTATTCCCTTTTAACTCTGCCTGCCTGTCTCCGGCGCACTCGTCCTCCCCCTCCCCGCTGCCCAGGGCTGGTCCTGAGTTCGGGGAGCTTTGCTTTTCCCTCCCTTCCCTCCTCCTCCCTCCTTGCACTTGATAGCAGCCTTGTCAAGACTGCTGAGTTGCTGCTGACCCCTGCCCCGCCGCTGCTAATTAAGGCTGCGCAGTGACAGTTCAAGTGCCTCGCCGCCAGTTTGCAGCACCGCCGCTTCTAATTGGAGACCCTTTTTTTTTTTTTTTTTTTTAATTTCTCAATAGCCGCCGTGTCGGGGTTGGGGGGGTCCAGGGAGGGGTTTGCACCCCATCTCGGGGGGGGGTGGTGGTGCAGGGGGATGCAGCACCCTGCCTGCACCCATTGACGCCCTGGATATCAGGCTCCCGCGTGCGGGTAGAAATTATTGCAAAGGTGATGCGGAATGAGATAAAAAGGCCCTGGAGTCAGGAGAAAGTGGGCAGGGGGAGGAAAGAGGTGAGCGCTGAGGGTCCCCAGGCTAGGAAAAGTGGGGGGCCCCACCTCGTGCCGGTGCCTCCCGATGTATTTTTGGATGGTGAGGAAGAGTGAGGGCAGTGGGCACGGCAGGGAGCCAAGACACGCGGCCGTATCTCCCTGCAGCAGAGCAGGGGCTGGCTCGGGCGCGGGTGCGGGGTATCGGCCGGGACACCTGGGTCCTGTCCCTGTCCCTGCCCGTGGCCCTGGCCACCCCCGTGCTGAGACCTTGCAAAAATCGCGACGCTTGTGTGCACCCCAGGGAGCCGCAGCACGGCCACGCTGGGGTTGCAGGGGCACCCCAACACCCTCCCATGTGTGTGTGTCGTCCCCCCCCAGCCATGCCCCCCAGGCCGTGCCAGCAGCCTGACGGATCTATTGTGTCGTGACAGACGACCTGTTTTATCGCGGCGAGGGAGCCAGTGCCAGCCGTCGTCCTGACCCCGCCGGCGGGCTGAGGAGAAACAGAAGAGGGCTTGTATCATCCCGGCGGGTCAGAGGGCAGGGGAGGCAGCCGGCCCCCCCGCGCTGCCAAATTCCTGGGCTGCACGCCCGGGCAGGCAGCTGCGCACGGCCCCTGCCCCGCAGGTCGGGGGCTGGCAGCGTGTGGGGACAGACCCCCCGGCACCCCGAGTCCCAGCCTCCCCTTGTCACCCCCTGCCATGGGCTCTGCTGCTTGAAATGGCGTCCCCAACTTGCCCCATCCTGTAGCACCCCTGAAACGGTGTCCCCAACCCGTCCCCTCCTGACACAGCCCTGAACCGGTGTCCCCAATTTGCCCCATCCCACAGCACCCCCGCACCGTGCCCTGTGCCGGGCACAAGCTGCCACCGCAGGGGGACACGCAGGGACCACCCCACAACCACCCCAATGCTCCCCCGCAAGAGCCACCCCAACGTCTCCCCACCCAAACAGGCGGGGTGGGACGGCGAGCGCAGCCGTGACTCACGTGGGAACTCGCCGGAAAACGTGGCCCCGAGGCCGGAGCGGTGTCCCGGCACGGCGAGGTGGGGGTGCTCGCCCCGGCTCCCCGCCCAGCCAGAAACCGCCCCGGCAGCTCCCTGCCGCTCACCCCCACGGCAGCGGGCGGCTGAGCCCCGCTCCCCAGCAGCGGCAGCAGGCGTTTTGGGCAGGCGATGCTGTGCAACCCACAGCTGTCCCCAAAACGCACGTCCCTCTGGGACTGATCCCGCTGGGCCCACGTCCCTCTGGGACTGATCCCACTGGGCCCACGTCCCCGGCACCGGGCACGGCCAAGCTGCGGGAGCGCGACGGGGCCAACCGCGGGGGTCAGAGCCCGTCTCTGCCCCCTCGCCCCGGCACCGGGGGTCTGCCCGGTGTGGGTGGGAGCAAAGTCCCCGCAGAGCCTCGCCAAGCCCCCCTGCCCCTTCCTCCCCTCCCGGCAGCCTTTGTGCCGCCTCCGAGCCGGCACCTCCGGGGTGGATGCATTAAGGCAACACAAAGCAGAGCCGAGAGGCGTTTCGGCTGCAATTTTCTCTGCTCCATTATTGACAAACAAGCTGCTTCGCGCAGGTGACGGCGAGGCCACCGCGGCAGCTGGGGCACCGCCGCGCGCGCCGGCCCCGTGCCGTGCCAGCTGGCCTGCCCCGCTCGGCCCCTCCTGCCCCCACCCCACGGTGTGGTGCCGGCGGCGATGCCCTCCCACTCACCACACCCCGAATCGCTTCGGTTTCGAGAATGCTCTGGGTCGCACAGATCCAGAGATTTCACCCCTAAAAAACAAGGGGAAAAGAGGCAGCCGGGAGCGCTCCGGGATGCAGCCGAGGTGCCCGGCCGGGTGCTGGCTTCGCCGCCGGGCAGCCCCTTTCCCCTGGCCGGGGCGGCTGGGCGCAGCGTGCGGTGAGTCTGTCATTAGCGCCGTGCCAAACCCAAAGTGGCTGCTTCGAAACGGCAATCCAATAAAAGTGCTACTTGTCTATTTATCATCCTCAGGGCTTTTTATCACAGTGCAGATGGCTGCTACCTTCGCAAGGCACAGCAGTGTGCTGGCACGCGCCCGCCGCACAGAAGCTCGAGCGCCGCAGAGTCTGTGCTTACACCTGCGAGGAGCCGCCGGGCCGCCTGCTCCGGCTCTGCCGGCCGGCGAGCCGGGCAGCGTCGCTTGCCAGCACCACGACGCCCCTTTGCAAGCCGAGTCCCAGCCTGGACGGCGTTTGCACCGGGCATTTGCACCGGGCATTGGCACAGGGTGTTTGCACCAGGCATTTGCACGGGGTTTTTGCACCATGCATCGGCACGGGGCGTTTGCACGGGGCGTTTGCACCGGGCATCTGCACAGAGTGTTCGCACCATGCATCTACACCATGGATTTGCACAGGGCGTTTGCACCGGGCATTTGCATCGGGCATCTTCACCATGCATCTGCACCACGCATTTGCATGGGGCGTTTGCACGGGGCATCTGCGCAGGGTGTTCACACCGTGCATCTGCACTGGCTATTTGCACAGGGCGTTTGCACCAGGCGTTAGCGCTGGGCGTTTGCGCAGGGCATCCGCAGCCTGTAATTACTCCAGCCGCGCGGTTTGTGGGCAGCAGCAGCACAGCGGCGCGGGCGCAGGGCAGTGGGTGGGAGCCGCCGGAGCAGGTGATTAAAGCCGTAGTAAGTGTCTGTCTGCACACGGGAGAAAACACACCTAATTATCCAGCCGGAGTCGGACAGGAGGGAGGAGCGGCCCCGATCGCAATCACGTAATGAAGTGTAACGCGGGGCCAGGCCTGGCGCGGGCGGTAATTAAGAGACAGCAAAGCCAGAATTGCAACGGCTGCGGGCAGGGGCGGGCAGCGGGCAGGGGTCCCCACGCTGCCGGCGGGTAACCCAAACACGGGCCCGGAGCCCCCCGGCTCCCCTCCCTGGAGAGCCCCCACGACGGGGCAGTCGCATCCCCGCACCGAGCCGTCGGCCCACACGCCGCGGCCGCAAGCCCCATCTGCTCACGGCAAACCTCTTTGCAAGCCCCCGCTGCCGGCACGACGCCGGTGTGCTCCGGTAAAGCCTGGGGCCGAACCGGCTGCTCGGGTGCGATGCCGGCGCAGCCCGCCCTGGCCGCGGGCGCCGGGGAGGCACCGTTGCATGGGCGTCAAAAGAGGTCCGCTGAGCGGCGATGCCGGGACGCCGAGGGCGGGCGCCGCTGGAAAAGGCGTCTGCGGGGCGGCGGGGGCGGCCGGCCGGCCCCACCTCTTGCACCGGAGCCAAAGCCGCCAACCCACGCCACCGCTCCCCGAGCGGGTCCGGCGGGTCGGGAGCGCCCCGGGAAGCCGTCGAGCGCCGCGTCGCCCCACCTGCACCCGCCGCCCAGCGTCCGCAGCACCGCTGCAGGGACCCCACGCCCGTGCCTCTCCCCCCTCCGGCCAACCCAGCCGGTTGGGAAGCGGCCGGGCTTGCCCGGGAACGCCGCTTGCATCAGTCCCGGCCCAGCTGGCACGGCTTGCAGGCAGGTACGTGCCGTGCAGGCAGGCAGGCGGGCAGGAGGCGGGCAGCAAACCAGAGCCAGACCCCGGGAGAGAGGCAGCGGGGACAAGGGCATCCCTGGCACTGCGCCGCAGGGACCCCCACATCCTCCGGGGATGGTGGCACAGGACAGGCGGCGACCCCACACGAGCAGCCACCGGGACCCATCCCAGCTCCCCGGCACGCCGCAGGTGCCAGCATCCGCAGCCCCGTCCCTGGAGCAGTGACAACCCCCAGGTCCCTACTACGAAGTGCAGCGCGGTGGCAGGCGAGGGCGGGGGGGACAGGAATACGTCCCCTCCCTCTCCTCTCCCTCTCTTTTACTCCAATTTTTTTTTTTTTTTTTTTATCAAAGCTCTCCAGAACAAAGTACACACTCTACCTCTTCAAACCCACCACCATCTGTCCGTCCGTCTGAGCGCCGCCGCCGGAGCCGCAGCCCCGCCGCTCAGAGCGGCCGCCTCCGAGCAGATGGTGCCAGGGGAAGGACAAGCCGCTGCCACACAGGGCCTTGCCGGCGGCGGGTCACGGCAGATCCGCCGGCCCTGACCCCCCCCGCGGCCTCCCCGGTACGGTAATTACCCGCCGCGCCGAGCAAACAGCCTGCGCCGGGTCATTGTGCCGGACACCAACAAAAGGCGTCCGACGGTGGGACCTCCCGACCCCTGCCGACCCCTGCCACCCCCTGCCCTCCGCCGGCCCCTCTGCCAAAAGAGCAATAAATCAAAAGGACGGGCTGGGGACGGGCTGGCAGGTGGGGACAGGGATGGGGACAGGGATGGGGACTCCCTCCACCAACAGCACGTGGGTGCACCCCCCCCGCACCCAGGTGATGAACCCCGGCTGTTCTGCAGCTCCCCCGGCTGAGCGAGGCCGTGCAAAGCTGGGGGGGGGGGGCATCCCCCTTCTCGGCGGAGGGGACCTGTCCCCCGCAGCCCACGCACGCTCCCAGGCTGACAGCGGCACAGTGGGGGGGGTGAAGGATGCTTCTGCCCCCCCGCACCCTCCGGTCACAGGCTGTTAATGGGGAATTTCATGGGTGCGGTACGGTGGAGCCCAGCCGGGAGCGTGCTGCAGCCATCTGCTCGCAGGACCCGGGGGTGTCGAGCCGCCCTGACTTCGGCATGGCAAACGGTTTGCCGAAGCAGATGTCACACCCTCCCTCCCCCCCCCAGGGCTCGGCACCTCCGCGAGTCCCCGACACCTCAGGGTGGTCCCTCGCACCGAGCCGGGGGGCAAAATCAGGCCGAGAGCACAGGCGTGTTGCAAAGACCTGGGAAACTCACTGCAGGAGTGACACCCCCCAAGATGGGGCTCTGTCTGGAATTTGGGCACGGGGCAGCGGCGCGAGAGGATCCCCGGTCCCTCCCAGCACCCCGGGGCACCGCAGCCACAGCCGCCCCGCGCAGCCGGCTGAGCAGGCTGCCACCACGCGCGCTGCCGTCCCCGGGTGCCTGTCGGTGCTGCTGCAAGGTGCGCTCCTGTCCCGCCGGCACAGGCGACGGGATTTGGAAAGCCAGCTGCGCCCAACTCCCTTGCCCTGCAAAGCCCCTGCCCTGCAAAGCACCGCACAAAGGCAGCCTGGCTCTGCCAACGCATGCACGCTGCACGGCACGGCACGGGAGCAAAGGTGCAGGCGCTGCCTCTCCGGCAGCAGATCCCGGCCGGATCCAGCCCGGGTTCCCGCAGGTCGCCGAGAGTGGCTAGCACCGGTGTCTTTCGGACTGATTAAAATTCATTCTGCATGATTTAGGACCTAATCTCGGTGAAACTCCACAGCGCTTTATTAATAGCGCATTAGCGGATAATTCATGCGTTCGGATGAAAAATCAGCCTGTGTTATTCTCCGGGAGGGGGACACGCTGGGGGGGGGCACATGGGTGCGGGGAGGGGGGCACCTTGCTCGTTCAGCCTCCCCGCACCTCCCCACCGCCGCCGCATCCCGGCGAGGCAGCAGCCCTTCTGACAACTGCCACCACTCATTAATCTTGACGAGTTTTCTGCTGAATATTCTTCCATGGGCTTTCAAACCGTTCACTAATTGCAATTAATCACTTACCGAAACAGATGTCAGGAACAATGGAATTGGGAAGTCTGGAGGCTTGATAAAGCTGTCAGAGGAGCGCGCTCGTGTGGCGGCGGGTGCCAAAAGGCGCCGGCAACACCTTCCCCCAGCCATGTGCTGGGGGGACCCGGTGACCCCCCGCTGCCCGCGTGGCATCTGTCCGCCCCAGCGAGGGAAAACGCACGACGACGGGGCACGGGGGGCTCCATGTCCCCAGCAGCTACCGGTGGATGGGACGGGGACATCGGTACTGGGTTTTGGTGATGGGAGCGGCTTTGCCAGGGCTGCCGTGCCGGCACCCACACCTGCGGGGGATGCTGCAAACCCCACCGGGCACGGCTTCGCCCTCTGCCCGGCACCGGGGCGGCTCGGTCTCTCCTCTCCATCGGGAAAGCCGCAAGGAGCCCCGGCGGGGCGTCACGTCCGCCGTGCCTCGCGCAGGCGACGGCACGTTCCCCGTCCCTGCCAGACGCCGCTTTAGCACCATCAGGGATCCAACAGCCTTCCCCGGCGGGTGCGCCACGCTGTTTACCCATCAGACATGAAAGGTGCCGAGCTGACAGCTCTGGAGACGGGAGAGCTCCCGGAGACACTGATGGGGCCAAGGCTCCCGGGCGCCGTCGCCTCCTGCCCTTGGAGACCCCAAAGGCCACCCCATAGGTGACCCCAGCAAGGGACAGACCTGGGCTTCTGCTCCCCAAGGAAGGAGCCTGCAGCTTCACCAGCTGGGGCTCTGCACATCCCCAGGTCTCAGCTGCTACCCCCGGCTTGGGGACATCCCTTGGGAGAGGGAGGGCTTTCCCGGTCCCCCACAAGGCAGAGGATGCTGCACAGCCCGAGGCCACTGAGCACAATTAGCCCCGATTCCCCCGGCCACGATGGGGACACCGCCGCGGTGACATTGCCGCGGGGACACGCGCACCTCCCCGGCAGGCAGAGCCCGGGGGATCAGAGCATCCTTCCGGGGCTGGTGCGGTGCGAGTCAAGCCCGGGGCTTGTGACCGGCGCGGCCCCGACACATGTTACAATAAATATTCCGCACAGACACCGTTCCATATGTATGATCCGGTGGGGTGATGATTTTTCTACTGATCACTGGAAGTGACAGCTGTGCGGAGAGCAGGAGAAACAAAGGCACCGACTGCTCTCCCCGTTACACTCCGCTAGCAACATGATGGTGTGACACGGAGTGGCAGCATCTGGTGGCGCAGGGACCGGCAACCGGGATGGGACGCCTGTTAGCGCCGGGCACAAAGGGGTGGCGATGGGAACGGGGTGACGATGGGGACGGGGTGACGACGGGGATGGGGATGGGGTGGAAATGAGGAGGGGGTGGCAACGGGGACGGGGTGGTAACGGGGATGGGGTGGAAGTAAGGACGGGGTGGCCATGGGGACGGGGTGGCCACGAGGACGGATCCCGTCAGCCCTCTCGTGCGGCACACAAGCACCCAGCCCCTCCGTCCTGCCCCCACCACCCCGCAGCGGCCGTGGGACAGGGTACGGGGAGCACCCGGCCATCGCAGCGCGCCCGGCCCAGGCATGGTCAATATTTGCATTTGATTTGCAAGCGTTTCCTCCCCCCAGATACCGGCGGGGCCGCAGCACGTACAGGAGGGAGAAGCGCTGGGTTCAGTTAATGATTAGCGAACATGCAAATTCCCCCTACATGAGATAACAATAAACACCACGATTTCAGCGAGATAAACAGGGCTTTAAATTTCCAGCAGACTTTACTGGTGTAAAAATAAGCGTCCCTTATTTATTTAGCTCCTTTGAGAAACCACATCAGTCCCCAAACACAGTCTTTTACTGTCAAGCTACAGTAGAAGCCTTTATAGGCGGCGAAGATCCTGACAGCTACCCCTAGCACAACCATCTTTTATTCATGCTCATAATATAAACTGTATTGCCTCGGAAACAAAAGGATTTAACTCGCTGCTGGCCGGGTGGCAGCGGCCGAGCAGAGGTCCCCGGTGGGGGCACGTGGCTGGGATGACTTTGCTCTGCGTGAGGACATCCCGCAGGGCCACCGGCTCCTCCCGGGGACAGCCCCGGGACAGCCCCTTGCCCCGCTGCATCAGCACATCCAGTGCTAAAATAAAGCCAAAATAAACCCCCCCACACACACACCCCCAACCTCGAGCCGGTAGGCAAAGCCTCCTTGCTCCGCAGCTCTGGATCCCGCCCTGCGTGCACAGAAGCAGGCAGAGCAGCGGTTACAAGAGTGGTTCGTATTTAATAATGCAATTTATATTCCACTCTCAACATAAACTATTGTAAAGGCACACTAATGTAAAAATACATCTGGCTTGTCAATAGTTTATCTTCTGGATCTGCATCTAAATCCCTGGGCATTCTTGACTTATGGCTGCACCAGTGTCTAATGAATAAAAAGGTGCAAATTATAGGCCTTGCTTTAATGCTCATCATAAAATTAGATGATAGTTGCAAAAGCTGCATTCTCCTGCCCACAGTGCAGCAATGGTAAGCTATAAATAAAGTGTATTTAATGTATCCCAGCGCTGCGCAGAGCCAGGAAACAGTATGTTACTGCACAGCCTTCAATGGATCCGCCACAAGTTCAATGAAGTGATAACTGATCCATCATGTGAATTTATGTTAACTGTCTGCTCGCAAAGTCACGGCCCCAGCACTGTAAATAGCCGACAATCCTTCCAGCCCGGCCTGCCTGCCAATAAACCTGTCACCGGCAGGCTGGGAGCAGCCACCTTAGGACACCGCAGACAAACCATTACGCTCTTGGGTTTCCTCTTGGTTTTTCCATCCGGCTCGGCCATTTGTCCGTACGGCACATCGCTGCGGTGCCTCGGTTTACCCACAGCCATGCCTCCCTCCCTGGAGCTTTCCATCCCTCTTATTTAATTTCTGTGCCACGCAATGCTTTTCCACCTCCCCGGCGCTGTCACATCAGGGATGCGGGAAGCCCAGATGGGATCCGAGGGGGTTGCACGGGTGGGACGGCTCCTGCTCGGGCGACAGGCAAACGCCGGTGCCAGGGGGGACAGGCTGATAGAGGAGCCCCCCTGTTCCTGCGCCGTGCTGGAAGCATGGGGTGTTGCTTCGTTGCGGGGGCTAGAAAGGCTAGGTGAACTGTGCATGGAAAGCGTCCCCCTCCGGCAGAGACGTGTCCCAGGCTGGCAGCTGGGAAGATGTCCCCAGGAAGCAGACATCCCTGGGAGGGAGATAACCCGGGAAGGAGATGTCCCTGGGAAGAAGTGGTCCCTGGGAAGGAGATGTTCCCAGGAAGATGTCCCCAGGAAGCAGATGTCCCTAGGAAGGGGATGTCCCCAGGATGGAGATGTCCCCAGGATGGAGATGTCATCCCCGGGAAGGAGATGTCCCTGGGAAGAAGTGGTCCCTGGGAAGGAGATGTTCCCAGGAAGATGATCCCAGGAAGCAGATGTCCCTAGGAAGGGGATGTCCCCAGGATGGAGATGTCATCCCCGGGAAGGAGATGTCCCTGGGAAGAAGATGTCCAAGGAAGGATACATCCCTGGGAAGGAGACGTCCCCCTTCCAAGCAGCCCAAAGCCAGGGAGACCCTCATCCCTCCACGTCCAGCCTGCAGCTGGGGCCACGTGCACGGCACCGCACGTCTGGCCACGCGGGACAGGCCCCAGCCGCGGAGCCACCAGCGGTGAGAGCCACGGGGACGCAGCCACCCTTGGGGAGCGAGGCGGCAGCCCGGGAGGGTGCGGGGGACACCGAGCCCCCGGGAAGCAGCGTTTGCCATCACCCGGCTCTCATTAACGCGGTGCTGAGCAGCCCCTAATAATAGCAACAGTAAATTCTCCTAACCAATTCGGGTCCATTTCTATAAATAATGTAGAATCTTTTTATTTACTGACAGGTTGTAAAAGTATCAGTGAGAATAATGTGAAATCAGGCGCTGCTGAATAATTCATGGCAGCAGCTCCGCTCTCCCCATCCCTGCGCTCCCCTGGCCCCGGCGTTTACACGACAGCACCTTGCACCCGGGTTTATCTCATAAAAACCAGGACTAACGACCTGGCACTAATTCTTTATCAACCGGGACTTTTACAGCGAGGGGAGGAGGGAGGAAACAGAAAGAAATAAAAATAACCCTGGGTGCACCCTATAAAAAAATGCATGGCTCCATGTGCTTGCCTTCGCACGGAGCCGGTGATCCCCGGCACGCTCGGCACCTCCCATCGGCAATTCCCTCCAGCCCCCCGGAGCTTCTCCAAAAATTAGTATTAATTAGCAGCGCCCACAGCTCCGCGCTGGCACGGCGAGGCAGCGAGCGCAGGAAAGGCGTCACAACCCCGCTGGGACGTGGGGACAGCGGCAGGACCCACGGGGACGACGGCAGGATGCTCGCTGTCCCCACGCCACCCCCAGGGATGCTGGCTGGGGGTGGCAGACACCCCCCCACACACACAGGCAGATGGGTTAAATTTGGGCAGAAAAAGCAGATCCGCAGGGCTGCTAATCCCTGTAACAACCTGATCCGGTGTCCCTCATCCCTCCTGCCACCGCTGAGGGTGACGGGGATGGCGGGACCCCCCCTGCAGCCCCCCCTCCATCCCCTCCCCAGAACAATACCTATCCGCGCTGTTTTGATGTGCGGCACAAAGCCGGGAGAGCTTTCCATGTAACATGATAAAAGCAAGTCCCCAGCCAGCACAATTATTTGATAATTCTCCCTTAACACCCATCAAATTAAAGCAATGTCCAAGGGCTGCCTGAAGTGGCACTGATAGGTATTAAACTTTAATGAGATTTAATGGCACTGCCCTACTTTTTAAGCGCTCGGGCCTACGTTTATGAACATTTAATTTCCCGGGCCCTGACCTCTTTTTTTCCCCCCCCCCCCCCTTCCCCGGTGGCCCCCCCTGCCCGCCCGCACAGCTGGTTTCTGTTAGCGCTGGCGGCCGGCCCCGACCCGGGATGCTCGGGATGCTCGGCCGGCCCCGAGCCGATAGAAATCTCCAGGCGCTGCGGGGTGAGATGTTGACTCTAGCAGGGAGCCGAGACGGAGCAGGGAGGGGGAACCCGGGGAAGGAACGGGGGGGGGGGGCGGGGGGAGTGTGTGTGATTCACCAGCAGCAAACACGGCCAAATTTATGGAATGACTTAATTAATTTGCTCCTGGAATGACATGACACCACGGGTCGGGCTGGTTTGAGGGCCCTCGTTCTGCTGCTCGGTTTGCAAGCGGGTTTATTTAAGCACCCCAAAACCAAGCAGCTCCCTTGCTGTAAACCCACCGCGTCCAGGCAAATTTGGGGAGGCTAGACCCCCCAATCCCCCCAGGGACTGAACGCAGCCCGCTGATCCAGTTTGTTGCTGCCCTCTAGTGTGTACGGGACAGGCCAGACCCCGCCGTCACTCGTCCCCCTCCCCACATGTCCCCCAGGCCACTCGGCCGCGCAGGGTGCTGTGTCTCAAGCAGGGATGGCAGCCGAGATGCTCAGAGCCCAGACACCCGGGGTACCGGCGAGCATCGCTCTGGCACCCCAGCCTGGAGCCCCACCAGTTCCCCAAAACCCCGCTAACGGGGCTGCAAGAATGGCACCGGGGCGCGGACCAGCACCGATGAGCACCATGCGTCACCTCCTGCCCCGCGGCACAGCCCCGGTGGGATACGGGATGCCGCGCTTCCCTCCACACCGGGATGCGGGAGGGGTCGGGGTACCCAGGTCAGCATCGACATCCTCCAACAAGAGGGGATGCTGGCGTAGGTGCCGCCGTTGCCCACCCCGGCACGGCCCATGGCATAAGGGATGAGCCCAGGGTTAGGGAAACTGAGGCACGCACCAGTGCGGCCAGCTTCTACGCTGAGAATGTCCCTCTCCCACCTCCTAAAACCCTCCCCAGCACCCACACCAACTGCAGGGAGACCAGCCGCAGGAATGCAAAGGCAGGGCAATAAAAGGGAGCGTTATCAAGCCCCAGCAGAGCCAACAGCCCGCGCTGAGGCGGGAGGAGAGCAGGAGGGAGGGAAAGGAGGAGAGAGGGAAAAAAAAAAAAAAACAACCCACCCTTAACCCCGAGATCACTTATCATTCAGGCTGCATCACGCATCTTGAAAGTGCAGACACAAAAATGTAATGTCATAACATTCGCAGTTCAATAACCTTTGCTTCACGAGACGGCTTGAACTGTCAGAGGAGCTGGAAGGTAAATATTTCAGCGCACAGGCACTGAATGCAAAGGCGTGGGGAGGGGGGTCGGCCTCGGCTTCCCTAGCTCGCCTCGACACGTTCAAATATCCCCCGCTGTAAATCCCGGCCAGCGCTGGGGAAAGGCCGTGGCGCGGATAAAATACGAGCAGATATAAAGCCAGACACCTTTATTGTTCAGCAAAGTCTTCCAACAAGTTATGAACCCGCAGCTTGACCCTAACCCATCATCTTGTTATACGGCGGAAACAAAGCCAGCGCCGGGAGCCAGGGCTGGACCGGGGCGGGATGCGGGTGGGAAGGAGCAAAACCCATCCTGCCTCCTCCGCAGGGGATATTTGGGTACGATTCACCCCCAACCTTCCCCGCACCCCACATCTACCACGCTCCAGCCTGCGAGTGGCTGGGGACAAGCACCGGCTGTCCCTCGGGAGCAGACCCAGCCTCAGCCCCTTCAATGAGTCTCCCCGCCAGGTTACGGCGGTGCCAGTTCCCCGCAGCCAGGGTTAACGGGAGCAGGACCCGGGCAAACGCAGCACCTCGCCGCCGGGTTAACGGGGATGGCACGGGCGGGAGGAAGGAGATTGCACAGCCGGGAGGAAGGAGATTGCACAGCCGGGGCCTCGGTGGGAGCGGGCAGGGAGCAACGGCTGCAGCGGGGGGTGGCAAACCAGCTCTGGGGATCCAGAGAGGACACTGGGGCGAGCAGAGATAAACCCGGTGGGGAAAATCCACCCAACAGAGCTGGAAAGCCTGGGAAGATGCTGGCACCAGGGCTGTGCATCCAAGGGGGTGGCAGGGGATGGCACGGTGGGCAGCGGCAGTGCCCTGTGCATCCAAGGGGGTTGCAGGGGATGGCACGGTGGGCAGCGGCAGTGCCCTGTGCATCCAAGGGGGTGGCAGGGGATGGCACGGTGGGCAGCGGCAGTGCCCTGTGCATCCAAGGGGGTGGCAGGGGATGGCACGGTGGGCAGCGGCAGTGCCAAGCAGCTTGCACAGCTCATGCATGGCACGTGTTGCACGGACCCCTCACAGTCCAACTGTGCGGCACAGCACGGCACAGCTGGGGACAACTGGAGACACCTGCCTGCAGCTGGTCTGGCTCTGCCAAGGGGCTTTGCCAACCCCCGGCAGGGCTCCGCACCCCAAATGCTGGGGAGCAGCAGGACTGCGGAGCAAGGAGGACGCAGCACACAACCCCCCCCCGGGGAGAGGGGCAGCGCGGGGCCCTGGGTGCAAGCACCCCCAAGTGCGGAGCCCTGGCATCACCGCTACGCCCCGGGGCAGGCGGGGAGGGCGGCGAAGGGGACACGGCCGCGGCGAGGAACAGTTAAACGGCCCCCGCCTGCACGGGGCGTGTGGCAACAGGCAGCGTAGCACCCTCCCCGAAACACCTGCTAATGCCGCGCTGGCACGGGGCGAGCGCCTGGGGCGGGCAGGAGGAGCAGCGGCGGCGGCGGCGGGGAGCGCGCCAGGGCCCGCAGCAAGAAGCGGCATGTCTGCCGCTTGGCAGCACAACAGAGAGCAGGTGACAAGCGCGCCGGCGGTCGCTTTATTACAGGAAGCGAGCATGCAAGCATCTGACGCCGCTCTGCCCGAAGAAAAAAAAACAAAAAAACAAAAAAACAAAAAAAAAACCCTTGCCATTAACCCTCCCGCCCCGGGAGCAGGAGAGAGGCCCCCGGATGCTGGGGGTGCCCCATTGCAAACCCCACTGCAAAATGGCGGGGGGTGGGGGGGGATGAGGCCCCGAGGCCACCCCATCCCGGTGGCATCGCAGCCCGGCCCCCCCACGCTGCTGCATGTCGCTGCCAGGGCCAAGCAAATCCCAAGGGAGTAAAAATACACGCGTGTGTGTGCACAAACATTTCTCCTCAGCAAACACTCCTGGAGACAACAAAATTAGCCAGCGCTGCCGCCCCTGCGCCCGCTCCCGCGCCGACCCACTCCTCTGACACAGCAATTAGAGGCAGGCATTAATATTTAAATATTGCCAGCTCCAGAGAAGGGAAATCAAATAAAAACACCGGCGTGCCGGTAGCGCATCCAGCTCCCGCTCCATCGGCCTCAAACCCCGCTGGGTGCACGGCAGCGGAGGGGTGCAGGCTCCCGTGCCGTGCCACCCCACGGGGGATGCTGGGGCATCGGTGCCACGAGGAGAACCCCCGTTCTGGATCAAATCAGCGCGAGCAAGGAGGTGGGCGAGCAAACGGCGAGTAAGGGGCGAGCAAGTGGCGAGCAAGCAGCAAAGAAGTGGCAAGCAAGCGGCAAGCAAGCGGCAGCGATGCTCCTGCCAGGCTGGGGGGGTTCAAAGGGCCCCCGACCCCACGCTGGCCACGCTTTAGGAGGGCATACGGGGCTCCCCGCTCTCTCCCAGCTGTAAAAGCACCCACAGCGCTTGCCTGCAGGGCTGCGGGGTGCTGGGGAGGGGGGACACACGCAGCCTGGCCCCCCCCCAGGAGTCACCCCCGGTCCCGCGGGCGCTAAGAGGCGGCGTCAGCGCGGCAAAGAGGATTTACTGCTCAACGCAAGGGGCTTTAGAGGCAATAACTTTCCCTCCTCTTGACTTAAATGGATTTTAAACTTCAAAAAGGATAGAGGGGGCAGGCTGCCAAGCGGCTGCCCCCGAAGGGTCGACCCCACAGGCGCTACGCCGGGTGCTGGGGGAGTCAAGGGGGGGGGGGGGGGCTGCGAGCCGAGCCAGGGCCAACGGCCGAGGCAGATAAGGGCTGGGGGGGGGCCGTGCCGCCCGCCCTCGCAGAAGGCCCCGCGATAAGGCGGCCGCCGTTATCGGCGCGGGGAGCGCCGGGGCGCGCTTCCTCCTGCACCGCATTGCAACCGCCGTCAGGCAGTGGGGTGCCGGGATGGCAGGGGGGACGACACGGGGCGGCCGAAAAGCCAGGGCGGCCAAGGCACGAGGCACGGCAAGGGCTATTTCAAGGGCAATCCCCCTGGCAGCCTGCCCGGGCGGCCGCGGCGTGCCAAGCTCCGTCCTGGTTGTCCCTTCCCGGATGGGAGCTGGGGCTCGGCGGTGCTGCCCTGCAGCCCCCCCCACCCCCACCCCAGGCACCCGGCCCCAGGGATGCCCACCTCCCCGCAGGTGGGTGATGCACCTGAGCAACGCCGGCACACCGGGGTCCAAGTCGGGGGTCCAAGTCAGGTCTCCCCGCCAGGATGCGAAGGCAGAGGCCGGCAAAGGCCATTTCCCGCTGCGACACCAAACCTGGCACCCGGGGTTGGCATCGGTGCCGGGGCTCAGGGACAGAGGTGTGACCCATGGCAGAACCCCCCCCAGGCACAGCCCACCTTGACCCCCCCCCCCGCCCCCAACCTCCCACGGGCTGGTACCAGACACCAGGGTGAGGGGCAGCGCCTGGGAGAGAGGGCTGGGGGGGCCGGAGGAAGGAGCAGGAAAGAGGGGAGATTAAAAATAAAGCCCCCCACTCGAGCTGCCCCCCAACCTGCAGCCCCATCCTGGGCGCTAGCACGTCAGGAAGCGATAAACTGTCCCGTGTCCAGCGGCACCCCCCCGCACCCCCGGCAGCCTGGCCCCCCGCCAAAGCCACTGTCTCCGCTGTAATGCTCCCTGCCCTGCAGCCAACACACACACACACACACACACACACACACACACGCACCCACCCCACCCCCCCCAACTGAAAAAGGCCCCGGGCGTGCACACTCATGCGTGCACACACAAACACAGGCACACAGGGGCATGCACGCACACGCTCGTGTACATGCACGCACGCATGGTCGCACACCCCAGCATGCATCCAACAAAGGGGGGGGGCACACGCTCTCGGTGCGCACCCCTCGCACCAACAGCTGCCAGCGCACCCTCGAGTCGTGCAGCCCATGCACACGCGTGTGCACTGACAGCCCCCCCCCATGCGCGCACACACACACACACAAACACACTCCCAGCCCCGCAGGAGCTGCTGGCCCTGGCCGGCCAGCCCTGCCGCGCTGCCGCCGCTCGCCGTCGTCACACCCAACACCTCCCCACCAGGTTACACAAACAGGCTGCCAAGCGCACACGCAGCCCGGCGCACGCTCACCTCGCCCGCTCGCGGCCCCGCGGGGGCACACCCACAAACCACACGGGCTCACCCCGATGCTCGCACGGGCCGGCGCGCACGCGCGCGCTTGCAGGAAGAGGCGCTGGCTTCCCGCTGCCTTTTCCCTCCATTAACTCCCTCCGTGGCTCCCGCTCGTGGCCCGATGGGCACCCACACGGCACCCCGGCACCCGCCCCAGATCCGTGCCCCCTGCCCCGGCTCAGCGCTGGAGGAGGAGGAGGAGGAGGAAGATGAGGAGGAAGAGAGCCGGGCACTCACCCTTGCTGCTCCAAGGGCTGACAGCCAGTGCTTGCCCGGGGTTCGGGGACAGCAGCCAGGCGCTGGCACCGACTCCACCGTGCAAAGTAGTCGCTCGGACGGAGCACAACGTAGGGCGCGAGCGTGGCGCGGCCGCGAGCATGGCACGGTGATCCGCCGGGCCCCGGGGCGAAGGGCAAGGCAGGCGGCGCAGGCAGGGGTGGAAGAGCGAGGATGGAGCAGAGCAATAAACACGGCGGCAGACGATGAGCTGGGCGAGACGCCGGGGCCGCGGCATCACCCCAACGCGGGCTGCGGTGCCCCGGGGTCCCCGCAGCAGGCAGCAGTTTGTTTGGCAACACGGTCCCTCCCCAGCCCCGGCGGTCCCGGCTGGCCAGGAACACGGACAATACACGAGCTGCCCGCTCAGGTGGAGCGGTGCATAGGTAAACTGAGGCACAGCCCCGCGGCAGCACCCTGCGTGCTTGG
This sequence comes from Grus americana, assembly GCF_028858705.1. Taxonomy (NCBI): domain Eukaryota; kingdom Metazoa; phylum Chordata; class Aves; order Gruiformes; family Gruidae; genus Grus; species Grus americana. The sequence continues at coordinate 2,951,198 of NC_072864.1, read as the reverse complement.
CTCAGGAAACCTGCAGACAGCACGGCAAGGAGGTGTGCCAAGGTCAGTGCCACCAGCTGAGCCCCCAGCACAGCCCCGAGCCCCCCCGTGCCCTGCCAGTCCGCAGGCCGGGCACCCCACCTGGGAAACGACCCCAAGGGTCTCTGTGGCAATGTGAGACGCGGGGACCGGCCGACACCGGATCCTCAGCCCGCAGCCCCCGGCGAGTCCCATCTGCCCCCAACACCCCATCTGCCCCCAACACCCCCCAGGAGATGCAGCAGCTGGACCCCCGACCCCAGGGCGACTCCGTTCCCCACACCACGGGGTGGCCCAAGCCCAGGGTGACCTCCATCCCCCAAACAACGGTGTCCCACAAGCGCAGGGTGACCTCTGCCCCCCATGCCATGGGGTCCCCCACCTCCAGGGTGACCTCCGTCCAACACACAAGGGGGTCCCCTCACCTCCAGGGTGACCTCTGTTCCCCACACCATGGGGTCCCCCAAGCCCAGGGCAAACTCCACCCCCCCATGCATGGGGTCCCTCAACTCCGGGGTGACCTCTGTCCCCCACACCATGGGGTCCCTCAACTCCAAGGTGACCTCTGTCCCCCACACGACGGGGTCCCCCAAGCCCAGGGTGACCTCCATCCCCAGCCCCAGGGTGACCTCCGTCCCCCATGCCGGAGCCCCCCAACCAGCAGAAGACCCAAGGGGGCTGAGGGGGGGGGGTCTGCGGGTGGTGGGAACACACCAGCCCCATCCCACCCCTCCAGCGCAGTTCCCATGGGGTGGGGGGGCAGCCCCCGATCCCCCCCCCGGCACTGAGTGGGGGGTACCCGAAGGCGGGGGGAGCGGGGCGGGGGGCAGCACTCACCCATCGGCCGCACCGTCCAGCGGGGGCTGCGCTCCTCCATGGGCAGAGCGGTGGAGGGAGCGGAGCGGAGCCGAGCCGAGCCGAGCCGTGCCGTGCCGTGCCGTGCCTTCCCCCTGCCGCTTCCTGCTTCCCTCGGCGCCCGCCCGCCGCCCCGGGAGCCGCACGGCTGGAGCGTGACTCACCGGGGGCCGGGCCGGGCAGGGCAGGGCCCGACGGGGCGGGGGGGGGGGGGGGCGGGCGGCAGGCACCTTCTCCCCGGGGAAGGGAGGCACCGAGGGGGTCCCCCAAAAGGGATGCTGGGGAAGGGGGGGGACACCCCCCCACCAAGGGGGTCGCAGCGCACCGGGGATGGATGAAACAGCACCACACCCACACCCACACCCCCCCCGCCATGGGGTCACGGTGCAGCATCGAGGAAGGTGCCCCTAAGAATTAGGGTGATGGGGGTGACGGCCCTGACCCCAATGCACAGGTGTCCCTTCCCCAGCAACGCATTTGGGGGGTGACGGAGGGAGGTGCTCCCGATGGGGGCATGAGGTTGGGGTGGCATCCAGCCCTTTGATCCCCACCCCAAAACTGCTTGGACCCCTAAACAGGCTCTGGGACACCCCAGAGCTCAGAGGTGCCAGCCCAACCCATGGTCCGACCCATCACGGTGAGCACCTGGGGTGGTCCTGAGTCCGGACCCTGCGGAGACAAGGGGTGTTCCCACGACAGCCCCCTCCAGGCACCCCAACGCCCCGTGCACCCCCTGCACTGGGCGCAGGAATGTGGACAGCACCATCCCCTTTGGGCAGGGACCGTGGTGGTCACCCCTGTGCCATCCCACCATCGCCCTGCGGGCTCTGCCCGCACCCAAGTGTGGAGACACCAGTGAAATGAGCGGGGTGGGGCTCAGCCCACTGGCAAGCAGAGGAAGTTGCCGATCATTTACTGGCCATTACAAGCCATGCCGGTCGGCTTCGTGTGCCAGACAGGCTCGGCAGGCTCGGACAGGCAGGACCCCAACCTTCCCCGGGGAAGAAGGGAGGCTTTGGCGAGGAATTTGGTCCTGGCGCTGCCGGCCATGAACTTGCATCTCTGCAGGAGGAGATGCAGGCCACGGCGGGGGCATCCAGCCGTCCCCAAGCAAGCTGCCACACCACCACACACACCCGAGCCCGCCCTCGGCTCACCCTCGCCTCCGCTTCCCCTCCATCCTCCTCCTCTTCCTCCAACAGCCACGCTGCCCACCACGCTGCTGCTGCCCATGGCACTGGTGCTGCCCTCTGCCTCCCCCAGCCCTCCTCACCCGGCAGCACCAGCGTTTTCTCCCCCCCATCTCCCTTTTCCCGTTCTATTTTAAATTTTTATTGCATTCTTTTTAAAGAATACAGAGGAACAAATGCCCTTATCAGCAATTCTCACAAGGTATAAAGAGCCGCTTTTATCTCCCTGCCTTTACTAATCTAGAGTGAGCCAATGCCTGTTAATTTTTTAATTTTCCTAGTGAATGCATTTGTGGCTTTGTCAGCATCCATCCGCACATGCACGCTCATCTCCGCGTCCCAGAGCCCGGCAATCCCGGCATGGGATTGCCGCGGTGCTGGCAGAGCAGTGGCAAGCACGGCTCATGGTTTTGCAACCACGAAGGAGTTCCGTGTGCCGGAAAGTCCCGTGTGTCACACGAGGCTCACCAGGACATCCTGGGATGTGCCACCAGCTGGGAAGCCCTGAGATACAGTGGTACCCCCGGGGATGCCAGCCCGGCTCTGCCTGGCCATGGCACAGGCAGCAAGCGCCGCGGGGATGCTGCCAGAGTGGGTCCTCATCTTCTGCACGGGGACGGACTCCCAAGCTAAGCTGGCCAGCCATCACCGTCACCCACTCCGGACGAGGTCCCCACGGGGCACGGGGGGGGTTCACCCCTGTCCCCCTCCCTGGGGAAGGGAGGGCAGGCACAGGCTGCCCGCACACCAGGGCTGGGAGTGCCGGCAGCCGGCCGCGGTGCACAGATGAGATGTGGCAGGCGTGTAACAAGCCATTAGTCACTGTCACCTTTGCCCGGCAGCCACTGGCAGGGTAATAAATCCCGAGCTGACTCCGGCGGGCCTGTTCCAGGCCACGGCTCCCAGCTTGCCTCCGCGCTGCTGCCGGCTGGGCTGTGAGCAGCTTGCAAATGCATCCCAGCCCCCCAGGGACACAGCGCCTTGCAGGGTCCCAAACCGGGGCCACATCCCCACAGGACTGATTGACGACTGACATGGACCACCGTGTCCCTGGGAAGTGCCCTTCCTCGGGGACACGGGGGGGTCACAGTTCCCCACACACACCAAGCAGCCCCCTCGCCCCACAGAGGCGGCGCTGCCCGCCCCAGCTCCCTGCCTGCCCCGGCTCCCTGCCCGCCCCGGCTCCAGCTCCCTGCCTGCCCCGGCTCCAGCTCCCTGCCTGCCCCAGCTCCCTGCCCGCCCCAGCTCCCGGCCCACCCTGGCTCCAGCTCCCTGCCTGCCCCAGCTCCCTGCCTGCCCCGGCTCCAGCTCCCTGCCTGCCCCAGCTCCCTGCCTGCCCCGGCTCCAGCTCCCTGCCTGCCCCGGCTCCAGCTCCCTGCCTGCCCCAGCTCCCTGCCCGCCCCAGCTCCCGGCCCACCCTGGCTCCAGCTCCCTGCCCACCCCGGCTCTCTGCCCACCCCGGCTCCAGCTCCCTGCCCACCCCAGCTCCCTGCCTGCCCCAGCTCCCTGCCCGCTGCACCTTGCGGTTCCCAGCTCTCCCCAGCCCAGAGCCAGGAACCGGCATCGGCGGTTGCTGCCAGATCAAAGCAGCCTGGCGTGGCACGGCACGACACGGCGCGGCACAGTGCGGCACGGCGCGCCCGCCGGGAAGGGCTGGCAAACAAGCCGGTCCAGGGAGGCGGCAGGCGGGAAGCACGCATGATACCTCTCCCAAAAATGCTGCTGCTCCTGACGGACAGGGTGGCCGAGTCCCGGGAGCCGCGGCCCGGCCCAGCCCCGGGGGCCCCCCAGCTCCCCGGAACGGCCAGCCCAACACTGCGGCTCTCCTCGGCACCCATGGCCTGACTCATGGCCCCGGGGACGACACGCAGGGACCGAGGTGCCATCGGGGTCACCTCCCTGCCAGGGCTGTGGGTTTCGGAGCCCCAACCCCAAACCGCTGGGCACAAAGCCTTTGCCGGGAGACCCAAGCCGCGGTAGCGCACCGAGCTGGCAGCGCACCCCACGGCGAGGCAGAGGACAGCCCTCGGGTTCGCCATCCCCGCACCCCCTGGCACCCCCCCGGCATCACCTACTTGTGGCTCCAGCGTCCAGACCCTCCGCATCCAAAGCCGTCCGCTGGCCGAAGTCCGGAGCAGCACCGCCGCCCGTCCCCGGGCTCTCCCCGGTGCTGGCCGCCCGGTGCCGGGGCTCACCGGCGGCAGGCTTGGCGGTGGCTGTCTCGAGGGACGAAGAGGACGCCTGGAAGAGAAGCAGGACAGAGACTCAGCGCCTTGCCCTTCCCCGGCCCGAGCGTGGCCGGGCCGGAGCACCGCCGGCACGGGAAGGGGGGGTACCGGGAGGTGGGGGGGCCGGGGCGCACAGACACAGGATGCTTTTGTTTTCCTGCTGGCCGGTGCACGTGGCCGGCGCAGGGAGCCGCACGCCAGCCCGCGCCGCGGGGCTACAGCTGGATCCGGCCGATGGCTCCCAGCGTGGCCAGACAAGAAAGGCTGGAGGAGGGGGGGAAGGACATGAATCAAAGCGGCGTCCCCTTGCTCGCCCGCGGCAGCTGGCCGGTTAGGCAGCTCCCGATTACTCAACTGGGCAATGTTTACTCGAGATCAACAACCCCCCATCACCGTCCCTGCCGGGCAGGCGAGGCAAACGTGCCGCAGGGATGGGGACAGCCGCTTCTCAGTCGTTCTGGGGACGGTCCCCCTCCTTGACCCCCAGCGTCCCCGGGCGCTGCCAGAGCCCCGTGTTTGTTGTAGCTGTCACCCTCCCGCGTCAGGCGCGTCCAGGCACACAGCTTGGGCTGTCACCGTTTCTGTTTATCTTTAATAAAGCGACAGCCAGCGACGCCGCGCGCATCCCGGCACCGCCGCACTGCTCTGGGACAGACACACGGACAACCCAGCCCCGGGTCCGAGCAGATCCCCGGGATGCTGCACCCACCCTGGATGGGATGTGGGCAACCTCCCCTCCTGCCATAGGGGACACCCATAGGGGACACCTTGCTCCCAATTTCAGGAGGTTAGGACCAAGGTTGCAGTGCGGCGGGGATTTTATATTGATCCTGTTTTTCTCAGGATTAGTCCTATAAATGCGGAGAGCCGAAGTGAGATGGATGGTAGGTGAATTTTTTGCTGGGAAGCCCTTAGATTCAATGAGCCACGCACGCGAGCGGACATATAAATTTACCGTTCGCTTCCTGGAAAGGTTTAATTTATGGAATCCATATGGCAGTGCCGCACAACCGCAAGCGCTCGGCACATCCTGCGAGTCCTCGAGTGCCACCACGTACCGGCTCCAACTGGCAGGGTGCCACCGGCTGCCCCGGCAATGGCAGGATGCTCTTCTCTTTCCCAATGACTAACAGAAGGCGACTTTCACAGCGGGCAGGGGACAAGCCCAGGGATCAGTCCCCATCCCCGAAAATTCAGCACGGGATCTCTGGAGATGGCAGGGACATCTCCCCGGGGTCCCATGGGGGATGCCACACCGCCACTCCTCCTCCCGGGGCGATGCTGCGGGCAGCACCAGGCAGCAATCCCCTACCTGTGGGCACGGGAAAGGGCTGGGGCGCACTTTGATACCTGGAGCAACTAATCATTAATTAACATTAATCATCCCACGTCATGCTTCACGGCAGCATTGGGTAAGATGCACTCAGGGAGCGGCGAGCCGGGGTCGGGGTCGCGGCACAGAAGGTGGATTTCGGCCGCGATTGCCGGGCCAAGGCTGGCACCCCCCTGCTCCCCAGGGCGCCCCGGCAGCACCCCAGACCCCAGCCCACCCATCAGCCCCGCGCCGGTGGCAGCCCCCACCCCTTCTATTTTTCTGCCAGGGGATGCCGAGATGCAAAAGCACCGGAGACGGGTCCTACCTGCCCAAGGGGCAGCCGGGGTCTGTTCCCCCTCGTCGCCTGGGCCCCCTGGGACCCCCCAGGCAGCAGCCGGAGCCAGCGTGGAGCACCGGCCGCCTCCTCGCTTTAACTTCACCCTGCGCTATCTGTCAGCAAATCATCCCGGGTTACACAGATAAGGAATAATTGATGCAAAGGAGCCATCTGTTTGCGAACACAGAATATCTGCTCAATTAGGAGGGATCTGTCCACCCAGATAAAGCATCACGGCAGCCCCTCAGAGGGGGGGGCCCTCCTCCCCGACCACATCCTCAAAGACTCACCCCCAATTAGAGGGAAGCGAGTTGATTTGGGCGCTAATTTGCTAAGCAACACCCTGAGGTGCTCAGGCAGAGGCCGGGAGGGAAGGGTGCTCTGCCACCAAGTGCTGGCAGCCCCACCACATCCCACTGTCCCCAGTCCGGCCCTGGGGAGATGCGTGTCCCCGTGGGCTGAGAGAGGGGACCGGCTGGTAGCACCTGCCGAATGGTGCTGAGGCCGGCCCGCTCATTGCATGAGTGGCTCTCTGCAGAAACGCACCGAGGGAGCACGCACACGGACAGAGGGACAGACGGACTCAGGGACGAGCCTGCAACAGCTCTGCAGCACGCGCTGGCCACGTACAGCACCGGTGGTGACCGGGGCCATGCGGCATGGCCTCGGGCAGCGTCCAGGTCCAGGGTAAGTGTGCAGAGAGGTGACATCAACGTGGTATCGTTATGTGATGTTATTAACACGGCAAAAATTGAGCAGGCAGGCAGGCGAGGGCTGCAAGCCAGGGGAGACAGGCAAGGATGGCAGGGCAGGTCTGCAGGTGACAAACCGGGGGAGAAAAGGCTCCAGGCGGAGCCGGCACAGACGGCCCCACGGCACAGCGATCCCTCGAAGCCCCTGTGCAGCGTCCGCCTCCATCTCCCCCAGCGCGTGCTTGGCACAAAGGACACGGAGAGCTGGAGCCGTGTCAAAACACAGCCGCTGGCCTCCAGGGACAGGCAGGGAGAGGCACTGCCAGACCCCGTGTCACCCGTGTCCCCCACCCCTGGCACGGCAGCACCGCAGTGCCCCACCTGCCCCCAGCTCGGTGCCCGGGGCTGGCAGCTTTGCAGCTGGGGGACGCGATGGCGGCAAGGGCAGGGAGCGGTGTCCCCGCGTCCGTCCCTCCCTGCCAAGGGCAAATTCCTTCTGCTCCCGTCACTGGGATAAATACCTGCGGTGGCACCCGGCTCACCCCTCGGCCCCGGTTTCGGGACGGCGGTGACAGAGCGGGAAAGCAAAGGGCCGTGGCGGCTCTCCGGCGAGGGATCCGGCACGCAGGCGGCCGCACCGGCGCATTTCCTGTGCCTTTGGGACACCAGAAAACACGGCTTCCCCGTTCCACCTCCCCTGCACCTCGCCTGCTGCCGGAGCAGGCTGCAGCGTGCACAGCAGCGATGCCGCCCACAGGGTGCCGCGGGCACGGCAAAGCCCCCCCCCACCCCCCCGCCACCCCGGCAGCATTACGCCCGCGCAGCCCCAACCTCCACCCTCCCGGGTGGCAGCACCCCGGAAAACCCCCATGTTCCTGGCAGCCGGGGCACCGGGGGTGGATGCAGTCGCGGCGCTTCGCCTCTTGGCTGGCATCACCCCAGCGGGGCGGCGGGCACGGAGCCCGGTGAGCACCGGCACAGCTGCACCAGCGATAGTTTTTGGCACAGCCCGCGTGCAAGCACCCGTGAGCGAGCAAGGGCCGAGGCGGGGAGGATGCTCGGCACGGAGGGGCTGCATCCTGCACCTCCCAGGGGATGCTGAGAGCCGGCTGCAGAAGGAGGAGCCTTGGCAGGGGGGAGCAGTGCACCCCAGCATCCGGTTGCAAGGCTGCGGGGCGGGGGGGGAACCCCCGCTATCCCCCATCCCCCCGCCTCCCCCCGGGCCTGTGAGGCGGCGCTCAGAATAAAAGGTGGTTTTGGAGTGTTTAGAGCTGCGGCGAGCGGGCTCCCCCCGGCTCCCTTTGTCAGTGAGGCCACCGAGCCCCCCAGCTCATGCTGGGGCTTTATCGCCGCCGCCGCGGGCACAGCCCCAGCCGCGTGTTCACCCAGGCGGTTTCAGCTGCTCTTCGCCCCAGGAAGCCTTCGCCCTCCTCCTCCTCCCAGCAGCCTGAAATCAGAAGGTTTCCCCCCAAAAGCAGGCTGCAGCCAGATACCTGGTGCAGTGGGGGGTCCCCACCGGTGGCACGGCAGGGCATGGCACCCGGTGGGTGCCCGCAGGAGGGGGGCGGTGGCTGGATCCGTGCATCCTCGCCACCGCCGTGTTTAAAGTTTCTCAGCCGTGTTTGCTGGCGGAAAGTTGGAACCTGCAATTAGAGCTGTGCTAACCCCTCATTAAAAAGGGGAAGGGGGGGGGGAGAAAAAATGGGAAAGAAACAAAAGGCTCCAGAGAGAGACACGGTGCCGTTAACCCTTCCCAAGCCGCGGATGTGCCCAACCCAGGGGCCCCCCCAGCAAATTAATATGGCTGCGGGGACACGTCACGGCAGTGGCGGGGAGCCGGCAGTGACACCGTGTGCCGGGGGTCAGCCCATCCCCGCAGCCGTGGGCATCCCTGCCCACCCGGATCCCCCCTCTGGGTCCCGGTGCAACGGCGAAGCCGGGGGTGCCGCAGCATGGCCCAGCCCGTCGTCGGCGCCCGCGTGGGCACGGCTGCGGGCTGTGCCGGAGCCGTTTGTCACGGTGGGGCTGTGGTTCCCGCTCGCTCTCCAGCAGCGACACCGTGACGCCTGCTGCAGGAGCCCACACAATATGTTCACACTCATCTCGCAGCTGCCCCCAGACAGCCCGAGGTGCCGCGCTCCTCCCCGGCGCGGGGGCTGGTACACGCCGGCAGAGCCGCAGCAGAGCCATGGCGCGCCGGCGAGCCCAGGCGGGGACCGGCAGCGGGACAGGCAGGGATGGAGGGGTCTGGACAGGCAGCGCCGGAGACTGTGGTCAGGCTGGACGCCACGTGGGGAGACGATGTTGGAAATGCCGCCGGCACTGGGAAGGGATGCGCCGGCGGCCCCCCGTGCTCAAGCACCCTGACCCAGGGGCCAGGCTGAGCCCGGGGAACGCCGGGCAGGGGGAAAGGCCTGACCCTGACCTCGGTGTCACGGCAGCACACCTCCCCGCACCGCCCCGGCAAAGCAGGTTTGCAACCACCCACCGCCGGCATGGCGGAGGAAGCACCCAGCGGAAGCGGGCGCAGCACCGCCCCACTTGCTGCTGCTTTTGGGGTGGAGCGTGGCGCCCCCCAGGAGCCCATCCCCAGCAAGGGTCTGATCCTGCACCCACCCCAGCATGGCCACATCCCCCACTCGTGCCCCCCATCCCTGGGGAGCCACGGGTCCCTGCGTCACCCTCCCGCTCCCCCCGGCGACACCATCTCACCCGCCGTGGCCGCAGCGGCTCTGACAGCCAGCTAACGAGCTGCAGGCAGCAATTTGGGTTATATATAGCCCCAAAGTGACTGCATCTAATTGCTCCAGAGCGCACCGGCCCCGCCGCGGGGTCCGGGTGCTCGGCACAGAGGGACGGGGTGGGCAGCACGTGCTCAGCCCCCGCCCCGGCCGTCACCCCGTGTGACCCCCCGGGCCCCCCGAGGCTGGCGGGGCACGAGCATCGCCCCATCCCGCATCGGCCCCGGGAAGCAGGGCTGTTCTCGTCGGCTTTGTGCCGGGCCATAAGCGGCTTTGGCTAAAGCTGCCGTCCCAGCCCGTCCCAGCCAGGGGCCCTAAGGAGCTTTTGTCCCCTCTCATTAAGGGGTTTCAGCTGGGGGGCCGCGGGGTGCAGCACCCGGCACCCCCTCGCCGCAGCCTGCAGGCTCTGGCCAGCTGCTCCGGGAGCCCCGGGAGGGAGGGAGGGATGGAGGGAGGGAGGTGGTCCTGCCACCGGCCCCCATCCCTTTGTGGCAGCCCCCCGTCCCCTCGCAGCAGCTGCCAGGCGAGGCGGCGTGCGCGCAGATGCGGGTGGGGGGGAGTAGGGGGGGGGGGGAGGTGGGGGTCCCCCGCGGCGGCTCCCCACGCCGGCGGGGCGAGAAGCGGCCCCTGCGTGCAGCCGCCGGCGGGGAGGGGAGCCGGAGCCGAAATTGTTTGCCAGCTTCCTCGAGACGGCACAATGGAGGGCGCGCAGGCGGATCCGGGGTCAGGGGTGAGAGCAGCAATAAGTGGTTTATGCCTTTTGTGAAGAGGCTGAACTGACAGCTCGCTGGATTAACAAAGACGTCCTCTGTTCCCGGGCAGGTCATGTGGAAAGCGCTGCGCCGACCCCTGTCACTTCTTTTTTTTGCAAGAACAGACATTTGTTCGCCAGCGAGCGGGGAGGTGATGGAGGGGGAGGCGGGGGGCACGCAGCCGCTCGCTCCCGGCTTTCCTCAAGCCCTCCGAGGCTCTGGGCATGGGGACCGGTGGCTGCTCGCTGCTTCGGCAGCCCCGGCCGCGCCGTGTCCCTTCCTGTGCCTCAGTTTCCCCAGGTTGTGGGATGAGCCAGGGCTGGCGGCGATGCAGGAGGCCCTGGGAGATGCCGGCACCTCCACCCCGCTGCTCAGGCGGTGCTGGGTCCTGTGTCCCCCCACCTCCACACCGAGAGCCCCCCATGTTCACCACCCTGTCACCCCAGAGCCAGGCTGGTAGGGCAGGATGGGACCCGCACCCTGCTCAGTGCCGGAGCAGCCCCTGTCCCACCGTGGGGACACACAGATCTCGCTTACGTCTGCCGGTCCCTGCCAGGCTGGGAAATGTTCCCTCCAGCCTGCTTGCAAGGAAGGGAAACTGAGGCAGGGAAGGATGTGAGCATCCCATCCATGCACGGACAGCCGGGCTGGCGGCAGCACCTCCGCTCCTGGTGCTGAAAAGGGAGCTGGCCCAGCAGGGAACAACCAGCCCTCTCAAATCCACAAGGATTTCCCCAAGGCTGTACAGCACAGTACCCACACCGTCATCATTAGACTCCAGAGTGAACAGCTAAAATAGCACCATTCCACCCTGAGATGAACTACCCTGGCCAGACCAGTGACCCCTCCGGCCCCGACTGTCCCTGCAGCTCCCATCTCCCTCTGCCACCACGCCACAGCCCCAGCTCTGCGCCACCACTGCTGTGTCCCCCTGCGACCACGGGGCCCAGGAGGGGAGGGGTGCAGCTTGCTGCAGAGCAGGGCCTGCCACCCCAATCCTGCAGACACCCCGCGGGACGTGCTGCTGCTCAGCCCCGGCACTCTGCTCCATCCCCCGTGCTCCCTATCCCCATCTCGGGGACGCTGTGGCCCTGTAAGCCGGCACGGCGCCCACCGCACCCACCTCCAGCTCCGGAGCTGCCGGACAGTCTGCGGCCACTGTCCCCTCCCCGCCACCCTAAATACCTGCTGCAGGGAGAGGCAGCTGCCCCAAGGGGCTTTTCACTCTGGAAAATCCCACTCGCCCCACGGCGGCTCATGTTTTCGGGGCATTCCCACCCCCTGGAGCATGCTCGAGGGGGTAAACTGAGGCAGGGAAGAGCAACCGGGTCGGTGCAAGGCTCTGCAAGGGGACCGCACCATGCAGGGGGACCCGGCTGGGGGACCCCATCCGACTCAAGGAGGGGCACATCACGGCAACGGCATCCGTGGCGAAAGCCCTCGTCCGCTTCGGCGCGGGTCCCGGCGAGGGCCACACGCCGGCTGGGCAATCAGCTTGCAACACGGCGGCATTAAAGCCTCAATCCCCCCCCCGTGTCCCCCTTCTTCATCCAGCCGGGCGGCTTAGCACGCCGGTTCTCAGCTCCCGCCTGCCATCTAAAGACGGACTTACCGCCAGGTCCGGTGCTTCGTTAAGCCGCAGATTAAACGCACACCATCTGCAAGGGGAAACTTTAATGCAGGATAATACCTGCGGCACACACTCCGCCGTGTCACCGCGCGCCCCGGGCACGCCAGGAGGGTGGGCACGATGTCCCTTAGCGGTGCCACGTCCCTCCCTGGGGATTTCAAGGGCTTCGCACACACGAGCGGTACCCAGGTGGGATGTCCCCATCCTCCCCGCTGTCCCCTCCCGCCGCAGCCCTGCGAGGACCCATCTCTGGCTGGGGTTGGGAGCTGCGACAGCTCCCTCCCCACCAGCCCCTGTGTCCCCCCTGGGGCAGCCACCCCCGGGGCAGGGGACACCCAGGCGCACAGGGTGGTCCAGCCACCGCCCCACCAGATTAATTACTTTAAGTGATTATGAGTCTCTTCGTTAGGACAGCAGATTAGACCCTGAAGTCAGGAGCTGTCTTCCCCCACAGCCCTCCTCCCCCAGGGGACAACATGGTGGAGGGGATCCTGCCCTGTCCCCATTTTTAGGAACAAACCCCACCCCTCCAACCCCACAAAGGTGGTTCAGGTGCCCAGCTCGGTGAGGACCCCAAGGATGCCCAGGCCAGCAGCATCACCCTGGGGTGCAGCAGGGACACGGGGTCCCCCAGGCTGTCCTTAGTGATGGGGGGGACAGGACACTAGGCTGAGTGTCCCACGGAGGCGGGAGGGACACCAGGTACCGCTCAGCAGGGAGAAGAGATGCTGACGGGTAACAGTGCACCCCAAAAGCGGGTGGGGGAGGACGGGGCAGCCGTCTGCCGACTCAGCGCCCCGATGAATTACACCTGATTACAGGTCCCTGCTCAGGTCAGCGGGGAAAGGAGCCAAGGAGTCTTTCTGCCTCCCGGCCCGCTCCTGCCGGGGAATTTACGGCCACGACTCGGCGACGGGCTGAGTAATTAGTGCCGGGAGGGAAATGGCTGAATCAGCACCCAGCAACCGGCACCGAAGGGATGGAGCTGGAGGAGGAGGGGATCGTGCAGCCCTGAGCTGGGGGGGCTGCGGGACTGACAGCAGCCCCCCGGGATACAGGGGGCAATGGGTGACCCAGCAGTGCCTGCCAGCGGGGCGTTCATCCCTATGGCTGTGAGCACTGGGGGAAACGCTGGCTGGCTCAGCATCCCATCCCTGACATGCTGCTCCGGGACCAGCTCTGGCCCAGCATCTCTCAGCCGGTCCCTCGGGGTGTCACTTTGGAAACACCCCGGGATGCAGCTATGGCATGCAAAAGCCCCCATCCCGCTCGCTTACACACGAGCATCGCTCTTCGTCCTCCCTTCACAGCCTGGATGCTGCATCCCAGGATGCTCAGACCACGAGATGCCCAAGCATCCACCCAGCCATGCCCAGGCAGCCCTCGGGCCTCCGTGGCTGCCATCAATTTACCGGGGTTGGGGACGGCAGGGCTGGCTCCCCGGCAGAGCCGGCCCCTGCTCCGCGGCTGATTACAGCCATTTCCCTGCCCGTTCCCCTTCCCCGCTGTCTGCCTCCTGCCTCCGTCTGCTGCCTGGTTTTACGAGGGCCATTTCCAAGAGGTCGCTGGAAATAGATTTTTATCACCTCGTGATAAATATCGTTTACGGTGACATTACTGCTCGGGCAGCCGTGCGGAGGAGGGAGGAGAGGTGGGCAGGCGGACGCCTGCTTGCAGCCCCCAGCTCCGTGGGGCACCGGCTGGGCCCCTTCTCGTCCCTGTCCCCATCGCCGCAGGTTTGGGCAGCGCCAAGCCCCGACACCATCCATCTATCCAGGCGGCATGAACAGAGGGAGCCGCATCATTAGCCCCGCGCGCCATTAAACACTTAAAAAGCCATAGGAATAAGCCGCGCCATTAGCTGACAAGCGAGCTGGGAGGGAAGCGTGGCGGCGGCGGGGGGGAGCCGAGCATGGACTGGGGGATCTCACCACCCTACGTGCTGCGGGGTGCCCACAAACCCCCTGGGAGAGACGCTCTGGTCCCTCGAGAGCCCCAGTGCGTCTGGGAAGGGGGGACAGAACAGCCCCCTCCCACACACAGCTCGGGGATGGAAAACCAGGGGCTTTCAGAGCTGACACATCACTTCTGCAGGGGTGAAGCCACCAGGGACCTCTCCAGAGGGACTTTTTGACGGGGCAGGGAGAACCGGCTCCCTGCTCGTCCCCTCCCACCCCCTCCAGCCAGGCTCTGCTTTCGGGATGGAGCTGCTGCAGAGAAAAGCCATGGTTGGGCTGAGAACTGCAAACTCGTGACAGCTGTGGCACCGGCCCTGGGTTTTGCAACCCTGCACAGAGGCAATCCGGCGGCCCAGGGGGGCACAGGTCCTGCCCCGGCCAAGCCTGCAGGCAGGACGGCCGCCAAGCCGTGCCCACAGGCAGCTGCCTCTGGAAAAGGGCACAGCGGCGGGCAGGGGGCCAAGGCCAACCCGCTGCCCACACCAGCCCCGCCACACACAGCGCCGGGGGCCGGCCACCCCGGGGAGGGGGCGGAACAATCGCCCCTTTCAGCAGCACCGAGGGGGAGCTGTCACTTGAGGGGACGGAGCCGCGGGCCCCAGGGTGCCCCCCGTGCAGAGCCGCCCTGCAAAAGCAGGGGTGAGGAGCAGCGGCGAGCCTCGCCGCGACGCCGGCAGGGAGAGCCGGTCTGCAACACCCGGCAAAGAGCAACCCTCGCCTGTGGGCAGAGAGCGTGGCAACGCCAGCCCGTGCCAAGAATCTTGTTTTCTCTCCCCAGCCCTGGCATCGGCTCCCTCGGGCGAGCCGCCTCCTGCCCCGCTGCCTCAGTTTCCCCAACAGCCAGGAGCCGGCAGGGATGCCGGGGGGGTACAGGCGGGAGGTGGGCAGCCACGGGGGGAGCCCAGCCTCGTGTTTCAGCTGCTTCTTGCAACACACGGTGCAAACCCACCACGGCGCGGAGCCCCGGCGTCTTGCTTGGCAAGCGGCCCTGTGGCGTGGGGCCGGGAGGGAGGGAGCGAGCGGGGCTTTGTATGGGGATGGGCCCTGGCGAGACAGCGGCAGCGGCCACCTGCCGCGAACCGCCGCCGCGGTACAGCCCCTCCTCTGCTCCCCACACCCGGCAGGCAGAAAACAACCCCGAAAAGGGACAGCCCGGCCACCCCGGCGGCATGGGGCGGGGGGGGGGGGCTGCACGGGGCCAGGCAGCCCTGTGTGCAAGGACGCGGGGTGCCAGCGGAGGGGCATCCACTCTGTCCCCCGCTCCGCAGCAAGGATGTCACCCCACCACCGGGACACATCTGTGGGTCAGCTGGGACTGCTGCCATGCCATCGCCCCGGCCACGGCTGTGCCGGCAGCAGCGCTGTCCCCAGGTATCATGTCCCACCCCAGGACCCCTGACCTCAGCATCCCCTTGCAGTCCCCCCCCAGGGCCGAAGGGTTCCTCATCCGCCCCCGGAGACCCCCACGGCGAGCAGCACGCGTGGGATGCCCAGCAGCAGGACGCGTGCCAAGCCGGCTGCCTCCAGCGAGCATGAAAGGAGGTTTGTTCACCTGGCGAGCGGCTCTGTGGCCCCTGGGGCCGGCCCCCGCCACCGCATCGTGGCTCCCGGCACGCAGGAGCCACCGCCGGAGCCAGGACGCCCTGGCAGGGCCACCTTCCTGGCGGTCGCGGTGACCTTATGTGTCGCTGCAGGGAGAGCCTGTGCGCTGCCGCCAGCCCAGCGCTTGGCCCGGCACACGGCTCCTGCGGCCAAGGCAGGCCCGCGGCTTGGCACCCACCCTGCCTGCCGCCCGCCCGCGGCTCCCACCGCACATCCACCCTCCTCTCCCCCAGGCTGGCAGGGAGGTGGGCAGGAGCCACAGGAGGTGCAGACAGACAGGCAGCAAGAGCACAGATCCCTGCACACACTGCCCCAAGTCCTGCGGTGGAGGTTTGGGCATCCCCTGCCCACGCCAGGACCCGGCAAAGCCCGGGGGCAGGAGGCGAGGAGCGCCAGCGAAGGGCAGGCAGCCCCCGCAGGGATGCTGCCTGGCGCTGCCTGCTCCCAGGGCCACCCAGCCATGAGCATCCCTCGGGGACCGACAGCCCCAATCTCAGCACACCCACCAGAGCACCCAGCGGGCGGAGGGAGGGAAGCTTTGCCCCCCATCATCCACAAACGGAGCCTCGCGCTGCCAGGGAGCCAGCGGCCACATGGACCAAACCCCTTTGCCCCCCTCCCAAGCACCGCTGCCCCTCCCCAGGAAGCCAGAGCCGAACCCCCGCCCCGAGGATGAATGCGTGTGCTGCGGCCCCGCGGCAGCCCCGCGGTTGGGGTGCCCTCCCACCCCGTGCACCCCAGGAGAGCTGCGTACGGGCCTGCTGGGGTGCAGAAAGACCATTTTACTTTTTTAAAAAAATAAAAACCTACTCCATCAGTGGAGGGAGCCTGGCAGCACAGCACAAAGTTTGCAGCAAGTTGCGCGCAGCCCCCCCCGGTACCCACAGCAGGTCGGGGTGCTGCAGGGGTCCTGCCGCTGAGCTCCCCCCCCCCAGCAGGGGCAACCGCCCCCGACCATCCCCCCAGTTTGGGACCCCCCCACCTCGCAGCTGGGGGGGGCGGAGGGGACACGCAACAAGTCCGGGGGGGGGGGGGGTTACATCCTCCTACACCACCCCACTCCCCCCTAAACAAGGACCCCCCAGGGCTGCCGCGGTGCCCCCCCCTCCCCGGCAAGGCTGGGGGTGGGCGCGGGGGGGTACAGGCAGCTGCCTGCCCTGCACCTACCTGTGCGGCAGCGGCGGGCGCGGTGCCGGGGTGCGGGCAGGAGCGGTGACCCCGCGCAGCCCCGCCGGCGGCAGCGAGCGGGAGGAGGCACGGCCGCGCACACGCACACGCGCGATCAAATCCCGAGCCGCCGGCGAGAGACGGGGTGGGGGGGGGGTGGGGGGAAACGGGACACGGTGGCGGCGGGGGTGGGGGGGGTCAGGGAAATTAATAACCGAGAAAAAGGCACTTACCCCCTCCCCGGGGCTCGCCACCGTGCCGCGGGGGTGGCTGGAGGGTGGCGCTGGGGAGGATGGGGGGGATCAAAGGCTGGCGGGGGTGGGGGGGGGGGTCTCGCCAGCCCCCGCTGCCTGCCACAACAAAGAGCCAGACACAACAAAAGCAGCATATGGCCAGAGCCGCGCGGGGCTGTAAATTAAACATAAAGGGAAGATTAGATAATTAATGAGCGCTCCCGGGCCGGCCTCGGGGGGAGGGGGCTGCCTGCTGCGGGGAGCCCTTCGCCCCGCGCCCAGCCCCGACGGGGAGGGGGGGGTGCGACGACCCCGGCATCGCAGGGGGCCCGGGGGGGGCCGGGGGGGCACCTGTTGGGAGGGGAGGATGGGCAGCGGCCGGATCCAGCCTCGCCAGCTGCTCCGGGGCACAGCCCAGCCGGACCGCCAGCGCCTAAGAGGATTAGTGGGGGCGCACACACACCCCCCCCCCCGGGGAACAGGATTGAAGCTGCAGGGCTGGGGGATGTCCCACGTCCCCCCCCCGCGGGGCCCCACCTCTGCCCCAGCCCCAGGCAGGGGGCACCCAGCATCCCCGGGGGGGTGGGCAGGCACCCCTGCTTCCCACCGCCCCGAGGACCGGTGCCCACGGCCACGCACGGATCCGGTGCGCAGCGGCACGTCTCAGCATGTCCCCCCCCCACCCGTGTCGCGTGTCGTCGTGTGTCGCCGTCGTCGTGTGTGTCCCCCCCCCCGGTAAAGCGGCTCCTGCACTGCCAGGAGCACAGAGTGCTTTGCAACGCCCAAAATCACCTGGCTTGGCAGGAGGGGAAACTGAGGCAGGAGGGGAAACTCACAGGCGGGCGGTGAGTCCATGCTGGCGGCTCACATCTGCGTGGGGACCCATTGGGGCTGTCCCCATCGAGCCCTGCGACCCTGGGACATCACCACCGGCATCTCCCAGCAGGCTGGCTCCCCCCGGGCAGGCAGGGGTGCAGGGAGTACCCCGGGAAGGGAGCGCCAGAAGCGCCGTCAGGCTCGGCCCCGGCCAGGGGAAAGAGTTAATCCCATTATTGGCAGGCTCACAGATGGCGACTGCACCGATTCCCCTGCTTAGCAGATTTAACAGATAAGGCGGGAGGGAGGGAAGGAGGCAGGGGGGATCCTCCGCCCCCCCAAACACACACACAGCAGGGGCATGGGGGGCAATAAACACCCCCCCCACCCGGGGATGCTGCCCCGCTCCCCATGGGTACCGCACAGCACGCCGGCGATGCTGGAGGGTGCAGAGCCTGCAGGATGCGACCAGTGTGCACCAACCCTTTGCAAACGTGAAGCCCATCCATCCTGCCCTGGACGAGGGGTGGCAGACAAGGCAGGGGACGTGAGGACATGCAGCCTGCGTGCTGTCCCCATGCCAAAACCCACCGCCACGGCAGAGCACCCGCCACCCCCCCAGTTTCTCCGGGAGGTCAGGGGCCAGGTCCCGCTTTCCTGGCTCGGGGATATTTAAGCAGCTGCTGCCAGCGCTTGGGAGCTGGGGCTGGAGCCTGGGATTAGGGAGTGTGGGAAAAGGCTGGTGGGAGGCCAGGGCCGGAGAGGCTGGAGCATCCCCGACCGGGAGCGGACAACTGAATAGGAATGGAGGGAGGGATGGAGGGAAGGAGGGATGGAGGGATGAAGGGAAGGAGGGAGGGATGGAGGGATGGAGGGAAGGAGGGAGGGAGGGATGAAGGGAAGGAGGGAGGGATGGAGGGATGGAAGGAAGGAGGGAGGGATGAAGGGATGGAGGGAAGGAGGGAGGGATGGAGGAAGGGATGGAGGGAGGGAGGGATGGAGGAAGGGAGGGAGGGATAAAGGGAGGGAGGGATGGAGGGAGGGATGGACAGGAGCCAACAGCTCCTCATCTCTGTGACACCAGCATGCACCAATGAGACTCCACCCGAGCGCCTCCATCCCTGCCACAAGCTCGGCAGGGCTCAGCAACCTTCACCACGCAGCCATTTCCCATGACGGGCCCCCTGGAGCCCCTGGATAACCCCAAGCTGCAGCTGCCAGGTCCCAGCAGCGCCCAGCCCAGCCCCAGCAGGCAGGATGAGACCAGCAGCCTCCAAAACAAACCTGCCCGCTCTCCTTTTAAGCTGTTGCAAAACACTGCGCCTTTCATTCTGCAGCCAGCTGAGGGCAAACAGCGATGCCCAGCCTGGCACCCCGCAAACTAACCCAGCCCCCCGCCCCCCGGCCACCCGCACCAGCCCCCCGCATCCCCCTCGTCCCCCCCGGGGGGGGGGAGCCCTAGGGATGGGGAGGGCACATGTGAGACATCCCCTTGCAGAAGACGCCGCGTTGCCATGCCGGAGGTTGCCACGGCAATGGGAAAGCGGGAATCTGGGTGGAAAAGGGGGGGGGGATGCGATCCTGCAGGGCTGCGGAGGGACAGCACGGTGCTGGAGTCCCCCTCCAGAGCCTCAGTGTGCAACGGGAGGTGGGTTGGGGTGCTGCGACACCCCCCCCATCTTCTGCCCCAGGCAGGGAATAAGGATGCACCCACCTCCACACGCAGCCTGGCCCCTCTGCTCATGGCTGGGTGCCTCCATGCCACCCCCCTCCCGCCGGCGTCTCTCCCTCGGGGGCCGCTGGCAGGTTTGGGGGTGCAGGAATGGGGGCACCAGAGCCAGCGCAGCCCCGGCATCCCAAGACAGCTTGTCACAGTGGCAGTGACACCAAGACAAACCCAGCCAGTGTCCGACCACCGGCGAGAGGGGGACAGTCCCAAAGCCTTGGGGACACGCTGCATTCAGGGGCTAGGGGTGCCGGGGGGAAGCAGGAAAGCCCCGGTGGGCACCCAGTCCGTGCTATAGTGCAGGATAGGGCCCAGGGCAAGACCCCAGCTGGGTCAGGGTTGCCAGGAGGGAGGGCAGGCTGCTCCCCAACCCCGCCGTGCCTCAGTTTCCCCTGCTATTAAGGCCTTACCAGCTGCAGGCAGGAACGCTACAAGGCATTTTTACCGGCAGCCGCCCAGCCCCACGGCTCACCCGGCTGGCTGGGAGCAAGACGCCAGTGCTGCCTTTAAACCTGCCCATCCGGGAGCTCCGGCACAGCTCCCAGCGGACCTGGACGAGCCACCCCACCCGTTGACACAGGGGAGAGGGCACTTGGCGGCTGGACTGTAAGCACCCCTCCCCAGCTCCTGCTCCTCACTCCAGGCACCCAACGGCTAGCTTAGGAGATCGTTTGCCCCTCATGGGCACAGCCAAAGCTCTCATAAACCCACCCTGGGGAGCCCTGACCCAGGCAGAGGTTGGCTCCTGCCTCCATCCCGCATCCCGTACCAGAGCATCCTCCCTCTGCCCTCTGGAAGCAACTCAGCCAAACCCCACTGCTCCCGCAAACCGGCTGGGTGGCAAGCCGCAGGGATGCTCGGCTGTCCCTGAGCTCTCGGCGGGCTCCCCGTGCCCAGCCGGCAGCGTGGCACAGGGACCCCTCCACCACCTCCACCACCCTTCCCGCTGCCGCGCAGCAATTTCCATACATTAGAGATCTGACGATCCATCAGCTGGGAGCAGACAGGTTGAGGCTGGGAGCTGCCTTCCCCGTGCCAGCCCAGACAGCGCTCCCAGGGGACTAATACCGGCATGTAAATATTAGATACTTTTGTCTCCTCCGAGACCAATTACACAAATCGTGGCAGCTCCCGCAGGACTCTCCGCTTCTACTTACTGTATCATCATTAACAGCTTATTAGAGAACAGCTGCTCAACGAGGGAAAAAAAAATAAAAAAAAAATAAAAAGAGGAGGAGAGATGGCAAGGAGACGTGCACGTAGGAGGACAGGCTGGGAAGCGTGACCTCCACCCTGCCCGGCACCCGGGGACACCCACACCCATCTCCGTGGTGCCACCGGCGTGGTCAGCCCTCTCTGCAACTCCAGTGGTGGGACCAGTCCAAACACCATGCTGGGACCCGCTGCGGCTTCCCGGGAGGTGCTGGGAGGGTGGCAGAGGGATGGTCCGGGGCGGGAGGCAGACCGTGCAGTGGCTGGGGACAGGAGCAAGGTGGCTGCAGGACCTCCAGGGAAAGGGGGAGCCGGAGCAAAGCCACCAAAGCAGCCTGGCACCCCCCAACTGGGGGCATACTGGGGCTGGAAGGTCCCTTCGTGCCCAGGAGGGAGGTTATTCCTCAGCCTTCGGGTGCCTGTCACCTGCAGTGAGTCCTTCCCAGGTGGCAGGAGGGAACAGGTCTTGGGGGGGGGGCAGGTGGGGGGTGCTGGGGAGGTGGCTGGAGGCTGCAGGATCAGCCCCTGCCTGGCGCAATACTGTCCAGCGGATGCTCGTCCATCCCCCGTACTCTGGGATGGGGGGACAGGAGGTTTGGGATGAGCCCCCCAGCACAGCACAGCTTCCCTGCGGGGGATGCATTCCCTAAACCAACTACAGCATCATTCAAAGGTGCAGCTAATTTGGAGCCAGATGCTCCTCATTCTCCTGGTTCCCTGCGGGCAGTGCCGGGGCCGGGAGGGCAGGGGTGTCATTCAGGGTGCTGCGTCCCTCCACCCCCCCCCCCCCCCCCCCCCCCCCAGGGGTGAAACCCCGGGTGCAATTAGCCGGCATCAATCACAGCCCCAACATCCGCTAACGATGTCCCCCGCGGCCACTGAGGGCAGCCAGGGTCCCCAGCGGGGTGGCAGCGGGTGCCTCCAGGGCCATCCCAGGGTGCCCGTGGGCAGGTGGCCGGGGCAGGTGGCCCTGCCGGGTGCCGTGTCCCCGGGAGGATGCCATGGCATGCTTCTGGTGCGCTCTAGCGTCAGCCAGCATTAATGCATTGCCGGCGCTGCACAGCAGCACGGCTGGACACGCACACGTCCGGGGACGTCTGGCACGGCCACCAGCCGTACCTCGCCCCTGCACGGGTGGCTTTGCAGGGCAGATGTCCCATGCCGGAGGGGGCAGATGTCCCATGCCGGAGGGGGCAAAAGCAATGCAACCACCCTGCACGGGGGCAGGCGGTTTGCAGAGCGGGGTCCGCACGGCAGGAGGGGGAGCAGGGCTCCCCGGGGCTTTCGGGGGGCAGCGCGCAAGCAGGGAGGTAGCAGCTTCCCGTCTGATTGCTAATTATCCTCGTTATTCCGTGTCAGACACTTTATGAAGCACCGGAGTGATTTGCTCTTTCCCTGTAATTAGGCACGTCGCAATTACCATCTAATTCAAGTTCAAGCTACGCGTCCTCACGACCTTCCCGGCCTTGACACGATGTCCCTGCTCCTCTCCCTGGGGGCCTCCCCCCTGATGTCCCCCCCCACGCCTGGCTCTCCTGCGTGCTGGAGGGGAGGGGGGTACCGCATCCTCGCCTGGTGGGAGGATGGGGCACGGAGCAGCCCCACGGCCCCCCCCAACGCCCCCCCCCCCCCCAGCTAAATGGGCTGCCCAAAGCCCCAAGCCAGGTCTGGTGTTCCCCTCCCAGGGACAGGAGGGTGACAGTCCCCAGCACAACGCTCCCGAGTGTTCTTGAGCCCTTTGGATTTTGGCCCGGCCACAGCAAAAGTGGGGTTAGGGCTGAGCCCTGGCACATGGCCAGATCCTGCCCATGCACAGCCCCAGGCCAGCTGCCACCTCGTCCCCGTTAGGGTCATTTTAGACCCCACGGGATGTATTTCAGTGCTCCTGCCACATCCAGGTCCCACCCTCAGCTCCCATTCCTGGAGGGACAACAGCACAGGAACAACCACGGAGCAAAAACCCCTCGCATGGCTTTTTTTTTTTTTTTTTTTCCCAAAAAAAGAGGAAAAAAGAGGGTGGGTTTCCTCTCCCCACCTGGCCCGTGGCATTTGCTCCAGAAGAACCGCCGGCTCCTTTCAGAGCATCCTCCCAGCAGCCCCCGGCCCTGAGCAAAAGCACCGCCGGTGCCGCAGCATCGGGCACCGTGCCGTGCCAGGCTTCACCGCTGCACCCAGCAGCACCGGAGTCACGGCAGCAGGATGCCCTCCCCCTCCCAGCAGCTAATTAATCCTTCTGCTCAGGCAGAACTCATTAGCACTGGTACAGCGCGGGGCTGCTTCGGCTGCCCGGCACGGCCGCCCTTCCCGGCGGAGAACAAGGTCAGCACAAGGGGCCGTCCGGCATCGGCACTGCCACCATCACACTTGCCCCAGGCTCTGCCTCCTGTCCCCCTTGATGGCCTTTCCTGCAGGCTGCTGGTGGGTTTTTTCAAGCTTATACCATAGGAAAAAAATAAAAAAAAAAAAAAGAAAAAAAGAAAAGGGGAGGGGATGGAGAAAAGGTCCCCCCCGAGTGTGAAAGCAAGGGAGAAGCAGCCAAGGAAAGCAGAGGAGTCAGCCAAGTGCCTCGCTCCGTGGCAGGCAGGGCGCGAGTGGGCTGCCCTGTAAATGTTTTGAATTTCCAAAGCAGGAGGGAGAAGCCAAGCGCTGCCGAGTTCCCCCACGCGCCAAGAAGGACAAAGGGCATCCCTGCACGGCAGAGGCGTGGGCAGGCACCCGGCACCCCGGCTGCCCCCAATCCCGCTCGCCCTCGGTCCCCTGGGATGCACGCTGCCGGGGCGACGCGGCGTGGGGGCCCCCTCTAGCTCGGCTCTAATTACAGGCGGGGAGAGGAAGCGCGGCGGTGCCGGGCGAGGGCAGGTGCCAGGCGCGGGGCTGGCGGTGGTCCCACTGGCAGGTCCCGCACGGGGACGATGGGCAGTTCTGGGTGGGATGCATAGCCACTGGGACAGCCCGGAGCAGAGCCCGGGGCAATCCGGCACATGGCAAAGGAGCAGGAGCCTCCCAGCTTGCACCCCCCTCGGGAACCTGCCCCCTTCGACGGCCAAATCCATTGGAAAAACCCCAAAGCCGATGCTCCAGAGGCTCTCCTCACTGCAGGACGCTCCAACGCTGATCCCCGCTGCACGCCAGAGGGAAATCCCAGTGCCCACCCCAGCTGCTGGCAGGGATGCGAGGATGCTGCATGGGTGGTCCAGCCCCTCAGTGTAATCTCTTGTCCCGAGGAGTGATGCTGCGCCCCAAAAAGCGGAGCCTGCCCCATAGGAAAGAAGAAAAGGCTGCGGGAGATGGGGCGGCATCCATGGGAATGCCACCAGCACAGCTTTCACGCTGGGGGGGAGCCCCCACTCCACAGACACACACCCACACACCCCCCGCAGATTATAACCTTGCAGAGATTATAATCTTAAATTATAATCTTAAATTATAATCTTGAGGAGATGCAAAGCCCCATCTGCCTAATCCTGCCCCAACCAGCACAAACCCCCCCCCAAGTTTACACCCCGGATGGGGAGAGCCAGCCCCGCTACCGGGGGGTGGTGGAAGCCACGGGGCGAGCTCCCCCAGCAAGGTACCACCGGATTAGGAGCAGGCAGGGAGACAATATAGGGACTATGCGGCCTCCTCGCCGCCAGATGTGTGTTAATAAGGCAGCTGCCCCCTAAGCTAATAAGGTCACTTACTGGCTCCAGCAAGACGAGAAAACAAGCAGGGGCTTGGCTGCGGTACAGCCTGACTTGGCACTCGCTGTGCGCCGGCTTCCTGAATTCTTGCCGCTTCCAGAGCGGCGCAACGGGGTGGAAAAAAGCAGATCTAACCCCCTCCCTACCTTCCCCCCCCCCCCCCCAAAAAAAAAAAAACCCTGCAGCCCACCCACCTCCGGCATCCCCAGCGCTGCCCTTCGTCCCGGGGGGGGCTGGGGTGGGGGCCAGCTCCTGCACCGCACGGCACGATGGGCTGCGTAGCTTGGAAATCGGTGCCCGGTGTGTCCCTCACGGTGCTGCCGGTGGGGTGAGGACACCCCCCACCCCCCCAAATTGTTTTATTCCCTGGGGAAAATCTCCTGGGAAGGGCTTGGGGCGGGGGGGGGGGATTCCTGCAGACTTTCCCAGCACAGCAAGCAGAGCAGCAGCTCCCCCCCACACTCCCTCCCTCCCTCCCTCGCCTGCCCCCGATCATGGCGCCTACAACTCCCTTTGTTTTAATATTATAAAGCGAGCCAGATGCCGGCTTTAATCCCCTCAGCTGGTGAGGATTTGCAAACACATTAGGAGGCAGAGCCGCTGTGCGCCGGCCCCTCTGCCGCTGCTCCCCAGCTCCGCGGCACGTCGCCGCGCCCCATCTGCTGCCTCGGAAAGGGGATCCCGGCCCCTAATTGCCTTCTCATGTCCGGATTAGGAGCTGACAAGGTGTCCGACAAGGGGGACGCGGGCATCCCCTGCCACTCGTGGTTGGAAAGCACCGGGAGGGCTTTTTGCTTCCCCTGCAAAGCCCCCATCGGGGAGTTTGGAGGATTTGCCTCAGGTGACACGATGCCAGGGTGATGGGCACAGTGGGGATGAACCCCACGGGGCAGCGTGGATGCGCGTGGGGTACGGGCAGAGGTTGGGCAGGCAGCCCTCCTGGTGCAAGGATGATGGACAGTGTGCCTGTCGCAGTGGCGTAACATCACGGCACAAGCTGGCTCTCCCACACCCCGGGATGCTTCGGGCAAAGCTCCGCGGGTCCTTCCTGCAGCGTTACCGGGGAAGGGATGTTCCTCCCGACCTCCATCGCTGCCGGCTCCTGCTCTGCAACACCCAGAGGCTGCCGCTGCATCTGTTCCCCCAGGTTTCAGCATGCAAGGCTGAGAGTAAACAGGTACCGGCAGCAGGAGGGAGAGGAGTCGCTCCGAAGTGTCGCATCCCGTAGGAACAGCTCCGAGGGCAGACCGGGAGCCAGGTGTGCATTTACCTTCCCTCCCCGTCAGGGGACCGTGTTTATCCCGTGTGGCTGACAGCATCCAGGCCAGCTCCCCTGCACCGCGTCCCCAGCACCCCCAGCACGCACAGACCCTTGCCGCAGTCAGGAGGGGAAATAACGACCTCTGCAAAGCAGGGAGAGGCGGCTGCAGAGCCCCGGGAGCCAGAGGGCAAGGGGGGTGTGATGCCGGAGCGATATCCCAACCCTGCAGCATCCCAGCGCGGGATACTGCCACTGGCCAAGGCACCCTATAAACCCCCTCCTCCCCCGAGGGTCGGCTCGCAGCACACCCTGACACCTTCCAAAGGGCCGAAGGTTTCCCTCCAGGCACCCCAATACAGGCTTGGCATGGGGGGGCACACCAAGCAGCCCCAAGCCCTGCAGGGACCAAGCGTTCCCCCGGATGCCGCTCCCAGGGGACCTCCGCATCCTCCCCTGCCACCGGCTGCTGCTCCGGCTCCCCCAAGGAAACGGCTCCAGGAACACACACAAAATCTTCCCGAGCTGCCCCAGACCCCATACTTGCACTGCAAAGGCAACGGGGCTTTTTTGAGGGTGTGTTTTTGGTTGGTTTTTTTGAAGAGCAGGATCTCCTACATACCACTTAGCAGCCAGGAGTTCAGAGGGAGCAGAGCTCAGTGCTTTAAAACGACGCCTCGTTTGCCAAGAAATAATCCCAAGGAACAAAAAAAAACCCAACCAAAAACCCAGACTCAGAAGATAATTAACTCCACAAAGCAGCAACCCTGAGTAGCTCAAATCTTCGCTGTAACTACCAAGCCTCTTCTCCAAGGGCTTATTTCTTGCTGTCTGCAACGCAACGGCACCAGCACTCGGAGGCCTGGGGATTTTATTAACAACCCCCCCAAACCCCATTGGCAGATTTCCCCCACCCCGCACACTCAGTTCACCGCCTTGGCCAGGCACGGTGGGGGGCCTGGCCCCACATGAGACCCTACGTCTCCGAGCAGAGTTGCAACAGGGTCACTCTCCATCCCTGTATGTGGCTGCAACAGGGACATCGAGGATGCGGGGCTCCATCCCTGGCTGCTGCAGGAGAGGGGGTACAGGAGCTGGAATAGGGGGCAAAGGGATGCTTCCACCCCCCAAAACCTATCAGCACCCCCTGGCAGGGAAGGAGCTGCCTTTCAGGGTCCCCCCTTGCAGACAAACAGCAAGAGAAGGGAGGGCAGACCAACCCTGGGGGTGCATTTCAGCCCCCCCACTCCCTCTCCTACCTTTGGGGCTTGGCAAAAGGGATGCTCCACCAGGAGCTGGCACGAGTGACCCTGGTAGCATCACCCCCCAGCAGCATCACCCCCCAGCAGCATCACCCCCCCAGCAGCATCACCCCCCCAGCAGCATCACCCCCCCGGCAGCATCACCCCCCCCAGCAGCGTCACCCCCCCCAGCAGCGTCACCCCCCCCAGCAGCGTCACCCCCTGCCCCTTCCTGCCTCTCCACTGGGAGGGGAATAAAAGAGAGAAGAGCCGAGAAAAAGCGGTGCAGAGCCAGCCCTTCCCGCTGCCGCTCCCCCGGCATCCCCCTTCCCCTCCCAACCGCGAAAAGCCAACGTCTCCCCGCGCCCCTCCAGCCAGGGGATGGGAATGTGGAAGCAATTGCACTTGGCAAGGCAGCAACAGTGAGTCAAAAACAGTTGTTTGGCTTGTCACCCACCCAGGCCCTGCAGCACTCTTGTTTTCCTTCGCCTGCCTTAACCCCTTCCAGCCCCGGCCCCTCTCCCCAGTGGGACCCGCAGCCCCCAGCCCCGTCGTGGGGAGGGGTCGGGTGCCGGGGAAAAGCCTCGTCCCACCGCCCGGCTGCCCTGCTCCTAAAAATAGGATGACGGGCACTTCCCCGGCATGAAAACCCTCAGCGAGAGGGTGCACCGGCCATGCACCGAACCTGCCGCGGTGCTGGGAGGTGCACGGGGCTGGCATGGGGCAAAGGGACATCCTGAGGCCACCAAGGAGCAGGAACAGGATGCCCGGTGCTCCTGGAGCATCCCGCTTGCTTGCCCCGGGAGATGCAGAGAGGTCCTTGCCCCTGCAACAGACAGCATCCGAGACGCCCCTTGGCAGGGCGAGGGGACAAGGCCACGCGTGCTGGGGACCCTGCGCTGCCCTGGGGTGGCCGGATCCCCCGCGCAGAGCCAGCCCAGTGGCACAGAGCTATTTAAAGCCCTGACCAGAGCCTTCCCCGTCCCGTTTACGACAGTTTAGCACATCCCAGGCTGCTTCCCACCGGCTCCCCCAGCCCCTTCCCTGCCAGCCGTGTGGCAGCGAGGCCAGAAACACATCCAGAGCCACCACGTGCTGCACGGGGTCTCTTCTCCATCCCCAGGTCACCCCTCACACCCTAAAACAGGGGACCCAAGCCAAGCATTCAATGTCCCCCCCAGCCGGCAGCACCGCACGCTGCTGGGACCCCGTCTCCATTCAGGTCACCCCACATTCGGGGCAGGGTGGGGGGACACCAGGACCCGTCCACCCCCTCCCCACCACGAAGGGATGGCCACACGAGTCAGGACATCCCCTCTGGGCACCCAACCGGGACCCCCACCCCTCCATTTTCCCCAGCACCGCACCCCAAGTCGGACCCAGAGAAGAAGGAGACAAGGAGGGAGCCCCTCTGCTCCCTCTCTGCATTGGGGGGGGCCCTCCCTGCACCCGCACAGTACGAGAGAGCCAGGGCAAGGGGATGGATGGGGAAGAGTTAAACCCGAGTCGATGGGGAGGAAAAGTGGAGGGCAAGCGTGCGCACCCGCCCAGGAGAGACAAAGTGAGATGCTGGAGCCAAGAGATGAAGGCGAGGATGCGATAAGGGGGAGCCGGGGTGTGTGCGCTGGAGCGAGGGAGAGGGGAGGAGGAGGAGGAGAGGTGGGTGATGACCAAAGTCATTGAACATTTTTTGGCACGCCTACCCCCGAGTATCCTGGCCGTTGGCCCAGCTCGGAGCTGAACTTAAACAAACTCCTGTTGCAGCCATCTGCTTGATTTTAAAATAAATCAAACAATCTGTTGAGCCGTGGGTGATCAAATTTCCATCTGTGCGGACGCCTGCTCGCCTCCTCGGAGCCTCCGCTTGCCTCTACCAGCCAAACACTCCTGGCAGCATGTGGCCTCCCTAATTCCTCCAGGAAAGGGAGAAACCGGACCTCCCCCCCGCACCCCAGCCCCCTCCCAGCCCTTCCCCGCCACCCTCCTAACTCAAACCAAGTGCTATTTTTACAGCCGCCCACCAAACAGAGATGTACGCCGGGTTTAAACGGGAGGAAAACAGGGCTGGAGCGCGGAGATCCCAAGAGGTCTCAAGCTTCTCCATCACTGCCCGCGCTGGGGAAGGGAGGGGGGGGGATTCCTCATCCTGTCCCCATCCATCCCACGGGTCCGAGGGAATAAAAAGGAAAAGGGCAGCAGCTGCCGGCAGCGGGACCCTGCCTGCCCCAGCGCTGGTGACCGCAGCACAGAGGCCACGGACTAGCCAGAAATAGCAGCTGCAAAGCCAGCGCCATGCGGCTGTCCCCTGGATGGGGACAGCGGGCGCACGTCACCTCCAGGTGCCCAGGGGTGCTCGGGGTGCCCGGCTCCCAGCCACCCTGCCCAGCCGTCTCCTCCAGGCAGCCCACCCAAAAATCACCCCGTCCCGAGGGTTCTCCTCTCCTCCAGGAGCAGGAAACCCAAGGGGACGCAGCGCCGCTTGCATATTTAGGCACTTGCCCCAAGGTCCCCAAAGTGCCAAAAGAGGGGGTGCCATCTCCCTCCTCCTCTGTCTCTTTGGGTGCTGCAAGACCCCGGCTCGCCCTGGGCTGCGCTGGTTGCAACCCAGCCACCGGCTCCGTACGTGGGGACCCACAAGGGAGACGGCACCCACGATACCCATGACCCCAAACGCCCTCTGATCAGTCGGTCCTTTCTCCAAGACGGGGTCAAACCTCTGCTGGCATCACCCCGGCTTTGCCCTCCTTCCCCCAGAGCTCTTCCTTCCGCTCCGAGCGGAGGGCACCGGGCACGGGGCCAGCGCAGCCAGAAATAGGGCAGCGAAGCGGGAGGAACACAGCAAAGGGACAAAGAGGCGAGAAAAGAGGGAAGAAAATGTTGTGCACGAAGGAGAAGGGGGTACGATAAAGGATGGAGTGGGGTTAGGGCTCGTCGGACACCAGCAGCTCAGGTGCAGGAAGGTCAGGTCGCTGAGAACAAGGGTTGCCCACGCACAGGGGTGGGAGGAAGGAGGTGAGATGCAGCAGGATTTACTCCTCCTTGAGGGCTGCAAATACCAGGGCGATGCATTGCCCCATGGCATAGTATTATGGAAGCAGCAGCGAGGAAGAGGAGGTGCCTGGGGCGCCCAGCACCCAAGCGCAGCCCTGCCAGGAGCCCGAGCCAGCGGCAGGGCTGGAAGAGAAACCTCACCCGCATGGGACGCTGCCAAGCCAAGAGCCAGCCCGGGGCTGGGCTCGCCAAGCCACCCGCTGCTGGAAATAACGGGGAGTCGGAGGGGGGGTTTGGGACCAGGGTGGCCCCCACCCTGCATGCTTGCCAGTGCAAGCTCTTGGGAGGGAGCCACGGGCAGCAAAGGGGATGTGCAGTCCCAAGCACACTGCAAGCAGTGCCCGGGCTCTGGGGATGCAGGATCAGGCCTGAGAGCACAAGGATGGGCAATCAGCAAGAGAAAAACCCGCTGGAATAAGGGATGTAGCAGCTTGCGTGACCCCAGTGCAACCCCATGCCACCAGCCACCCAGCCCGGGGACAGCCTCATGAGAAAACCTGCTCCCAGGGGAGTCCACGTCCCCAGCCGGCTGCTCGGGGGGTGGCTGAGATCGGGGGGGTCCCCCAAAAGCCACCCCTGCTTTGCAGCAGCTGCAAGGACTAAAATCCGGGCACAGCCCCGACAGGATACACGACAGGGAGCAGGTTACATGGCACAAGCAACGGAGGGAAAGGGGAGAAGAAAGAAAAAAAAAAAAACCAACAAAACAAAACGAAAACCCAACCACCGACCCCCTTTTTGGAAGAGGAAAGGACTGACAGGACCTGGCTGAGAAGCAGGAGAAAGCCCAGATTTCCCAGTTACTGTGCAGATGTTCTGGACTGAAAACAGAAGACTGCAGGAGTGAATTCATCTCCCCCTCCACAGACACCGCAGCCAGGGCATCTGGACTCTGTCTGCAGGCAGGAGAGGCGGCTTCCCCCCGGCTCCCCGGGGAGCCCTCCGCACCAGGGATGGCCGGGGCACGCCGAGCCCCCCGGGGTGCCACCCACACCTGAAAGCCGGGGCGGCAGCGGCAGCCAGGGCCCCGTCCCCGTGCCGGGTTGACCTTGGCACGGTTACCTCCCGGGAAAACTGAAGGGCCTTGTCTTCGCCATGTTTTCACTTCAGGATAACTCACGCTGCTTGCTCCAAGGAGCAGGCGGGGAGAGATGGAGAGAAGAAAATGCAGCTGTTTTAGCAGTGAAGACAAGGAGGGAGGGCAGGAGACATACACATATATATATATATTTATTCCTCGCCAGGGTAATAACTGAAAAATCACTAGCACTTGATCATCACTCGATGAAAAGCTTCACGGCCGACTGAAGTCAGCCCACTTCCAGAAACATGCTGCAGGCAGATGGGAGGTGACGGTGGCAATTTGCTTCTCGCCCTACACCCCGCACGCGGCCCCCGAGATGCCTTGTACAGCTGTCCGTCCGTCCGTCCATCCATCCCTCCCTGGGTCTGTCCGCCCCACCGCAGCTGCAAACCGTGAGCAAGAGGCTGACGCCTCGGCTGTCACCAAAATGTTCCCAGCTCCAAGGTCCCGGCCAGCAACCGCAGCATCCTCATGTCCATCTCCCCGGGAACCACGGGAGCTGCCGGTGGCCCCCCAGAGCCACCAGCTGATGTGCTCCCCCCTTCCAAGGGGGACAAAGCCAGGGGGACAATCGAAACCATTTTGGAGGGTCAATGGGGGAAAGCACCTTGCACGGGGCTGCAGCGGAGCCCGGGCTGTGCCATGGGGTGCAGCGGGTCCCGTGGGGACAGGCACCCAGCCCCAGCTGGGGCTGGAAGGGGTAAGATGCCCCCACGATGGACGTCCCCAGCCCCAAAAGCAGCAGGTGCCAGGGATGACACCGGGTGCCACCACGCTGGGATGGGTGGTGGGTCACAGGGGGGCAGACAGCCCTGGGAACAGCCAGGCTCTGTGCTAAGTCAGCCCCAGCATCTTCCCTGGCTGGAAAGCACCACCGTGCTCCTGCCCTCTGGCCACAGCAGGCAGCTGCCCGTCCCCGCAGCAAAGGGGGGATGCTCCTGCCTGCAGGGTCACCACTATGATCTCCCCTAATGAGCTCCCCTTGCATCCTAGCTGGGTCTCAGCCTTGTTTTAGCTCTGAACTAGAAGCCAAAAGCTCACTGGGAGGAACTGGGAGAGAGCATGGGGTACAAAGCGGTCTCTGCGAGCCTTCCTGCCACGCTCCGCATCCCTCACGGGGTGAGAAGAGGCAGCACTGGGCCAGACAGCGATTTCCTGGGTTTGTGTGCAAGGGTTTGAATAACCCCCCGTAAATCCTGCAGCAAGTGCCCACTGCAACCGGGAACGGCCTGTCCAGCACCGGTACCTGTATACAGGCACCGAACCGCGGCATCTCGGCAGTTCTCCGGCTGGAGGGAGCTCCTACACCTGCAGCACGACAGCACGGGCTCCCCCAGCCCCGTTTTGCACGTGCCACCGGTGTGCCACACAAGGCAGCCCGAGGCAGCCGCGGTGCTCGCCCTGCCCTGGCACGGGTCGCGGCACGCTCGGCACAGGCACCTCGCCGCGGGCCGGCAGGTTAGAGAAGGAAAGCCAGGGCAGCTGCTGCTCCGAGCACGCCAGCTCCACGGGTAAACAGATGACTTCAGTCTCCCAAGAGCTACTAAAGCCCGGCAGCATTTGCACTGACGTAGGAAGGGGGGGGGGAGGAGGAAAATAAGGAAAATAAAGAGGGAGAAAAGCAGCATCATATTCGTGCCAGGCTGCAAAGTGCACCCAGGTAATGCCCTCCTCCTCCCAGCCCAGCCAAAACTCCCTCCCGGAGCAAGAGCAGGAGCCATGCCCTTCCTCCCTGCTCTGCTACTGAAGATCCAGGGGAACGAAAAAAAGTCACACCGCAGCCAGGCCAGCTGCACGAGGCTGTTTATCCAGCCATGCTGCAGCAAGGCTCGCGTGCGCCGGGGCGGCTGAGACACCGGCGGGGCCGCCAGCACCGTGCCGGAGCAGCTGCTCGCTCGGCAGCAGGAGCAAACCGTGACCTGCCCAGGGCGGCCCGGGCTGGCACCGGGGCTTCGGCACCTTCCCCGTGCCGCAGGGAGGGGAACCAGGCTCTGATGGCCAGCGGAGCGATGCCTTTTGCGAGCAGGGGTGCAAGCAAGGAGCACCACCGCATCCACGAAAGCCAGGCTGGCACCTGCCGACGCATGGCACCGGTGCTGCAAGGAGCCAAGGCACGCTCAAGGCACCGCTGCTGCCCGCCTTGGCGGTGGGGGGAACCGGAGCTGTCAGAGCCCTGGGCCGGGCAGGATTGCGGCACTGGAAGGTCTCCCATCACCAGCTGCTCGTGGCAGAAGAAAGCCCGGTGCGGCTGGGAGCCTGCCACCGCCGGCCAAGCTCCGGTGGCTCCTCCTGGAGCTCCCACCCTGCTCCCCACACACTGGGATGCTCCTGCCCCACCACCCTCCTGGATTTGCCCCTACAAAGTCCCCCCCAAGACTTGGCCGTCCCCAAGGAGGGCAGTGTCGTGTGTGCCCCCCAACACAGAGGAACATTTCCATGCCATCCTTTCAAGCCCAGGATGCCAGCGTGCGGCACAGGCCTTTTGCTGCAGGGAGGAAGGGCAACATCTGGCCAGATGCTGCCCAGCAGCATGGGACCCACGGGATCTTTTTGGCCGACAGCCCTTCCTGGGGAGCCAGGGAGCCTCAGGGAGCACCCCGCTATGAGCGGCACGTGCCAAAGGTGCCTGCAGGAAGCAAACAGAGGTTCCCCCCCAAAAAACCAGCACGGGAACAGATCCAGGGCACAGCAGGCACCCATCGCAGCCAGCAAGGCACAAACAGGCTCCTGGCAAACCAGCTGGGCTCCGTGCCCGTGCGGTCCCCAAAACCTCACGGGTGCCCAAAACCTGCTCAGGAGATGGAGATCTCCTTGGTCCCAGCTCAGCCCCTGAGGATGACAACAGTGGGGGTGGTGGCACAGGACCTAGCTGGCACGTTGGGGGGAACAGGACGGTGAAAAGCCGGCTGGCTCCTGCCATTACCAAGGTAGTTGCAAAATCAGGCACCCATGCTGCTACCGCGGGGAAGTTCCTCCTCGCTGGGAAGCGGCTGAAGAGCATCCCGGGCTGCCCTCTGCGACCTCGCTTCCCGGCCGGCCGGGAAAGGCCAAGTGTCTGGACAAAACATCTGTCCGTCCGCAACAGCCAGAGCCGTCCATCCCTCTACCCCATCTCCCGATTTGGCCGCGGCTTCACACGAAGCGCAGACGGGGACGCTGCTGCAAGATGCTCCAGTGAATGCAAAAGCATTTTCACTGCAGGAGAGCAGAGAGGGACTCCCCCGGTCCCTCTCCCCAGGGCAGGGAGCTGGAGGGGATATTTTGGGGGGGGTGCAGGCAGGGTTTCCTGGGCAGCACACATTTCAGGCCAGCATTTTTGGCAGGTGCCTGCAGAAGAGAGGCAGCGCTCGGGCTGCCAGTCCTCCGCTGCTGCTTTTGGGAAAGGCAGAGAGAAGGCAAGGGGCCGGGGGGGAGGTGGTAAAAAATAAATATATAGCAGCCAGCTGGTGAGCTGTGGAGTCAGCACAAGGTCTGGAGGACACGGCGGCTGGCAGCAGCACGGGAGCCCTGGTATTTTGGACAGCTGGTACAGCAAGGTCAGCCTGGCCAAAGCAAAAGGCTCCTTTGCTGTTCCCTCCACTGCAGCTGAAGGACGTGCACCCTTGGCCGGAGACCCCAGGGGGGACGAGCCACCAGCCCGTGGGGTGACTCTGAAACAACCTAAGCGGTGGGTGAGGATGAGGAGGGACGGAGGGGCACGGCTTTCCAGCCCAGCTGCATACATACCAAACCCGCCCTGACCTCATCGGCAGGAAAAAGCAAGCAGCACATTTTCCTCGTGTTGTTTCTTTGTTTGCCATCTGGGAACACGATCCCGCGGGAGGCCGTGCCCCAAGACATGAAGTCATATCATGATTATATTGCCACCTCCATGCCAGCATTGAGATCTCATCCGAAAATGCCAGACCCGGTCGGTGTTAGCCGCAGCAGGCGCTGCGGAGGAAGCTGCTTTGCTGAAAGGCAACGTGAGACTCGCTAAAAACATCTTAACGTAGACATATGCTGCAAACAAAACAGGTTTATCCCAGTAAAGTTGGCTTAAAATACCTTGGCCTGATTTTACTCTGTATCTGCTAGAATTAGTGATGGCAAAAATTGGCACGAGCACAGATATAACCACCAAAGCCAACCCAAGCTGGAAGCCAAAAAATGAAGATGAGCGAGACCAGCTCTGCTCCTCTCATGCTTAAGGGATGAACAGAAGCCCAAGGCAGCCCGTGGCACCCCTCTGCAGCCCATGGCACCCCTCTGCAGCCCGTGGCACCCCTCTGCAGCCCGTGGCATCCCTCTGCAGCCCATGGCACCCCTCTGCAACCCGTGGCATCCCTCTGCAGCCCATGGCACCCCTCTGCAGCCCATGGCACCCCTCTGCAACCCGTGGCATCCCTCTGCAACCCGTGGCATCCCTCTGCAACCCATGGCATCCCTCTGCAGCCCGTGGCACCCCTCTGCAGCCCATGGCACCCCTCTGCAGCCCATGGCACCCCTCTGCAACCCGTGGCATCCCTCTGCAACCCATGGCACCCCTCTGCAACCCGTGGCACCCCTCTGCAGCCCATGGCACCCCTCTGCAGCCCGTGGCACCCCTCTGCAGCCCGTGGCACCCCTCTGCAGCCCATGGCACCCCTCTGCAGCCCGTGGCACCCCTCTGCAGCCCGTGGCACCCCTCTGCAGCCCATGGCACCCCTCTGCAGCCCGTGGCACCCCTCTGCAACCCATGGCATCCCTCTGCAACCCGTGGCACCCCTCTGCAGCCCATGGCACCCCTCTGCAGCCCGTGGCACCCCTCTGCAGCCCATGGCACCCCTCTGCAGCCCGTGGCATCCCTCTGCAGCCCATGGCACCCCTCTGCAACCCGTGGCACCCCTCTGCAGCCCGTGGCACCCCTCTGCAGCCCATGGCACCCCTCTGCAGCCCGTGGCACCCCTCTGCAGCCCGTGGCATCCCTCTGCAGCCCATGGCACCCCTCTGCAGCCCATGGCACCCCTCTGCAACCCATGGCATCCCTCTGCAGCCCGTGGCACCCCTCTGCAACCCATGGCATCCCTCTGCAACCCGTGGCACCCCTCTGCAGCCCGTGGCACCCCTCTGCAGCCCATGGCACCCCTCTGCAACCCGTGGCACCCCTCTGCAACCCGTGGCACCCCTCTGCAGCCCATGGCACCCCTCTGCAACCCATGGCACCCCTCTGCAACCCGTGGCACCCCTCTGCAACCCGTGGCACCCCTCTGCAACCCATGGCACCCCTCTGCAACCCATGGCACCCCTCTGCAACCCGTGGCACCCCTCTGCAGCCCACACATGAAGCTTGGGCTGGGGATGTGCGGAGGAGCCACCAGCTTGGCAGAGAAAGTGCAACCGCCCAAAACGCTGCCAGTCGCCAGGAGGTTTTCGGTTTGCTTCAAAATTAATAAAAGATGCAAATGCGCCTGAGGTCCTGCCTGGCCACTACCTGGGATTCTGTACCCTCACCAGGAATTCGGCCCCGTGCAATGCGGGAGGAGGGTCAGGCATCACCCTCCACCTCCTGGGTTTGCTTTCACAGCATCCAGGAGTTTCAGCTGCTACTCAGCATCAGTAGGACAAGGTTTAGCTGAAAACACAAGAACTCTTTGATGTTTGCCCAAAACCTTTTTCAAAAGCCAAAAAAGAAAATGCCCACCAACAGCTGTATGCTCGACGTAGCGTTTTGGAAATGCAGCATGACCTTTGGAGCTTGTAATCTGAAAAAAGGGGTCAAATCCCCAGCTGAGCCAACACCACCGCTGCCGAGCAATAAATGCAGCAAACTCAGCCCCATGAGCCTGACCGTGCCCTGTCAGGCACAGCCCCATGCAGTGAGACCCAAGTGACCACCACAAAGCAGGAACGGGAGACGGAAAACACGGGGCGATGCTCAGAAACCAGCCTGAGGACAGGGCTGGAGACACGACAGCGAGTTCTGGGTCCTCCCAAGGAGCAGGATGGCACCAGCTGCAAGTTTTGCACTGTGCCATGCAGCACCCAGGTGAAACTTGAACAGCTTTGCTCAAGTTATGGTGGGATTTGAGAGCTTTGCAGAAACCTGAATGTATTTGCAAAAAGTTGCATGAAGGGGGGAAAAGAAAAAAACCAAAACACAAAGCAGCGGAGCCTACTTTTACAGGTACGTAGCTGCAGCGAGAGTGGTGGCAGGCGAAGATGGGGAAAGTCGGAAAGGCAGGGGAAGCTTTTCCCAGTGCTGGCAGAGAGAAAGGATCGGAGCAAGCACAGAAAACCCCATCTGGGCCGAGCAGAAGCAGCCCTTGACCTGGGACTGCCGGCGACGCGGCTCTTTGCCCTTCGGAGAGGGCAGGGGGGCTCGAGGGGCGGCTTCAGAGGCCGCTTCAGCAGGCACGGCCGGCCGGGGATGCGGGTCGGCATCGCCTCTGGACCCCGGCCAAGCCTGGGTGGTTGATGGTTTATTCAAAGCAATCGACCTCGACACCTGCTCTGCTCGCAGCCGCTGCCTGTCCCGCAGCACCCCAGGGAGCCGGCTCCTCCCGACCGGCAGCGGGGGCTTGACGGTGGGACGCACAGGCGGTTTCTCTGGATGGGGAGGATGAGACAGCTACCCGGTGGCAGCACGGCCGCCCCAAACTCAGGAGCCCTGCACCAAAGGGTGTAGAGATCCGTACAGATCCCCCTCGCAAGGGGCACAGCTGAAAAGAGTATGTAGTCTCACGACACACATCTGCACACCTTGGAGGGCACCTTGGTGACAAGCCAAAGGTACCACACCGGGGTACCCTTACCAAAGCTCAGCATTGCCATTTGTACTCGGCAGGAGAACCCAAACCCACCCCACACAAGCCAACAGCAGCAGGTTGCTGCAGCAGCCCCCCTGCCCGCAGAGCTTACCTGCAGGTGAGAGACCCTCCTGCAGCAGGCGGGACCACCGGCACCCCCACACCTCCATAGAGCATCACCTGCCCCGCTGCTCCCCAACACCAAACCAGCAGCAGAGGCACCTCCCCACCCAAAATACTGAAGCCTCCACCCTCCTGACGGGCCTCAGACGTGGGGTTCCCTCCTTAGCACCTCCAAGCTGTTATAGAGAGGACCTGAGCCCCATCCTGCTCTTGCTGCCCTGGTAAGAGAGGGGGCTGTGACAGTGTCTGGTGGCATTATTGACCTGGTGCCTCAAACTTGGAGCCATCTGGGTCAACCACTTGCAAGCAGGACAGTAGCAAACCACCAGCTCTGCGTGCGGGGGGGGTGTGTTAATCCTGGGTGTGTGGAAAAGCAAGTGCATTCAAACAATGAAGCTGCAGAGCTGCAAGGAGGAACAGGGAGATGGTTTTAACCCCTCGGGGTCATTCCCTCCTGCCTGGTCCCACCTGAACAGGGACCTGGGTGTCACACAAGGGTGAAAGGCTCATCCAGGGTGACTTCCAGCAGGCAGCATGGCTGAATGAGGGTACAGTTAAATTAGCCAAGCACCCGACCTAAGCATTAAGCCATGTTTTAAATAACCTTGGCATCTGTGAGGTCTCAGCCTTGATGGGAAGCATGTGGAGACGGAGAGGGAAAAGGCGAGAGGACCTCCTGGCCAGCCAGAGTCACCACCAGGACACAGCAGAGCCCGGCAAACTGAAACAGTCCCTGGACCAGTCCCCTCCCCAGGCAGCTCTGCCTTGCCTCCTGCCACCCTGCCCGTTGCAGCAGCCCCTTAATTTGCTCATTAGCAAACCAGGGAACAAGAGGGAGGAACTGAATAGCATCCCTTCCCCGGGACACCCTCCGCTTCCTCCTCCTCCTCCCCCTCTGCCTTTCATAGTCCCACACAAAAGCTTTTCAGAGCCGCTCAGGTCAGAGACGCGGTTGCAGGCAGGAGCCCAAGTGGGAGTTTGGGGCTGGGGCTAGCGGGCACGAGGACTGGCGTGCCTGAGATAAGCTGGGTTCCAGGGGGGGTCGCTAAGGAACCCTGCGGGAAGCACCCCCAAGCACCCAACACTAGCATCTGAGCTGGGACAGAATTGCTGTCCATAATGTCCCCATGACGTGGCCTGCGGACACTAACAGGGCAGAGGCGTGATATACCGGCTGTGGACATGCAGATGTCACCCCCCTGATCACCTGCACCCACCCGGGCTCTGCCGGAGCATCACCCCAGCATCACTGCCCGGGTTCGCTCCCCAGGATGCTCGCCTGACTCCTGAGCCCTCCCTGGCCACCAGCCAGCAAGGGCCCCAGCACCCTGCAAATGCCAGCAGACCAGGGGACAGGCAGACGGGCAGCGTGGCCGTGACCACACGGGCAATGCAAGCCATGCAGCCCCGAACCACCTCCAACATCCAGAAAGTCTCCACCACCTCAGACCCCTCCATGCACTGCAAGTCGCGTTGGCTGGAAGCAGACTCCCGTGAGGGCGAGCCTGAAAATAAATCATCTGCATCCACGAATGACCTGCAATGATGTTGGGACCATCCGGCTTGGGCCGATGGAGCCCAGGGGAAACCACCCAAAAGCAACGGCTTCCGGAGGATTCCCATCACTGGTGCCAACCCAACCTCCTGCACCATCCTGGCACTCTCTGTGCCAGTGCCACATACGCCGACCCTCCGGTGCGCGCAGCTCCTGTCCGGTGGCTTTCCAAGTAACGTCCCCCCAGCTCAGGAGCCGGCACGGCTGAACGGAAAATTGTGTTTGTAACCAGCCAAGGGAGAGCAAACGGAGAGAAAAGGAGCGCTGTCTTGGAAGGGCTGGTTTACATTTCTAAAGAAAATGCCAGCGCTTCGGAGAGCCGCGGGGTTCTGGCTACGAATGGAGCCGAAAGGCTTTGAAAACGAACTCGGGGATTTAGGATGCTGGCATTTTACAGAGCCTGGCCTGGGGCTTGGTTTGCAGATACAGAGCAGCGGCTCTCCAGCACGCTCCTACAAGCTGGAAATTTGGGAGTAAAAGCAGTTATTTCCCCATCCCACAAGAAAGCCAAGCTTGCGACTGGTAAACCTTTTCTCTAGGTGATGCCCCCGAAGCACCCTGCGTAACCGCGGCGGGAGGTGCAGAAAAGAGCAACCCGGGAAGCTGGCAGCACCCGGGCGATGACACCCACGACACCCTTCAGGGCTGCAGGGCTCCATCACGGCGGCTCGGGGGGCGCAGGGGGCTGGAGGCGCAGGGGGATGCTGCCTGGGGGTCCCTCGCTGCAGGGTAACCAGAGCAGCGCAGGTGGGGGGCACCCAGCTCCGAGCCCGCACATCAGCCCCCCGGCCGTGGGAAGGGCTGAGGTTTCTCCAAGGGGAACCCCTTTGATTAAGGCGCCTCATAAAACTGAAGACAACTTGGGAAGTTTCCTACGGCGGCGGAGGCCACGCGCTCCTTCAAGCTTTCCGAGGATGCTGCCGCAGTGAGCAGGCCAGGCAGCCCTCCCTCCCCTCCAGCACCTCTGATCACCCATGACGGCGAGCGGCACGGGATCGGGATTTCCTCCGTGCCGGCCCCCCACCTCCCTCGCACAGGGCTGCCAGCAAGCAGGCGCCAATAACACAGATATACGCTTCTGCAACAGGACAGGTCTTGGCTCTCCCCACCTCTTGGAAGGATTTTTATCCATTCCTTTGCAGCTTGACAGCTCCAAAAGTTCATTGCTAAAGGCACCCCATCCATTAGCGTTCGCCCCCAGGGACCAGACCCAAAAGGAGAGCATCCGTCTATGTCACCACTCTACCTCCTCCTCGATGCCCAAAGTGAAAAACGCCAGGAGGGGAGGGAGGGAGGGATGGGATCCGGGCCAACCACCTTACCTTGGGGAGGAGAGCCGGGGGTGCCGCCGCCAGCAGCTCCGGCGGGGTCATGCTCTTGCCAGCCAGGACCACAGCACTACACTCGGCACAGGCGCCGATGGTCAGCTGCTTCCCGTCATCCACCAGCAAGCTGTTGGCCACGCGGAGGGTGTAGAGGAAGACGGGGAGCCTGGCCACTTGAACCGCTTTTAATCCAAGGCATCGCTTCTTCTCCTGCCGGCAGAAGAAGCAGACGAAGGTCTCCACTTTGTACTGCCGGGACCAGGCGCTGCTGGGGTGGTGGGAGTTCCTGCCCTCGTGCTGCAGCCACTGCCCCAGCAGGTCGTGGTAGCAAAGGATGCAGGTGGCCACCAGCCCGGTTGAGTCGGCCGGTCTGGCCCGCGGCGCGGGTGGGTAGACGGTCAGGAAGGGGAAAAAGGGCTCCTTCTCCCCAAATCGCCCTGGCGGGTTGACGTTGAGCTGGAACTCTTTGCCACCTCCCAGCTCGGCCCCGCAGATGTAGCAGACGGAGGTGGGACCGGGCTTGATGGCAGGGTGGCTGACCAGGCTGCTGGGGTCACCGGCGGAAAAGACCTGGTGGTACCTCCCCAGGAAGCTCTGCACTGAGGTGATGAGCTCCTCATTGTGGCAGGCCCTGTACATGGCCCACAGGTCCTGCAAGACCCCGAAGCACTTGCGGCAGCTGCTCACCTCCCAGTGCTTGTTCAGCCCCTTGGCGCTGGGCGGGCAAGGCAGGAGGCTGAGGAAGGGGAAATGCATGGTGCTCTTCGCATTGCCGTTGGTGATCTTGGCCGCCACCGGCCTCGCCTCCTTGCCGCACTCCTCCCCGCAGAGGTAGCAAGCCTCCGGTGCCGGTGGGGCGCCCGCCCCATCCTCCTTCAGCCCTCGCCAGCCCTTGGCAGGCATGGCACCGGCGTTGAGGGGCACCACGTAGAGCCGCTGGAGCACGGGCACGTTGGCCAGCTCGAAGCTTTGCCACTGCTGCATGAGGGAGGCGAAGCAGCAGGGACACACCAGGGTGCTGCCGGCGGGCGAGAGGGGCTGGGCGCCCGGCGGGGGGCTGTGAAGCCAGAGAAAGGGGAAGAAGGGTGCCGGCGAGGTCTTCTCCTGCTTCTGCACGTGGACGCGGTGCTGGGTGGTGGGTGACAAGGGGCTGCCGCAGATGTAGCAGGCGGTGCCCGATGCCCAAGCGGGCCGCTCGCCGCCTTCCTCCTCCTCCTCCTCCTCGCTGGTGATGTTGATCTCGCTGTCCTCCGAGGAGCAGCAGGGCGGCCCCCGCTTGCCCGCCGCCGCCGGGGGGGGCCGCGCCGCGTCGCCCGCCCCCTCGGGCTCCGAAAGGGGCTCGGCGTCGGAGAGCTCGGAGAGGTCGGAGCCGGCTGCCGGCCCTTCCTCCCCCTCCTCCTCTTCCTCCTCTTCCTCCTCCTCCTCCTCCTCCTGGCCGGCGGGGCGGCGCGGCGGCGCGGCGGGGTCCCAGCCCGTCGCCCCCCGCCGCAGCCCGGCTCCCCCCGCCGCCGCCGCTGCCGCCGCCGCCGCCTCGCACTGATGGGGCCGCTTGAGCCAGTACATGCGCTTCTCCACCGGCGTGCGGCTGCGCTCGAAGGAGTCCCACTGCTCGCCCAGGAAACAGCGGCAGACGGCGCAGACCAAGGCGCAGCCCTCCGCCGAGACGGCGCGGGCGCCGGGCGCCGGTTCCTGGTGCTGGAGGAAGGGGAAGAAGGGTCGGTGGTCGCGGGGGGGTCGCACTTGAAGCTTTAGCTCTTTGCCGCGACTGATGCCGCCGCCGCAGATGAAGCAGCAGAGCGGAGGTGCCGGGGGTTGCGGAGCCCCGGGGCCGCCCGCCACCGCCGCTTCGCCGGCCGCCAGCGCGGCCATCAGCCGCTGCTTGCGGGAGAGCGGCGCCGCCGCCGCCGCCGCCGCCCCCGGCCCCGCCGCGCTCATCGCCGCCCCCGGCTCATCCCGCGGCTCCGCCGGACACGCAGGCTCGGGGGGCGGGTTTGCGGAGCGCTCTTCCCCCCCCCCCTCCTCCACCCCCCCCCGCTGCCGCCCGCCTCCTCCCGCCGCGGAGAAGGCAACGAAAAAAAAAAAAAAAACCAAAACACAACAACAAAAAATATCCCCAAACAACGAGAAGGGAAAGAAAAAAAAAAAAAGGGAATAAAAGTTCGGTGCGAAAGTTTGGGTCCCGCTGGCGGCGCGGAGGAAGGGCGGCTGCCGGCCGCCTCCCGGCCCCGGCGCCCCCGGCCCGGCTCCTCCCCGGCCCCCCCGCCGCGACCTGCCCGCGATGGGGGAGCCGGGGGGAGGATCGAGTCGCTGCCGCCCCCCCCTGCCCGCCCGCCCGCCTGCCGCCAGCCCGGCTGGGCCGGCTCGGAGCTGCGGCGGCCGCCGCGGGGGGTGCAGAGGGACCCCACGGGGGGGGTGGGGGGGTGGAATATTTACAAACCCACCCCAGCGAGGGGGTTTAGAACCGGCCCCACGCGGGGATTCGCGCACCAGCCCCCCCCACGCGGGGCGGCCCGCACGCGTTGTTCCCTCCCCCTCTATCACCGCTGTGTCACCCGCGGCCCCCTCCCCACGCCACGGCCCTTTGTGCGGCTCCCCCGACCCAAAACAGAGCGGAAAGGCACCGTGTCCGTGCTCACGCCGGCAGGACGGATCCTCCGAAAGCACCGGCCACGTCCCTGCCCTTTACAGTGCTGCCCACCAGCCATTAACTCGGTGTCCTGACCAACAATCAGCCCCGGTAATTTATTTCACATTTTAAAAGTCTCGCTGCTGTTCCAGTTCAATACCAGATTCTATTTCCCGCTCGGTCCTAAAATGCTGCATCGCTTTGCCACTCACTGGTAAATAGCTGATGTGTTCCCAGCTGGAGTTGGCCACGTTTCAGCGACGCATGCAATAATCCCGGTATATCCTTACCTGCCTTGCAGGCTGCGATAAGATTTAATGCTTGTAAAGCACTTTGCTGTCCTTGGACAATAGGCACCGAGGAAGTGCAAACTGTACCGAGGTCCAGCCACAATTAAACCTGACTTATTAACCGCCCGAGCATCTAGTCAGCATACCCACCGGCTCGGCACGGCTCTCCTGATAAAATATATCAGCAGCCATAAGGATATTTTTCAAGCAGTCATTTTAGGAGGAAGCCTGCACCCAGCAGTAACGTTGAGTGTGAGTTCATGGCAAGTCACTGCAACATCCCCGGTCCCGTCCTTGCAAAGCCCTGAGCCTGTCCTGCTGAAGGAGGGTGCTGTGCAGGATCAAACCCAGGTAATTGCAATAGGACACAGGGACAGAGGGACAGGCGGGACCGCGGGCTGAACGCCTGAGCCACGCGTCGCGACACCCCGCTGACGCGGAGAAGCCACATCATCCCCGCTCCTCATCACCCCCAGCGCAAGCACGGTCCCCACCCTCGGAGCACCCCGGCCGCGTCCCCCTTGGGTTGACCAGCCCTTGATGTCATCTCCCACCCAGACCGTGGGTGACAGCGTCCGGCACTCCCCGGCAACTGGCCGTGAGATCAAACAGATTGTGTGACATCAGCTGGAGCGCGGGCAGGGGGCAGGGGGGCTCTTTGGGGACCCAGATCCAGTTTCCACGCAGATGGCTCCGGCAATAAAGAAGCAAGGTGGGGGGTGGGAGGCGACACACAAAGCGGGGAACACGATACCTTGGGAGAACTGGCTCTACGGGGCTTTTTTCAGGGGGTTCCAGAAGACGGCAGGGCCTCGTTATATTTTATTTATTTATAGGCCTGATGTGGCGGCTGCTCTATGCAC
Source organism: Grus americana (assembly GCF_028858705.1). NCBI lineage: Eukaryota > Metazoa > Chordata > Aves > Gruiformes > Gruidae > Grus > Grus americana. The sequence continues at coordinate 2,906,860 of NC_072864.1, read as the reverse complement.
CGAGGGCGTTGGGAGCACTGCGCGTGTCGGGGTGGACATGACTCAGATGTTCTTTAAAGGTGCACGTGGTCTCTCGGTGTCACCCCCTTTTCCCAAATGAGAAGGGGCAATCCGGGCAGGAGCACGGATCGGGGAATGCTTCACCCCATCCGTGCATCCTTTGCCGCTGCTGCCTCTGGGTTTTCCCCGGGGAGCAGGGACTCGGGCTGCCCGCGATTGCCCAGCTGGAGCTCCCTGGGGAGACGAGGCCGCCGGCTCGGCCCACCCTTCGAGCGCAGCCGACAGATGCTCTCCCGCCTGCTCTGCAGATGGGCGAGCAAACAACGCGCTGCATTCAAGGACCAAAGCTCAGCAGGGCCAGACCCCCCTCCCCACCCTGTCCCAAAACACCAACCCTCCGTGCTGCTCTCGGGAGACGCCGCGAGCCCCCGGTTCCCCCCCGTGCCCCGCCGGGATGCAGCCTGCCTCTGAGCGGCTTCCCGGGCCTTGGCTGCGTACGGACAGAGCAGCTCATTTATCATCCTGTGCCGCCCCGGCCCTGCGGTTGCTGTTTGCAAGAGAGAAGCTGGGAGGGAGAGAAAATTTCTCAAGTCGGGCCTCGGCAAGAACTGAAAACATATGCCCTGGCGGCAAACGCGTCCCCCGGGGCGCGCGGGGATCGAGGCGAGCCTAGCACAGGATTTTCCACCACAGCTCCCGCCGGCGCGCGGACCTCCTGCCGGAGCCCGCGTTTTAAAGCGACCCGAGGGCTGGGGATGGTGACAGCCAGGTCTGCTCCTCGGAGCCCAGCGCCACGGGGATAGCGGGATGCAATGCAGACGGAGCAGGATGAGGTGCAGGATGGCTCCTCTCTCAAGCTGGAAGGCTGCAGTCCAGGTTCAGGAGGCAAACATCCTCACTGCACCCGTCTTAGACCTCCTTGCTGGCTTGCAATGCAGAACCATCCCCTTGCACAAAGGCAAGCCCCAGGGACACATGTCCCTCACAAGGCAGGGGACGGACAGCCGCTGCATGACCGTATTGCGTCAGGGCTTGGTGCCGATTGTGCAAGGTGCTGTACAAACAGCCCCGGGGCGGCCTCCCGGTGCGGCATTCCCCCAGCTTGCATTGGGCGGGGATCGGGATGGATACGTGAACAGCCTGCCTGGTTCTGGGGTCATCCCCGTCCTCATCCCCGTCCCCATCCCCCTTCCTGCCTCCGTTCCTGTCCCCATCCCCATCCCTGCAGTCCCTCAGGCACTACGGGACGGTGCCCAGCAGCACCCACTTCACAGCACGCCGGCGAGGTGCCGCTGCACCCTCACGAGCAGGCACATGCAGCAGATCCCCCCTCTGTCCCCAGGACCGGGAGGTTAATATGGAAATTACCAACTGCTTATTCCTTCCAGCTGTTGCTGTGAGTCATCAAGTGCCTTAAAGAGCATTTCAAACAACACAGTGCCTTCGAGACAGCGTGACTGTTCCCCCAGCCACCCCCTCCGGATAATCCTCCACGGGGTCTGGTGTTTGAAAAGGGAATATTTCTCCAAGGAGGTAATTCCCAGCCGCGCACGGCCGGGGAGGCAGAACAGCCGCTGCCTCGCCGTGGCGTCTGACCAGGCTCCCACCTCCACCCGTGGGCTCCCGGCGTCCTGCCGGAGAGTAAACCCAGGCGGGGAAGGGCACCGTGCCCAGCAGCCCAGCCCTGCCATCGTCCCTGTTCAAAAGCCAACAGCGACATATAAATGCCGTCGGACGGGATCACTGCTGTGCCACCCAGGGAAACTGAGGCACAGGGCAGCCAGCCTGAACACCACGGTGTCACCTGCCTGGGTCAAAGCTGGCAGCGTGGATGCCACAGGACACTGGGGCACTGGCCTGGTGTTCAGCGACCTTGAACTCTGCGTTCAACAGCTGTAATTTTCTCTGCAAGCTTATTTTTTTCTTTTTTTTTTAAAAATAGGCTGATTCCTGTACTCGGTTGGTGCTGCTTTTTCAGATGGAAAAGATAGTGCTGGTTCATCAAAATAGTCAGGATATATCCTTTATCTGCTGCTTTAACCTTTCCTTGAATTTTTTTACTTTCTTAATTGATTTTTTTTTTCCTTTCTATTCCTTTTGCTGGAAAAGCCCAGCCAGGTTTTCTCTTGCTTGTAAACTATTTCCCCTGGTCCTTCGCGTGGCCGTGCAGGTGAGACAAAGATGCTCTCAGCCAAGATCTCGGCTGGTGCGAGCAGGAACATCTGCCTCTGCGCTGCTTGGAGCCTGAAATAAAAAAAAAAAAAAAAAAGATGACCCAGGAAAAGCTGCGTGCAGGCGACAGGGAGCTGTGGGGCGAGTGGAGGGGAAGGGGAGGCAGCCATCCTGTGCCGAAACCGCAGCCGTGGACCGGAGCGTGGGGTCTGCAGCGAGGGAGGATGCGGGGTGGTCCGTGCCTGGGAGGGAGGGATGCTGCTGGGACGGTCCCTGCGAGGCAGGATGGAGAAAGGTGACTCTCAGGAGAGGAGAGGGTCACCGACAGCCACCACGGCCCCGCAAGGACACGCTGTAGCTGAGCCGGAGCCACTCTGCTCCGCCAAGCGCTTTCGGAGGTGCTGCGGCAAAGAAATCGCTGCTCCTGCGACGGCCAGAGGACAAAGCCATCGCGGGGCCGCGTTTGGTGCTGGGTCCAACCAGGAGCCGCAGGGCCAGCCTGGCGGTGCACATGAGCGTGCACACACCTGTGTCTGTGCGTGAACATACGTTCGAAGTGAAGTGAAGACCCAGCCCCCTCAGTCCCTGCTCTGAGTCCCTGCGTGGGCAGCCGGTGGCATCAACCTCGTGCGGCACCTCCCGGCTCACCCCCGCCGGGGCCGGGCGCTGATTCACCCGGTGGCACCATGCCCTGCGAGGCAGGAGGGAGCCACGTCCCCTGCAAGGCACAGGGGCTGGGTTGCTTTTTTTTTTTTTTAAAAGAGGTTTTTTTTTTTTTTTCTTTTCCTTTCCAGAACGAGCTGCTCTGCAAATGCCAAGTGCTGATGCCAAAGGGCCGTGTCAACAAAGAAGAATGAGTGTGGCTGTTAGAGGCTGCTATTAAAAAAGGGTGGAGAGGAGAGGGAGAGGGGGAAAAAAAAAAAAAAAGGAAGAAAAGGTTTGTCAGTGCAAATAGTAACAGTTTGCACAGCAGTAAAAATTTGTAAGCAGCAGCCAGGCCCCCACAGCGCCCTCGGGGGCTTGCACCGAGCAGAAACTCTGCACTTTGTGTCCTCCCCAGGGTACAAACCCATCCCAGTGACTTGGCATCCCCCCCACGAGTGTTTCCCAAGCCCACAGCTCCTGCTCGGGCACCGAGCCCCAATGCAGGGAGCCGCGGCGGGGCTGTGCGTGGCATCGGCTCCCCAGCACGCGGCCAGGCAGGTCGAGGTCCTGCCGTGTGAGTGCCAGGAGCTATTTCTAGGCAAGCCCTGGCCGCTGCCGAGTGGAATGGGAGGGAAGGAGCCTCTCACATGACGCTGAAGATGCAACGGGAAGACGTGGTCTCTGGTTTCAGCTTTCTATTCCCAGCCCATTATTCACCAGTCGAAGATGCCATCTGCCCCACCGGGCAGCCACAGGGAGCCGGGGCCGGATCCGCGGCTGGTGGAGCTCCAGAAGAGCCCAAGGGAGTTAGGCACCCTTGTTCCTCTGGGAAGCAGGTGGAGGTTACGGCTCCTGCCCAGCCAAAAATCCCCCTCAGCGTTGTCTCTCCCCCCCACCGATATTTGGTACCCGGGATGTCAAACCCAAGTGGATGCGGCAGGGTCTGGGATGCCCAAGTAGCACTGCGTGGGTAAAGGCAACACAAGCTGTGTAAGTACAGCAGGGAGATAAACAAAGGCTGAATCTTTCTCCAAAATCCATATTGAAAATCTTTCTGAGGTTAATACACCAATTTACTCCATTTTAACTTTTAAAAAAAATATTCTAGCTTACTATTTTTGAAGCGCACCTCAGGTTTTCCTTATCCCTGATTTTACTCCCACATCAGCACGCACCCCACGTGCTCCACACCCCCACGCTTTTGTGCTTGTCTCGAAAGCAATGTTAGGAGGAGGTCAAACCTCCTTGAAAGGCCCGGGTTTTAAGTATTCTCCCCCTCAAAAAAAAAAGAAAAATTTGGTCAAAATTGAGATGTTCCCACAGAAATTGGTATTTCCCGATGGAAAAACATTCCATCAGCAAAACGCTGACCCGCTCCGGTTACAGCCTGGTCATGGCGATGAGGCAACGCAGCTGGGAAAGGAATTAAAAGGGAGCTGGAGAGCTGCACGGCTTCACCGCATCCCGCGGCCCCGGCTGGGAGCCGGCAGCAGGGACCCCGCTCCTCCCCGGTGCTTCCTGGTAGAGGGATGCGGATCGGCCGGGAAGAGCCGAGCTGTCAGCACAGCACCCAGCCAGCAGCACCCTGGGATCCTGGCACCAGGGGGGGGTGTGTGTGTGTGGCTGTCACCCCAACCCCATCGTCACCCCAACCCTGCTGGCACCCCGTGATGTCTCACTGGGGTGTGAACACCCCCGGTCCCTGCTCCCCCGAAAGCTGACTGCTGCTTATCTGGAGCTCAGGCGAGCCAAGGGTACCAGATGTCCCCAAGGATGAAGCTCTGCAAACAAACGGAGCCCAGCCCGTGCTCTTTGTTGGGAACATCTTGCAGGATTTAGCGAGCTGCCGGAGGAGATTAGCAGACCAAGGGCTGGGAGCTCAGCAGGTTTGCCACCGGGGCCGCAGATCAAGGTCTGCCGCTGGTGTCTTCGCTCTAAGAATTGGTGGAAGTGCTTGTTTGGGAGGTTCTCCTGTGCCTTCGGGTGGCCAAGTGATGGACGGGGTTTGTTTTCTTTCTTTTTTGAAGACAGGTTGGTAAACGCAGGCTGGAGTGGATCAGCAATCAATTGTCCCTTCTGCAACCAAAGGGTGAGAAGAGAAACTTCTGTATTGGAAAGATTTTTGTTGGCAATAACTGTGCAGAAGCCCGTGGCCACGCAGTGGCAACGCAGCCCGTGCAGGGTCTGGCCCTGCCGCGGCAAGCATCGATGCACGGGAAAGGGGCCGGCCGTGCAGGCGAAGCAGGCGTTCATCCCTGCCGCTGCAGGCTCGCCTTCCCCGCGTGGCACCGGGTCCCATCAGCCGTGACGGACACATCCCTTTGGACACAGGATGCAGCCGTCGTGCCTGGGGAAACTGAGGCAAGGGGGCTAATTCCCAGGAGGAATTGTGCCCGTGTGTCTCCCTCTGACTTCTGCTCAGTGCATCCATCCCAAGGGATGCGCTCGCCCCGCTGGAGGCAGCGGAGATGAAGCCTGATCCCGCCGGGCAAACGTGCCTTCATCCGAGGGGACTCTGCGCGCACCCGGCCTCAACTCAGGGTGCACCAGGGACGGGGTCCCCATCCTCGGCCTCTCCCCGTTCCTCCCCTGCCATAAATCAACACCAGCAACAAGAACTAAAAGCAAGTTTATCTTAAAGGCTTTTTAAAATACATATAAAAAAATACAGCTTCATCGGAAAGGCGCTTTTTTTTTTTTTTTCTTTTTTTTTTGGGGAAAGGTTTATGCCTCCCTGGAGACCTCTTCAATAAAACGCGTTCTGGCTCTCCGAGCGTCTGACTGCAAATCAGGTTCCAGCCGTTCCCTTCCTGTGCCGACCTGCTGGAGTCGGCTGTTATTCTTGGCAGGGTGCCCCGAAGGAAGAAAAAATCCCCCCCCCCAGCTCCCAGCGGCTGGGAAATGCTGATGACATGACACCTTCCAGCATTCTTCAAGGTCAAGAGGGGAGGGAGGGAAATGAAAGGGGAGAGGTTTTTTTTTTTTGTTGTTAGCGTGGGTTATTGCTTCGCTCAGGCATTTCCCTTTGATGCTCGCTCCTTGTTACACAAGATGTTGCAGGCTTGCCGTGCCGCCCAGCGAAGCGCTGGGGTTACGAGCTCGCCCCCTTCCCCGCTCCCCGCTGGCAAGGGGCTGCGCTCCCAAAGGCATTTTAGCATCAGCACCGTGTGGGCTCAGCTTAAACCCAAGCTGGTTTTAACCTCCTGCACATCCCAAGGAGCGCTGCGTTTGATCCGGCTCGCGCTGCCCCGCAGAGCTCAGTCCTGCGGGACCACAGGTACGCAGACGCCCCCGGCAACCCCGGCCGTGCCAGCGAGGAGCCCGCAGTACCTATCCAAAACCACGCAAGCCAAAAACTGCCTCGGTGGCATCTCCCTGCGGCACACGGGGTTCCCCATGCAGAAAGCCCCGGTCCCCCTCGGCAGGTCCGGGCACTGCAGCGAGCTGATAGGGATGCACCGCATCCGTCAGGGTCCCCTGCCACAGGACTTCTACTCTGGCAAATAAAACTTGGCATCTCTCTCCTTGAGATCCAACAAATCTCTGCTAATCCCCCTACTCCCGGCTGCCAAATCCTCCTCCTCCTCTCCCCAGCCAAGGTGCCGAGCTCTTCAAGGCAGGTTGCACGCAACCATTAATCCTCGCGATAAGGAATTGTCCTTCTTGGTGCAGCCGGTACAGAGGGAGCGGGCGCAGAGGATGAGCGGCAGCGCCGATGTCATGCATGGCCGGTGCCGGTGGCAGGGGAGGATGCTGCACCCCTCAGATAGGTTTTGGTTGGTGCCCCAGCTCTGGGCTGATGCGGTGCTGCTGGAGCAGACGGCTCTGGCCGCTGTGTCCCCATGGATGGATGCCTTTGCTCTCCCGCTTTCCCAGACCCCGTTGGAAGGAAGATCAGAAACGATCCAAGTGATGAGGGGAAGCAAAGCAGATGCCAGCAGTGGTGGCCAGGGACAAGGAAACAAGCCAAGGACAGTGCTGGGGTGCTCCCCGTGTTTCCACACAGGCTTGGGATGGGGTGATGTCCCCCGTCCCCCAGAGCCCCGGGGCATTGCTCACATCCTCGCAAGCTGCGTCGCAGTGCCTGCGGTTCGGGATCTACCCCGGGGGGACCGTGCTCCTCCTGCTCCGTGTCCGGCCGAGCACTTGCTGGCACACCGATCCGTGAGGCTGCCAAGGAAGCTCGAGGATCATCTTCAGGAGCAGGCACGAGCTAAACTGCCTGCACCAGGGACCCTGCTGCCTCCTTTACACGCCACTTTTGGGCCAGGGTGGTGAATGAGCCTGTTGGCTGTGCGGATCAGGCCAGGGCTGAGGGGGCTCCCAACTCTCCGCTGGCTCTCAGCCCTCCCTCGTGCCATGGGAACCGGCCCACGCTTTGCAGAGTCCCCTTGGGATTGCCAGGGCCACAGACACCCGGGCTGGGCTTGCCCTGGGGCTGGCTTGGAAAGGAGAGGTGGAGGGTCCTCAGGCCACCCCAGCATCCACGCAGGCTGCAGGTTCCCCTGGAAGCCGGTGCATGGCCGCATCCTGCTCCGAGAGCTGCCGGAGGAAATCCTGGAAGGCCATCTTACAATGCAACCCTTCCTGTCCCCGAAGGACCGCTGAGCACGGAAAAGGCACCGCGGGCTGACGGCACCGGCCGGCCCCGGTGGGACGCGGTCCTACCCCACGGCACCTCGCTGTCCAGCCCACCTGGGGCCCGCTTCCCCCCGGGCTCCCGGCCAGCAGCGCTGTTTGGTATTAAAAATACAGAAATACAATCGGAGCAGCGGGTCGATTGCCCAGGACCCCACCAGAGGCAGAGACACGGGCACAGCCGGTGCAAGACGGGGGCAGATGTTATCGCAGGGGATGCTCCTCTGCACATCCCGGATCCCCAATATTGGTGCCACTGTTCCCCCTTCCCGGTGACATCCCACCTGCACGGCAAAGGGAAATGCCTCATTCACGTCACCGAGTTGCACCCCCCGCCGCCACAAGCAGCCCTTCTGCTCCTGCCAGCCCCGCGATGCCCCCGGGGACCCGCAGCCCTGCATCTGGGCAGGAGGCCATGCGGGGAGGCAGGGTGGCAGCAGGTCACGTCCCAGCGCTGCCTGTGCCGCGGTGACAGGCTCAGCGCGGGGCTCCCGTGTTATTGTTCCCGGTTGTTTTCCAGCGGGGAGGCCACGGGGCCAGCTGGCTGCCGCCAGGCTGGAACAGCGTGGCCTATTTTAAACCGCTTGCACAAGGAGTCAGCAGCTCCAGCTCGGATTTTTTCCGAACTTTATTTGTCCAAACGCTCCGCAGGGAGAGAGGGAGAGAGGGAGGAGGAGGGGGGAGCAGCTCCTGGCTTGCTCCGCTGCCAGCAGCTCACCTGCGCCAGCGGTGGTCCAGGCTGCCGGCACCAGCGGTGAGGATGCTGCATGCAACACCCACCAGCCGGAGCCCCTGGGGCACGGAGAGGTTCCGGAACCCTTCAGGGTCAGCACACACAGAGAAGCTGCTGGAGAGAGGGATGGAGCACCAAAGCTGGTATCCTGCCTTCAAAGGGCAGAAATACCTGTCCTGGGGCCAAGCTATGGCTCTCGCAAGCATCCCGAGGGCAGGCGGCCCCACTACGTGCAGGGGCTTATGCCAAGGCCACACGTACGGAAAGACCCGCTGGGGAGCCAGGATAAAATCCCAGCCGGACCCTGCTACAAACACCAGCGGGGCTCGGAGACACCCAGAAAAGGGGGCTGGAACACCCTCCTGCTCCCATGGTGGTCCCAGCCCCATCGTGTCCCCTGCGTCCCCAGCCATCCTGCTGAGGCTGCTGCGACCTGTGGATGAAAACACCGAGTTCGCAGTGATTAAACATTGACAAGTTTAAATTTAAATCCCCAGTTTGCTCTTTTCCACATCGGACTACATCCACTACAAACTTTTTGGAAGGACGACCCTTCCCTGAAGGTCCCGAAGGACCCAGTGGCCCTGAAACATGGAGCAGAACCAACAGCGCTCGCAGAGAAGCACCTTCTCCCCAGCAGAAGACTTCATATTCCACAACATGACCAGGGCGTCCATCGCCCAGAAAGATTTTCCATGCCATTTTCTTTAGACCAAGCTGCTTACTAAACCTCTTTATAAAATGACTCCTCCTGCCCCGGGCTGAGGTGAGTTCAGAAGACCCCTTCCAAGCTCTTTTGCCTGAAATCCAGCATCTCTCGCAAGGGTTGGCAGCCAAAGCAATGTAAAACATGATTTCCTAATACTGCTGGTGGGAAAACACTGTGAAGAATAGAGGGGGATGACTACGGTTTAAAAAAATTTAATTGTGCTCAAAGATCCCTTGGTTTTTTGTTTTGTTTTTTTTTTTACCTTTTCCCCCAAAGAAGTGGGAGTTGCTGTGGCCAGTAAAAATAAATTGCCTTTTCCAGAGTTACCAGACCCTTTGCTCGCTGGGGAGGGACCGTGCTCCTGTTCGGGGGGGGACTTGGCCCGTGATGGGGGTCCCGGAGCAAACTGAACCCCAAGGCATATGTTTTGTAACTGCTAAACCACCCAGCTCACAAAGCCTACATCTTGGGTTTTAAGGTGTTGGCTAGAGGCCCTTTCGAGCTGCTTAGTTCGAAGAACAGCTCAACTCTTGGATGAAAAGGGGGGGAAAAAAATAGTTATCAGCTGTTGAGTGCTAGCTGGATGCGAGAGAGCCGTTGAGCTGCACGCTGGCCGGGTGGACAGCCGGGGAGCTCCACGGATGTCATATTGGCTGAAGGCAATATGTTTATGGCCCTGGCTGGAAGCCCTTCTGAGAAGTCCATCGCAGTGATTTATGGCGCTTCCGATGTATACGAAGCCATTCCTCTTCCACTGACCAGCCCGAAAAGAAAACATCTGCAATACGTCAAAGTCAGCGAGAGGGACGAAGGCGTAAATAGGCGTGTGTGCCGGAGGGCAGGGTGACACGGGTCCCATCACGTCCCTGCGCCCGACCCAAGCTGGGGCAGGAGCCGCTGGCGGCGGAGCAGCCAGTCCTACTCGAGGACGCTCGGATCCTGCCCGCTGCCCTTCCCGGGGCTTTCCCCTCCAGCAGCAGAGCCTAGAGGTACTAAAACATGCTTTAAATAAACAGGTTGCCTTTCACACCAGAGCTAGTTAGGGAGGATGGAGCCCAGCTCTGGTTAATGCTGGATTTACCCTGGCAAGCCTGGGAGCGTGGGTGGGAGGTGCCCGGCAGCCCCCCGCTCGCAGCCCCGGCTCTGCCGAGCTCTCCTGCCCCAGCCAAATCCAACACCCACATCCCAGATGTTGAGAGCTGGTTGGAAACGTCTCGGCTGAACCCGCAGCCTCCTGGCACCGGCCCCTGGGAGGTGCTGCCAGCGGAGGGGTCTGACCCACGCACAGCCCCCCCGGGGCTGGCTGGGGTCCCCCACCTTGGTTGTACGGCTTTGCCATCCGTCAGAGTCCCCAGTGACTGGGATGTGGGAGGCAAGCGGGATCACTTCACACCAGCGATGGAGCTGTGGGACGGACAGACTCCTGGCTCCAGGGCGGACACCGCCTTGGGGAGCAAACAGCAAATCCCATCACAGAGCTGGAATTTTTCTGTGCAAACAAGTCCTGACTATTGCTAGAAGCAATGCACCAGGACAAAGGTGCTGGTGTCCCAGGCTGGGGACAGTGTTTTGGGCCTGGCTGCCAGCTGTGCAAATGCACCAGCATCTCCACTGCTACCAGTGCGTGCAAGCACCTTGTACAAGGCACGGCTATAACCCGAGCATGCGCTCAGCCGGGCCCATCACACTTGGGGGCAGAGCTAAGGACAAGTCTGGGGGATCTCCCATCACACCCACTCGATCCCAGAAGGACTGCGAGCTTCATCCCTCTTACACAGCCTCGACAAAACAGCTTGGACCCAACTGCCTCCTAAGCAGCAGCCTGCCAGGCTACAAGGTATCTCCCTGCAGCAGGGGTGCAGCCCTGCCAGGACCACTCCTGATCTGCGAGATGGTATCTTCGGTTTCTGCAGTGGCATTAATGCCTTGTCCCATTCGGGGACTCCTTGGCAGAGCCAGCATTTCTCCTCTTGGCACCCAGAGGGAAAGGTGACCCTGCGGTGTCCTACAGAAGACCCAGAGCTCCCCCAGTGCATGTAAGCACGGGGCTGTTCAGCTGCAAAAAATAAAAAAAAAAAAAGACCCCAGAGGGGACAATTTGCTCCCACTCAGACCTGCTGCATGAGTGGGCAGGACCCTTCACCCCAGGATGGAGGGACAGGGGGCAAAGCCCGTCTGCCCCAGTATTAAGAGATGCTGAAAGCTGGGTGTGCATCCAGAGCAAAATCCTCATGGGGGTTTTTTGGGGTGTATTGCCCTGCTCCAGCATCCTTCCCTGCATCCCCCAGGATGCTGACAGGGCAGTCGTGATGGGACCGGGCTTGGGGGATGGAGGGTCTCGGGAGCAGCCCCCAGCGTTGGGCCACAGATGTGGCCACGATGGCTGATTTCCTCTGGATTTCACTTCAGCTCTATGGGGGAGCAGCGGGGGGAAGGATTTAAGTCTATTTCTGGGCACGAGAAGTGAAACAGCAGCGGAGAAAAGGGACCGCAATCCCTCCCGCCCACCACGCTGCGCCCGTCGAGCCAGTCTCCCAGCCTCAAAAGGAGAAGCGGGGGCGATGCTGCCGCCCATGGAACCCCCAAAAAACCACACTCACACCCATTCCCGGTTCAGCAGAGCAGCCGGGCAGCATCGCACCAAAGCTGCATCCTGAAGCTGCCGACCCTCGCTGTGGGTCAGGGGGATGTGGCAGCCGCCGGGTGCGATTGCAGTCGAGCATAACTGCCCTGGCTGCTGCCAAGTTTGGGGTTTTGTTGCTTTTATGAGCCTAATTTCATAGGAAGGAAAGAGCCTTTAATGCAAGTGGGTAATTGGCAGCCAACTCCTGGGAACCTGGGGCTGGGGGCGGCCAAGGAGGAGCCCCCCCAGGGGCTATGCTGGGGGGGCCTCCTCCTTGGCCGCCCCCAGCCCCTTTCTCTGCTTCAGCTCCCCATCCAGGTGCTGCCAACTCAGCCAGGTTGCAAATCCCGCGTGGCCGAGAAATACAAGTAGGGAGGCTGCCCAGCCAAACAGTTTCTCCTCCAAGCCCTTCAGGGAAAAAAAAAAAAAAGAAACAACCCACACACATGGAAAGAGCCGGATCCCACAGGAATCGCAGACAAATCGCATCCCCGTGCCCTCCCAGACACAGAGGAGGAGTGGGCAGCTGATGTCTGCTTCGGCTCGTGCCAGGACCTGCCCGGCTTGCCTGGTTCGGTGCTCCGGAGCTTGAAGATGCTGCGAGATGCTTGGCAGGGGACAGCAGCATCTTCCTCGGCTCTGCCCTCTCCAGCGAGCCCAGCACCTTCCCACACAGCATCAGCCATGGCCGGCCAGCGCCCTGCAAGGCAAACGCCTGTGCACAGCCTTGACTTGACTTTCCAAGCCTGTGCACGGGTGCAGATGACCTTCACCTTCGTGCTAGGGCAGGGAGATTTGGAGATGGGCAGGAGGCGGATGCTCCCGGCTCTGTGACCCCCTGTTAGATGCAGCCACACACCTCTCCCCCATCCCGGCTGGTTCCCCGCACAGGATGCATTAAGCCCCCACCCCCCCGAAAATACAAACAGCCCCCGGAGCGATGCACGCCAGCGAGCAAGCAGGGCTCATTGCTCGCTCCCAGGGACCCACTGCAGCAATCCCAGCCCCGGGCTGGGTGCAGGCAGCCCTGTCTGCCCTCCCAACAAAGCCCATATGGTTACAGTCATACGACCAGCTCGTACGCCATCAAATGACTAACTGTGAGAAGGCAGGAAGAGTCCCAGGGGCCGTAAGGCAGCCCCCAGCGCGGCCTTTGAGCAGTAAATGGCTATATTCTCTTCCCAGCACTCACACCATTAAACATGCACGCGTTTCCGCCACCGCTTTAAGAAAGTGATAAGTCAGATTTGGGAGGGTGAGGGCCGGGGGGGGGGGGGGGAAACAAAAAGCACCCCCAGGCAAGAAACGCCAGTGAGTCCCTGCTCCCCCCCGGCCCCCCCCTGGATTTATGAATGAAAACACGCTTCGCCTTGGCACTGCAAATTTCCTCGATGCACGCGGGCAAGGAGGGGGGGAAATCCTGGAATTATGAGGCTCCAGCACCAATTAGGGCTGTTTACATTGACGTAAAGTCTGGGTGAAGTCCCCACCCCTGCTCCCAGCATATTTATGAAATTACTCCTGCTGACACTGACAAATGCAGGAGGGAAAGTCCCGGAGAACACGGATCCAGCCCAGCGCTACGTGGGGTTTTTCAAACCAGCCAGTTCCTATAAATATCAGCCCAGGCCCCAAACGGGGCAGCGGGACCCCCAGACCTCAAGCCAGCCCTCCTTGGTGGGAACCACCAGCATCCCCCCAGGGCCAGGACTCCCGGACAGGGAGGAGAAGGCAGCAGCACACCCGGGGAGGGAAGCTGGGATGCGTAGGCAACTCCCCACATTATGGAAATGCCTGGATAAACGCTGTCCGGGCTCCCCCTCCCCAGTTTAGGGACCTCAGGCCACTGTCACCAACTGGGAGAGGGTGCCTGCAGAAAGGGGGATGCTCTGGGACCCCACTCTCCCCCGTCACTCATTGCTGCGGTACCAGAGCAGGATGCTCCAGGCTCTGTCAGCGCTGGAGAGTCCATGGAAAAGAAATAGCAGCTTTATGGCTGAAAAATCCCCAGGAAAGCCTTTTTCTCCCCCCATAAAGGGAAACTATCTGAACCTGCTCCCCACCACCCACGCAGCAGCCCAGACGCAGCGCTGGGCGCCAACACGGGCGTGTTGGATGCGAACCTTCAAATTAGGGAGGTTGGCCAAGCCAAGATATTCCCACTAACGGCTCCTGGCACGGGAGCTCGCTGGGGCTGAGCGGGATGCATGCACGGAGGGAGATGCCGCAGCTGGTGCATGGCGGGGGGGCGCCGGGGGGTGGGATGCTGCAAAGCGGCTGCGGGGGAAAGGATGCAGAGCGCTGCCAGATGCTGCCACAGCCTCCGCAGAGGTCAGCGACATCGGGAGGGCTGCAAATAGCTCCGGAGGGAAGGAATTGAGGCTTAATCCAGCCAAGCACGCAGGAGCACGCCGGAGGGGGCTGTGGGGCCAGCGCCGAGCACGTTCAGGGGGTTTTGGGGAAGGGCCTTGGGCGAGCCAGAAGCAAATGAGTTTCGGCGCCGAGAAAGGGACATGAAAGATGGAGCAAGCGATTCCTGCACGCTGCCGGGCTCAAAACGAGCCGAAATCCCTCGGGAAGGAGATCTAAGCGTGGTGGCAGATGGATCAATGGAAACTGCTCCGCTCGCTGCACACCAGCGGTGAGAGGCACAACCAGAAAGGAAGCAAAGGCGATGGAGGAGGAGGAGGAGGGGCTGGAGCAGGCAGAGGGGAGCAGGCAGCTCTGCTGCCCAACACTGCCCGCCGCTCCTTCCTGCGACGAACCCGGGTGCAGAAATGCAAGACCAGGGAGGGAAAGGAGGAGAAACCCTTGGGCGATGGGATGAAGAGGGACCAGAAGAGCTGCAGAGGAAATGTTAAGCAGGGGGAGCCAGCCCACAGAAATAAAATTATTTCCCTTTTGTTCCCCAAACAGAGCTCAGCACTAACCTGGGGAACTCCTCACTGCTGTACGGCAGCAAAGCTAGCAGCTCAACGGGATTAAAGGCATGGACTAATTCCTTTTTCAATGCATAAATATCTATTAGGCAGTTACGTGGACAGCAAGATCATCTGTGGGAACATTTAGTGTGATAAAAAGCATGGACATAAAAGGAAATCTCAGGCTGTAGAACTATAATCCAGTCAGATCTGAAGGTAGATTTTCCCTGCTGCCGCCCTGATACCCAACTACTGGAAAAACAGTGTGGGTTTGCTCGATTTGCTAAGAAGAGCCTTAGAGCAGGTTTTTGCAGCCCACGGGCACGCTGCAGTGCACAAGCGATGCTCAGCAGAGCAGCACCCCGGCGGTTCCCGACACAACACCTGGAGCATCGCCTTACCCTACACCACAGAGCTCTTATTCGTTAACAGGTTATAGATTAGAAATTATTTCACATAGGCCGCAAAACCACATGTTTCCCATCTGGCAAAACCGTTCTCTTTTGCTAAGGCAGCTCCACACGCACGATGCCTACATCACACCAAAACCAACAGCCCACGCCGGGGGGAATAACGGGAACTGCTCCCCCTTTGCGATGCCCTGACGACATGCCGAAAAGCAGAACTTCCAGCAGTTAAACTAAAAATGGCAAATCCCCCTTCATCTCCCCAGCATTATTTTTACCCGGTGTCCCAGCGCAGGGACAGTGCTGCCATTTCAAAGCTTAGACTTGAGCTTGAAAAGCTGGGAAAAGCTCAGCAGTGCCTGTGAGCCGTCTCGGGGTGAAAACAGAGCAGAGATGAGTCATTTTACTTTTTTATCATGAAATAAGTCCCTACGCTGGGCCACGGGCACGCTCCCGGGGCTGGACCTGCTGGGTTTGGTGCAGCCGGAGTTTTTGCTGCAGGAATGCTCTCAGGTATTACTTAACCCTGGCTACAATAATGCAGCTTTTTCAGCAGCAAAACAAGCCTCTAGCAGGGAAAGCGACCCTCCCCATCACTGCTTCCCCAGCTTATCCATGGAGATTTCCTCTGGTGTCTGCTCCGATCCAGGCTGCCGAGGACCAGCAGCCCCCAGGGATGGGTGCAGGGGGAAGGAGCCGCATCCTCACCCTGCCAACCAGGGGCAAAACTCCATCGTGGGGAGAGGAAGGGAAGAGTAGGGAAGCCGGGGAGCAAGAGGGATGGAATTTCAGGAGCAGGGACCTAGGCAGGCTAACAACATCTGCTTGACAGGGCTTTGAGCCGGGGCGCTGGGTATTCCCACAACAATAAAGCCATGGGGGGAAAAAAAAAATCCCTTTCGTTTCCCAGGCCAGCGGCTGGAGGAGTTCCTGTTCCAGGCATGATATTAGCGGGTTTGCTGTAACACTAATTATGCGGCAGTGGCAACGGGGGAGGGCTCGGTCCTTGTTTTACTTCTTTTTCCCACTAAATAACTCAAAGTAAATAAGAAGGTGCAGCAAAGGAGCAGGGAAGTCGTGGCACACGTGCCCCATTAGCTCCTGGTAATGATCTTATTTGTATTAAAGCCCGGCCTGGGATGAACGCAGCCTGGGCAGACCTCAGCTTTGATCTGGAGGGGAGGCAGGGGAAGAGGCTCCTCACCAGCCAGGAGGATGCTGGAAGCTGCATCTGTGCAAGTGTGGCGGGGAGGGGGAGAAATACATACGCCCTCTTTCACATTTCCCTGTAGGCACTGGAAAATGAGAATTTTTCTCCCTAGAGGGGGATATAATCTCGCTCCCTCCTCCCTGAATAGAACAGCAGGGTTTCCTCCACCCCAGGAGCTCTGTCACGCTGTGCAAAGCCGCACTCAGACCCAACCGTGATGCCAAATGCCTACTGCGGTCCCTCTCTGAGCCGTCGGAGAGGCCAGGGGAGAAAAGTGCATTTGGGTGCTGCCACCCAGACCCAAAAGCCCTGAGCAGCACCTCTGCCCCCTAAGCACCCACAGGAGCAAGGGGCTGCCTTATTTCACCAGCGCTGCTGCCCATATCCAGGCTGGGAGCCAAACCCTGCATCATAAAACAGAAAATATTTGCTAATTTTTTTTCTGCAAAACCCACATCACGAAGGGAGGCGTCCCCAGCTTCTCTGCCCTGACAGCGGGGTTGTGCCATCCCGGGGGCTGCTGCCCATCGTCACACAAACAACGCATGGATAATTTGGCTGCCCATCCCGGATTTTGCCTCCAACCGCACCGGGGAGGGGATGTTGGGCAGCCTGGAGGTGCAGCAACAAATAAACCCCGTTGCTTTAACGCCATTCCCATTAAGTGGCCGCAGGTGCAGGATTTGCTGTTACAAACACCATGGAAAAAAAATCAAGGAAGCTTCTTGTCCTGTCTCCCAAATGAGGGGAAGGGAAATGAACCATGAAAAGGAGAAATCAGGGAGTTGAAATAAGTGGCAGCAACGCAGACCGGCTCTGGGCAGGTCAGCACCACCCGGGATGCCCTGGATGATTTTCTACCATACCAGGAGGGGAATGGGCTGGGGAGGACTGGCTCTGCCTCCAGCTACAGAGCTGACCCTGCTCCAGCCCTGCATGGAAAACAAAACCCAAAAGCTCCCGTGTCTCTGTCGAGGCAGCCCCAGCTCTGGTTTTCATGCCTGGCTGGAGTTCGCAATAGCAAAGAGCCAATAACTGGGTCAGAGCATCCATCCGTGCAGGCTGAGCCGGCGAGGCTGGGGCAGGAGCCTCGGACCTGCCCGAGCCCTGGTCTACCGGCCCGGGCACAGCCGTCCTCCCAGCTCACACCCGGGAGAGGAGATCGGAGCCGTTTACGGAAAAACAAACGGTGTCTCCAGCCGAGCTGCCCACCCCGGCTCTGCGCTGCCAGCAGCAGACAGGGACTCCTTGTTCTGCCTGTGGCTGAGAGATAAATCCCCAGCCGGGCCCTGCACTTTGCACAGCTCCACCAGCCCCCTTCTGCCCCTGACCCACACGGGCTGATGCTGCCGGGTCCGGGCTGATGCTGCCGGGTCTGGGCAGACCCACGGATACTCCAGCACGGAGCCGGGACACAAATGGCTCCCACCGAGCATCCTCGGGGCAGCGCTGCCGTGGGCATGCCGGTGCGCACATGGCGTGCTGGGGGCATCTGTCCTCTTTTGGTCCCCAAACCCCCGCAAAAGCTCCAGACGGCTTCCCCAGCGTGGAGCAGATGGCATGGCGGCGGGGAGGTGGCACAGGCGGCACCAGCTCCATCTCAAGCCTCCCCGCTGGAGGCATTTCATCTCCCGAGCAGGGATGCATTTCACCCCATCACTGCAAGCACGGCAGCGAGGGGACAGAGTGCTTCCACCCCCTTTTGTGGGTGTTTTCCCCATCTATAGGGGGTCAGATGGCTTTTTCCTTCCACGACCTGGGACGGTTTTGTGAATGGGCTATTGTAACCAGATCAGGGAGAGGGAAGGGAGCAGATGGGGAGTGGGCTCCTCCTCGGCACAGGCTGGTGGCCCGAGCCCTGAGCGATGCGGCCAGGTGCTAAAGGCCAGCCTTGCTTGAAGGTTACTCGGATCAGAGAAACACGAGATGTGAAAGACCTTGCAAAAGGGCAGATCCATCCTTACAGCCCCTCACCACCGCTAAAGGAGCAGACTTACTCTCCGCCTTGCACCCATTTTTTGCCCACTGCTTTGCTGGTGTGGGCACCCCGGGAGCCTGGCGGGGCGCAGGCTGGGCAGCAGCCCCTGCGCTCTCTGCTTTCCAGGGAAGGAGCAGCCTGGACCATCCTCCTTGGGCAGCCGTTCAATTTTGCCTGCACTTCACAGAAACCCCGAGAAACCCCGGGCCAAGCTCCGAGCCCAAATACGGAGGCGCTTTGGCCCCCGTCCCTCCCCTGCGAGCGCCTCCGAGCCTGCCCTCGCCCAGGCTGCGTGGCGGCGGGTCCCAGTTCAGCACCGAAAGCAGCTAGGGGGGGCAAGGCTTGCACCCCAGCAGTCCCATCCCTGACGCAGCTGCACGGGTGCATACACACCCTCGGGCATCGCTGCCTCCGTCCCTCCTGCCTCTTGCAGCTCCCCCAGGGCAGCCCCCTGCTCTTGCAGAGGGGATGCAGGGGAGACCCTGGGGAGGGGGACACAGAGCAGAACCTCACACACACCCCCCCCCAACACACACACATTCCAGCGGCTTTACCCTTTGGAGTCGCAGCGGCTGGAGAATTCCAGCTATTCCAGCATCTTTATCTTTTTTGGCTACAATTTCTCTTTCGGCCACGTTATAAATTAAAAGCTGCTTTGCTTTTAACCTCCTCCAAGCTGCACCTTTTAACCTCCCTCCCCGGGCCACTGGCAGGAAGGGGGCTGCTCCTTGCCGGGGCCGATGCTCTCAACTTGGAGGTCTGCCGCAAGCCAGCAAACCCGTTTTTTCCCCCCCCTCCCTGGCTCGACACGGGGTGCCAACAAAGGCTCCTTGCAAAAGGAGCTTGTCATCACTGATGGATGACGTGGCTGCGAGGCGGCTGGAGCCAGGGAGCCGGGATGTGTCTGCGCGGGGGCTCAGCCAGCCACCTGGATGGCACTAACGGGCTCCCCGCCAGCGACACGGCGGCTGCCGGGGCTCCGCGGTGCTTCCCGGGCAAGGGGACAACCCGGGGTCCCTGGGGGTGGTTTGCACCGGGAATAGAAGGGCTACCCCTCACTCGGAGCAGAGAGCTGGACCGGGGTCCCATGGGGACACACGACCTGGGATGAAGGTGGCACGCAGCCATCCCAAGCCCCATCCCGGCTGCGCTGGTGTCCGGCGGGTTCGGAGGGGCCGGCTGGGAGCTGGGGGGTGACAGACAGGCAGCTCTGCTTGCTGAGCTCTGAGAAATAATTCTCTCCATCCTATGTGGCTTCCTACATAAGGTATCAGTGCTGCTCTTGATTAGAGAAAAGCTTCCCATATTACAGGCTTTTGGCTCCAGGGAGGAACGAGTTGGCCAATTGCAATTATTAAGACATTTAAAGTGCATTTAACCCAGGAGCCCTTATTTTCCCCTTTCAATGTAACCACTAATTCCTCCTAAATGGTCTGCTCCTCGCTCCCAACCAGACAAAGGCTTTAATGTTCGCCTGAAAAGGCTTATGGCACAGGCACCGCGCACAGCGAAGGAGAGCGAAATGAAAGGCTGGTGCAGCCTCCGAGGGGAAATCAAAGGTGGTGACGGGAGCTGAGCAGGGCTCGGAGCCCACGGAGGGGTGCAGGGTCTAGGCAGGACCGGCCTGGAGCCGACCAGGCTGGAGGCGCAGGGTAAAGCTGAGCAGGACAAGGAGATGCATGGGGAAAGGTTGGCATTGCTCACAGCATCGCAGCCGCAGGAGAGCGTGGGCAAAGCCACCCCTGCAGTGGCAAAGGGTCACCCCGGGGAGCCGACGGAGCCAGAGGGGACGGTACCCACCGTCCCCAACAGCTGGTGTTCCCAGCCATCGTGAGGATGCTCAGCCCTCCCACCTTGACCACATCTTGTTCGGATGAGCAACCGGCTGCTGGAACCGAGGGAGCTCATCCTGCTGCCTTGGAGGTCCTGGTCCGCAGCCAGCAATCCCCTGGGACAGCAGCCCCTGCCACCACAGCTCAGGGACAGCCCCCAGCCCCCCCGCCAGCGATGCAAACCTGGGACTCGCCCAGGAGCTTTGTGCTTTAATCCAGGGCCAGGGTTTATTTTTTATTTGCCTTTTTGCTAACTGCTATTGGATCCCCCTTGGGCAAGAGCCACGGCAGAGGCAGAGCCCAGGCCTGGAAGCGATGGATTTGTACCAGGGATGAACCTGGGGCCACAATCTGCAATAACATCACCGTGCCCTCACGAGCCAAACAGCCCAGCAGCCTCACCAAGTGCTCCCCATCCAAAAAATATTGATGCCCTAGAAGGAGCCTGGCTCAATACAACCAGCATCCCCATCCCCTCCTCAACACCTAAAATCCCAGGTTGGATTTATCACCACTGAAGGGGTCTGAGCCCCCAGCAGGATGCCCAGTCACTCACATACCCCCACGTTTCTTCGCACTTAATTCCTCCTGGAGCAAGGGACTCTCGGAGGAAGTTTCCCCCCCGCCCCAGTCCTGGCTTTCTTGCGGGCTCCCATTCCCAGCTGAAGTTATCACCACGCTCGGACCCGATGGGTAAAACAGATGCAGCAGCAGATGCGAAAGTCATCGTCTCCTTCGGGGCGGAGGAGAGACGGGCCAAAAAAAGCAGAGCAGGATGGGCAAAGGGAAAACAGATTTTTTTTTTTTTTTGGCACTGGGGTATCCAGGAGGCGGCACGGCAGAGCCGGTGCGAGCCCGGCTGCG
Source organism: Grus americana (assembly GCF_028858705.1). Classification (NCBI taxonomy): domain Eukaryota; kingdom Metazoa; phylum Chordata; class Aves; order Gruiformes; family Gruidae; genus Grus; species Grus americana. The sequence goes on along the minus strand of NC_072864.1, from coordinate 2,886,128 downwards.
CCGGATCCAGACCTTTTCCCTGGGGTTTATTTCCCAAACAACAACAACAAATTAGTTGCAGATTCCAAGCTGGGTGGGGAAATAAAAGGAAATCAAACCAAAATCCTTTGACTGCAGAGATTAAAGGGGATCAGAGGCCAAACACACAGTCAGCACCCAGCTCCTACCACTCACATGATGGAGGCTGCTTTGCATTCAGGTTGTAATTAAACAGCTGTGTTTTCTTTAAAGTACAATTTAGAGTTTGTTCAAACACCATTTTTGCAGACTATCACGGGATTTCGAATGAATAGACTTTTAAAAACATATTTCGTGGGGTGGCCTTGAATTTGTGACCGGGGAAGGAGGCAAGAGAATATCTGGAGGGAGGGGGGAAGAAAAAAAAAAAGATGAAAATTGCCTGCAGAGCAAACACGCCTCGGCAGTAAGGATGTGCAAACCAGGGCTGCCATCCCTGCAGCTGTGCAAGAGGAGAGGCAGACGATCGGCAAACGCAGGGTTAAGGCTCCAACCAACCCCTCTATTAAGAGCTGAACACATTTAATGGTTTAATATTAACCGAAGCGTGACAGCAGGATTTCAGCCCAACTGTCTCGCCATGGAGCTCACAGCTTCACCCAAAGCTCCAGCTCCCCGGCAAGCGGGTCCAGTGGGCAGGGTAAAACCTGATACCGAGCCCAACCGGCTCCAGCATCCCTTTGAGATGAGACACCAGCGGCCAGGGGGTCCAGCCGCCCCCCGTGCACACACACACACGCACACACACGCGTGCGTGTGCACGGCGATGGGAAGCACGACTCGGTTTACAGCAGGTAGCGCTGCCTGGCTCGGCAGATAGTCAATACCTAATTTGAGGTTTAGCCTTTCAACCATTTCCCATTCATTTCAGCAAATGGATTGGACTCCCACGTCTGCGGGAAGATCGAAGGGCCCCCCCTTGCCCACCCCTCCGGCTGGCCAGGGTGGCAGGACCGCGGCTGCCAGACTCTCCCTCCCAGCAGCTCAGGGGTGTTAATGGGAAGTCAATGCGATGGCTAATGACCGCTTCGGGTTTGACCTTCGTGCGGGCCGAGGTACTGAGCTATTTTGTTAGGAAAATTGTACCTGCAGCCCGCCGGCTGGTTCAGGAGGCTAATTGCAGAGGGGTTGGCAACTGAGAGTTGGGGTTGCTGGTTCACATCCACTCCGGGTTTCAGGTTCCTTGGCACTCATCCTGCCTCAGCCTCTAAAATACAGCTGAGCCTGGTCCGGCTGGGACCATCTCCCACTGCCCAGCCCTCCTCTAGCACCCCTGCAAGAGCTGCTCTACCACCCACCACCTCCACGTCCCACTGCCCATCCCTGCGCGTGTGGGCACCCACAAACCTCCCAGGGCAGCGCAGCTGCAACTTGGGCTTCAAGGCAGCATCCAACCTCCTTTTATAGTATTATAGTGGTGCTTACCTGAAGTCATGTCCATCAGGAGGATGCACGGTGTAGGAAGCACATCATCATGCTCCAAGGCAGTGCTGGGGCAGAGCCAGCCCTGCTCGTGTCCAAGGTTCGGGCACAGAGCAGCTCTCCCAGCTCTATAGCCCATCGGGAGCCCATCATGGGATAACGATCCCCACCTTAGAGCTCATCAATGGGGTGATGATCCCCACCTTGGAGCCCATCAGTGGGTTAACAATCCCCACCTTAGAGCTCATCAACGGAACGATGATCCCCACCTTGGAGCCCATCGATGGGGTGATGATCCCCACCTTGGAGCCCATCATGGGGTAACAATCCCTGCCTCGGAGCCCATCGATGGGGTTACCACGCCAGGTCAAGCGTGAACCCCACCACTCTGCACAGCAGATGATGAGAAAAGCCCGTGTTTTGCAGGGAAGGACCAACGCACCCACCCGCTGCCATGGGCCCCCCGGGCCCCCCCTGTCCCCTGCAGCCGGGATGCACCAGCCAAGCAGCCCCTGTGCAGAGGGCGATTTTTTGGGGACAGCCGGTTGCAAAGGTCACTGTTGCCCTCTGCTGGTCCAGGGACAGGGAGAGCGGGGACAGCCCGGCTCCCCCCCCCCGGGGCCTGGCACCCCGGCTGGTGGGGACACTGCTGTCCCTTGCTGTCACACGTGTGCTGAAAGCGCCCGTGCTCAGCCAGGCTGCCACCGCCTCAGCAAGCTGGTGCTGTTGGATCCCCCTTGCCGGCTAAGAGCCTGTCTGGTCCCGGGTTATGACATCTCTCACGTAAGGGTTTTCCGCTGACCGCCGTGGGCTGAGCCTGCAGAGACACTCAGCCAAGTTGAGGGACAGGTCCCATGCAGGAAATAAATCAAATCTCCAGGAAATAAATCAAATCTCCATCCCCAGGGGATTGCAACCTACCTCCTCTGCCGCAGGGCCCCCACGGTCACCCTGCCTCTCACCCCCATCTCCATCCACCCCCCCCAGGCAGTAGCTCTCCATCCCAGCAGATACCTCTCTCCTCCTTCCCTTGCTCCAAGCTCTATTTTTCCCTCTGTGCTGGTTTCGGCTGGGATAGAGTTATTTTTTTTCGTAGTAGCTAATATGGGGCTGTGTTTTGGATTTGTGCTGGAAACAGTGCTGATAACACAGAGATGGTTTTGTTACTGCTGAGCAGTGCTTACACAGAGCCAAGGCCAGAGGAGGCTGGGGGTGCACAAGGAGTTGTGGGGGGGACACAGCCAGGACAGCTGACCCCAGTGACCAAAGGGATATTCCATGACATATGACATCATGCTCAGCAATAAAACTAGGGGGAAGGTTGGCCAGGAGGCTGCTGCTTGGGGACTGGCTGGGCATCACTCAGTTGGTGGTAAGCAATTGTTTTAATTTGCATCATTTGTCTGTCTTGAGGTTTATTTCTTTCTCTTTGTTATTTTCCTTTTCATTGCAATTTATTATTATTTTATTTTATTTCAATTATTAAACTGTTTTTATCTCAACCCACAAGTTTTCTCACTTTTATCCTTCCAAGTCTCTTCCCCCCATCCTGCTGGGTTGGGGGGGGGTGGTTAGTGAGCAAGCAGCTGTGTGGTGCTTAGTTGCCGGCTGGGGTTAAACCACAACACCCTCTCTCAAACAAATCAATAGGAGGTACTCCGAGGCTGGCAACCAGAAGGCAAAGTCCACAGCTTGCTAAATTCAAAGCTGTCATTGCAGTCACGGTGCTGGCGGAGGGCCCGGCCGAATCTGCCCTGTCTGTGGGTCCCCAGGCTCAGCACCAGGGACGCTGAGCCAGACCCTGCCTGGCAATTCCTGGCTCCTGGCCATGCAAAGGCCTCGAAATCTCCAAAGCACAGGAGGAGGAGGGATGCTCTGGGAGCAGTGGGGATGGGAGATGCCTCAGGACCCCCAGGGAATGGGAGTCCCTTGGGACGCCGGTTACCTGGCAGCAGCGTTGGCAGCAGCTGTAGGGGCTGGGGATGGGCACACCCGTGGGTGTCAGGCGAGCCCGAGGGTCTTGCGTGTGCATGGCACCTCCCACCACCAGTATCCATGGGCACAGGGCTGTGCTGAGCCCCAGGAACCCCCCCAGGGCCAACCCTACGGGGAGATGCCCCAAAGAGCCTTCCCTGAGACAGGAGCAAGGACCACCACCCAGGTTCCTGCGTATCCTACACCCAGGTCCTAGATTGTGCTTGCAAACCCCTGTCAATAAGCATTAAGAAAGCATCCAGCTCACGAGGGAAGGAAAAAATCTGTAGGGTTAAGATAAAGACATGATGACAGAGCAAGACAGGGTGTTATCTCAGGCATGGTGGAAGGAAACGAGAGCTTGGAGGCAGGGAGGTGGAGAGCTGGGCTGTTTTCCCCTGCAAAACAGCAGTCTGCCAGGCTGAAGGTCAGGAGAGGTCTGTAGCAAATCAGCCTTTAATTGGAAACGAGCACAGCAATCATGCCTGTCCGCGGCTACCTGCGCGATGATGCTGCGAGCCGCCTGCCACGACGGCTGTCCTACAGCTTCGCCCCCCAACTACACGAGCTTATTTTTCTCTCACCGCCATAAGTGGCAACACACCCTCCCGAGGAAAGCCACGTCTTTGGAAACACAGCCCTTCCTGCGTCCCTTCCATGGGAGGAAAGCAGGGAGAGAAGCAGCCTCCTGTCCTGCTACCTCCCAGCAAGAGCGAGAGGTGGAGGAGAAAGACCCTGTTTGGATTCGGTGTTTAAAGACATGCGCAAAACCCACAATTTCCTAGAAACTTCGCATCTGCTGGAGCTCGGAGGCTGCTCTGACAAACGTGGCTTGGCTATATTGGATCCATACGTTACGCCGTGCAACTCGAGCCAAGATCTCGCTGTGGGATTTGCGGGGCCTCATCAGGAAAAAGCACCAAAGCCCAAGAGGTTCCCAGGCAGCTACAACCAGGCTGCAGCCTCCTTCCTCCCCCAGGTCTTCCTCCCGGCAGAGAGGCCCCTTTCATCCCCACCACCCCGCTGCCTGGCAGGTAGCTGTGGTGGAGAGACCTGCTAGGTCTGGCTGTGGTGGTCTTCCCAAGAGATCATGGCTTCAAGCAGTTCCGCCCAAGCCGCTCAGCATCTTCTTGCTATTGCAAGAACATCCCCCATCTCTGGAGACATAAGCATCTTCCAGATCTGCCCCCAGCCCCACCCCCCAGCTTTCCCTCACCCTTCACTTGCATTTCAGCTCTTCGCATTTCTCTCTTAATGGTCCCAGTTCCCTCCTTTCACTGGTCCCCAGCTCATCCAGGAGAATAGGCATGACCCCGCATTGCTTAAGGCACTGCAGCCCACCAGAGCACTGGCACAGCTTGCAAACGCTTTATTTCTGGCAGAGGGTCACTGAAAGCGGTAAAGGGGAGAGCAGCAGTTCACTGGAGCTCCAGGACTTGAGAAATTTAAGGTCCTGCTAGTCATCAACCTGCAGCTCACCAGCACCACCAGCACCTTGCACTGGGGAAGGGAAGGAGCAATGAGGAGCCTGGAGGAGCGAGCATGGCTCCTGCCAACCTCAGCCAGGTGTGGGTCTGCTCAACTCTTGGTTTTACAGCTTCAACAGTCCATCTGATGGACAGACGTCACTCCTTGGGAAGGGAGTGGTCCAGGAGAATGGCAGCCCAGCCACTGAGGATGTGTAAAAGAGGGTTCCTTGCTTGTGTTGAGGAACATCATGGCTCAAATTCCCAGCCTAGACCAGTGTTGCTAGCAATGCCAGCCACCCCCCATGTGTATCCCCCCCAGGGACAGCTGGCTGAAGCTCACGGAGAGGACAGTGGCCAATGCAGAGATGTCCCTGGTTGGTTCTGCACCCTGACAGCTTCCTACACACAGAAGGTGGCCAACCACCGCAACGAGGTGGACCTCCTGGTGAAGCAGCTTGCAGACTACGCCAACATCGAGAGCCTTGTGCCACAAAGGGCTTTGCTGGGGAGTTAGCCAAAGTGCAGGATTACAGGCAGGCCGAGGTAAAGAGCGGTTGAGACCACAACCCCCTAACAAGGTCCTAAGCAAATAGGTCCCAGATGTGGGCCTTCCCATCAGGAAGCAATAAACACACACCCGCAATAAAGTGAGCTGCAAGTACTCTGCAGCGCGGTAGCGACTGCCTTCGCCAGGGAGGGATGCGCTCCCTCCGGCCCTCACCATCCATGGGCAGAAATGTCCGTTTGTGTGATACTCGGCTGGGTCCTTCATCCCATTGGGGAGAAATCAAGCCAAGGGTTGGACCTTGCCTGAGATGATGATCCATCTCTGCTTCTCAGAGCGTTTTGGGTTGGAAAGAAGGGAAATCACATCCCTGCCTCGGTACCGCCTTGTGGTACATGATACCTGGAGGTAAGCAGGTCTTTTAGATGCTCTGGTTGGCATCACCAGCTGGGAGATCTCCAGGTCTGGATGTGGTCCAACCATGCTGGCTGTTGGCCTGCTCCTGTTCACGCTTGCTCTGCCTTTCTATCTGGCAGACCAACATCCCCTTTCCTTGTAGGCGGAGAGGCTGGACGTGAAGGTCGTCGAGCTCCTGAAGCTCTCCGGCACCCGTCTGAAGCAGACCCGGGTAAGCCCCTGCGAGGCTGCTCTTCCCAGCCCCGGCCAGGACACAGCTCCATGTGGTGGAAAGCTGGTCTGGGAAGAGCATGGATGAGACCAGGACAGAGGGGACAGGCCCGAAATAAGCTTTGTCCCTCAGCATCCTCGTGGTCCAGGATGCAGCCAGAAGGAAAATCACTGCTCCTGCTTTGAGCTGAGCGGCTCCCGTACCTTGATGGTGGTTACAGAGATGAATCCCTGTCTGAAAACGCTTCCCCTGAATTAATATCAGGGTTTTTTTTTTCCATTAGCGCTTTTGGCGAGACAGATCTGCTGCCCACAGGCATTCAGAAACCAAAGTAAAGACCAAAAGCCAGGAACGAGGGGTTGCCCCTCTCCCCAAAGCTCAATACGGTTAAACAAAACCTGATTATTCCTATCAGCCCTGCTTTCCCACACCGTCCCACATGGAGCATTCACGCGTCACAGCGCTGGGAGATGCTAACTCACTGCCGCTACCTTTAAGGGAGTTATTTCTGATTTACACCAGGGCCAAGGATCAGCTCTGAGTGTCCCTTGCAAGCATCAGGATGCTCAGGGATTAAGACTGACATGCATCACCCCCGAGGGACAAGGAGAAGCTGTCCCTGCAGTTTCCCATGGGAAGGGTGGAGGAGGGGGAGAGTCATTAAGCAGCTTCTTACCCTGGGAATAATTAATCTGCAAAGCCCTTGAGGAGGGAACGGCTGCGTTGTCCTCTCCACGCTCCCGTTTCCAAGGCGGACCTTTGAAAGCAAGCCCCTGTCTCGTGGCAGGGGGCTCCCCGCTTGCCACGTACGGGGTCTTCAAGGGCATGGGGAGGCCACCTTGGTTCCCCAGAAGCAACACCCGGAGGCGAGCTGAGCCCCTTGCCAGCCGGCTCGCTGGGCAGCCGGAGCGTGCCATGCCTCGGGAAGGCTGAGCTCCCCCCCCAGCCTCCGGGCAGCCTTTGCAAGCTGGTGCGTTTTTAATCTGGCACTGCAGAAATTTGGGCAGCTCTCCATCCCTCTGAGCTGTTTTGCATTTAGGCTCGGTTGGCTTTTAGCTACCGCATCCAGGGCAGAGGCAGGAGAGAGGCTGCCTGTCCCCACCGGCTCTGCCCCGCGCACGGGGCTCTGTGCCGGCACATAATTTCTTCCTGCTTTTCTTTGGGCTTTTGAGCAAAGATCTGTGCAGCGTCAGGAGACTACAACCCACCACCGCTCCCCTCCACCAGCCCATCGTCCACCCTGCCGCAGTCCATGGGCAGCCCCCCCATTGCATAGCATCCCCCGGGGGGGCATATTTTGGTCTCGGAGGCAAACCCCAGTCCCATCCTTATTGCTCAGGCAAAGCCCAGGAGGCAGTTCCCAGGGCAGGAGGTGGCATCCCAGCTCAGCGGGGTGGAGGACGATGGATGAGGATGGAATGCGAATCCTCCGGGAAACCTTCCCAGGGACAAAGCACCGGTCCAGAAAGTCGCTAGTGAGTGCAACAGCTTTGCAAGATGCTGGCCTGGAGCTCTGTAAAAAGAGGAGGGCTCAGCACGATGGTGCCTGGGAGAATTGCTCGCCCTGCCGGCTCCTGCCACCTGCAGCAGCCCCTTCCCCAGCCTTGGCCTTTGATCCGCCTCCAGCTCCCAGCTCTCCTCCGCGCGTTTGCTGCCTGGGTTTCTCTCTGCAGGGATTTTCCAGACCACCTGGGTAGAAGCATTTCTGCATTCCCCCGTGCGGCCCGGTGCCGGCGTGGGAACACGTGGCAGCTCCTGAACTCAGCCGTGTCTGCCTCCATCGCTGACTCGCTCTCCCGTGCCAAACCAGGCCCTTAAAATACGCTGAATTTCCAGAGCAATCCCTTTTCCCCAGCTCTTCTGAGCTGCCGGCTCCAGCGGGGCCCACGGTCAGGGTTTGCAAATGCTTTTTATTCAGATGTGCAAACACCAGCAGGTCTAAAGCCGCTTTTTAGCCAGGACTGGCAGGTCTTAATCAACCCAGGGGCTCAGAAAGCTTCACCAGCTTGACCTGCCCTGTTTACCAGGAACACATTTCTCTCCCGTACACGCACCAGGCTGAGTCGTACAACGGCATCTCCAGCCCCGGCAAACTCCCCCCCTCCCGGTCCGGGGGTTTTACGGCAGCGAGCCCGCCGGCCGGCACGCCCCACGGTGTCAATCCAGTCGGAATGGAGAGCGGCTCCACCGAGGTTTGCAGGATTGCAGGCTGCTCCCCGTCGCATGGGGCCGTGGGGTCTGTGCCGGCACTGCCCTCTGCGCTGCCCGTGATCCCGCTCCAGCATCCCCTATAGCGTGAACCCCCCCTGCTCCAGCATCAAAGCCAACTCTTGGGGTGTCCCTGGTCCCTGGCCATCCCTGAGCCCTGCCACCCCATCACCTGCCGGTGATGGAGAGCTGAGCAGGGAGGACCCAGCCTGCAGGATACGGCCCTCGCTTCCCCCCCCTCTTCCCCCATGTCCAAGGAGAAACAGCCCCCGGTGGTTTCACCCCCCTCCTCCTTCCCTTGCAGGCTGTTTTTCTCCCCCTCTCCTCCTTCCATCAAGCAGCAAATATGCTTTCAGAGCAATAAGACGGCTGTTCAGCCTTTGGAACAAATGTTCTCTGCCAGGCTTCGAGCACAGGGGCGGAGGGGGGACTCACACTGATTTAATGACAGTGATTTAAGCAATTTGATCCATTTTTATGGCGCATTTACAGTTAGGGGAAAGGAAAGAAAAAAAAAAAGAGGAGAGAGAGAGAGAAACACAGGAGTGGAACGGAGGCAGGAAAGGTTAGGGAACGCACCCCAGCAGGCGCTCGGAGGGGGAGAGAGGCTGCTGCAAGCTGTTCCCCTCGCCGCTCTGCCAAGGCGAGCCCTCGCCAGCCTCCTGCGCCGTGCTCCGAAATCTGGCTCGTGTCAGCGCCGGCTCCCCGGGGGCTGCGGCTCACCGGAGAGGTGCCGCAAAGCCTGCGGGGCTGGGGAGACCCGAGGAAGGGCTGATCCTGCAGTGAAGGCTGGGGTGCAGGCATGCACCATGAAAAGCCTCCAGCCCTTCTGCTGGATGCAGTCAGGGTCTGGGGGGGCGGGGGGGTCAGGTCACCGTATCCACTTGCAGAAGAGGCAAAAACTGAGCTCTGAGCACACGCAGCGCAGCAAAACGCCAGGTCCGGTGAGCCCTTCCCATCGCTGCGCTGAGACCTGGCCTCCTCATTGCACGTGCTCTGCACAGCTTCAGCCCAGCCACGTTCCCAGCGCGGGGAGCACAGCCGCTCGCGGGGGCCAGGAGCGCTCCGCGCCTCCCAGCTGGCGTTCGGCGCTTGCAGAAATGCCGGCCAGACGAAGGTCGTGCCGATGCATCCCACCCTGTACAGCACCTCGTGTCCTGCGGGGCTCTGCGCAGGGAGGTGTTACCCCTGCAGAAACGCTGCTGACCCCGGCTGCCCGGTCCTGCTCCAGCACGGCCAGTCTTTCACCTCCAACTGGGACTGACCCCTATGAATTCAAGGATGCACCAGCTCGGACATCCCTGCCATTTGGCACGGCCCTGGAGCAGGGCAATCCATGGGCAAGCGCCGCTCCTCCATCAGGAAGAGATCCTGGAGATGCCCGTGCTTGGCGTAACCACAGCCAGCTGGCAAGCTTGGCTCCTGTGGGAAAAGAAAGAAATCCCATGCAAAATCCTAAAGGTCCCCTCTGCTGCAGGTGGTGGCTTCGTGGGACCGGAGCTGGCTGCAGCATCTCACCCTGCCCGAAACCTCGTTGCCCAACGGCACGGCTTCCCCTGAACCGCATTTATGCTGCTCCTGGTTGTGCAAAGGTGGGTTTAAAACCTTGCAGGGATGCAAGGTTTCCCAGGGAGTTTGCCGGGGCTGCTTCGAAGTCACGCGCTGCTAATAGGCAGGCAGTAAAGCTATAGGCTGCAGTTAAATAGGCCGTTCGTTTTGTAGGCTTTCCCCGGTGCCTTTGGCCCGTCCCTGCCTGGCTGTGCCCACCCTCACGCTCGCCCACGGGAATCTGTCCTTGGGAGCACCTCGAGGGCTCGGTATCGGGTAAAACACAGTTAGACCTTATCCCGCTCCCCAGGCTGGAGAGCAAACAGTGCCGCAGGAAAACTGACAGGAACCATTAGCTGGGGGCAAGAAAAGTCCTTCCGAGAGAGTAAACCTAGCTTTAACATCAATAAACAGAGGGGAGCAGCCTCTGCCAAATCCCTTCTGTGACAAGCTGCGAACCGCGTCCTCCCACTCCGCTGCGAGCAGAGCCAGGAGCTGCCCCAGTCCCACCAGCTTTGGGTGCCGGTGGTCCCCCACCACGGCTGCTGCATTGCGTGTGCAGAGCGAGGGCTGTCCCAAAACACGGGTCTCAGCTCTTAATAACTCCCCCCCGCCGCTCCAGCCTGCTGCAAGCACGGGGACGGGGATGCTGCGGGTCCCTTGCATCGCCGGAGCCGTCACCTCACCGAGATGCTGCACAGGCACCCGTCATTTATTCCTGATTTCTCCGCCTTGATGCACTTTGCGTCCCACGGGGATGAAATGCGGCAGCTGGGGGGTTCTGCAGGATGGGGAAAGGGGCACCCAGGGGCAGCGCAGCAACGTGGGGGCTCCCAAACCGGGCTTTGGCAGCCCATGCCTCCCTGGGGAAACCAGGGAAGGAAAGGGCTGACGTAGAATCCATCCTCCTGCCCCATCAGTTGGTCCCACAGCCAGGAAACCACTTCCTGGAGGCCTGTTTTTTCTGCTTGGTTGTTTTTTTTTTTTTAAAATACTTTTTTTTTTTAATATCAAAGCTCATCTGGAAGGTACAAACACCCTGCAGGTCTGTAAGGGGTGGGCTTTGAATTCACCCCAGAAGGCTCTACTTCGAGTGGCACTGACACCCCCATGGACCCAGAGACACACAGGAGAGCGGTGAACCCAGCCTGGGCTCGGGAGGGTGTGTGTGGGGGGGTGGTTCTTGTCTTTAAATGTCCCCAAGGAAGGGGGGGGCGGGGGAAAGAGAGGGGAAAAAAATTCCAAGCAGCAAACAAAATAAATCTTCCTCTCCAAGCCAAAACAGAGAGAAAATAGCCAGGGACCTTGGCCGGGAAGCTGTTTATTATAGTCATGGGATTCGCTGCCAATTTCGGCAGTTGGACAATTTTCCTTTTTCAGCCCATAAATAGCCACCCCTTTGCTGGGCGGCCCCGAGCACTGCAGGGTGGGCTGCTTTCCTCGGCTTGGCGGCTGCTCCCGAAAACATCCCTGCTCTGACAAACGCCCTGACCCGCCTGGAAACCCCCCCTCCCCGGCCAGCAAGAGGGTTTGGTTTGGCAAAGGGATGGAGCAGGAATCACCTGCAAAGCCGAGATCTGGCACGTGAGTGAAGCCCCAGCTCTGCCCAGGCGGCCGCAGGCTGCTGTGGGATGCTCTGCTGGGTGCAGCTGCCCTTTTTTCTTTTTTTTTTTTCCTTTTTTTTTGTTTCGAGAGGATGAAAAAAAAAAAAAACCACCAAGAAAAGAAAGCAAGCAAGCTCAGGAGAGCACAAATGATAGGCACACCTGCCTGCGGCGTAAACCCGCGCCCCGCAGCTGCTCCCCCTTCGCCCCTGTCTCAAACCAGTTCCCCAGGAAAGGGGCAGCTGGTGCTCGGTGGGGTTTGGTCGTCCCACGGGAATGGGGGACGGTGGCCCCAGGGCTGGGTGGCGATCGGTGGCCCCGGGGATCGCCCGGCTCCCTTCGCATCTTTCTCCTCTTCCCATGAAGACGTAAGACAAAGCGGCTCTGGGAAAGGCAGGCTCCCTCCAGCACACAGCCTTTTGTCTTTCAATTAAAAACAAACAAAAAATAATATACAAGAGGAACACGCCTGCTGCGGCCGCACGGCTCCTTCACGCAGGCGGCTCCGCAGGCTTTGCTCAGCAGAAAGGAATCCGCGGGCTGCGAAATCAAATCCACGTGGGATGCGAGAAAATGCTCCCACGGGGCCGTGCACCCCCCGAACCCCCCGGCCCCTCCGGGAAGAACACTCCTCCCTCGCACAGCCGGCAGCGGCAGAGCTCTAGCTCAGATAGCATCTCTCCACCAGCGGTTTCGCAGCCAGGTTTCTTCTCCCCGCTTCCCTCCATGCCTGCCGTTCCTCCACGCATCGTCAGTGTTACCACTCCAAGGGGTCCCTGAGCGAGGGCAGGTCCTGCCCCGCACCCTCAGCGATGGAGCCCATCCTTTGTAGCCCCTGGGAGCCTTTGGGTGCCCAAAAGCCCCGAGCCCAAGAGCAGATGCTCCCGGCAATGTTTTACCTTCTGCACAATGCCTATGTCATCGTTACCTTCTGCAGGTGACAACGGCAGCCCGCACGAAGTCCTGGGCCACCGGGTCGATGAAGAGCAGGGTGCTGAAGAGGATCAAGGACAGCTCGATGCCGCAGAACAGCACCTGGCTGAAGTACACCTGGATGTCTGGAAGCACCAAGACCTCGCTGAGGATGGAGCACCACTCAACACCATCAGTGGGCTCGCGCCTTGCCCCAAGGCTGCTGAGTCTCCTTGTAGGAGAGGACTGAGCTTTGCTGGTGATGCTCAAAGCCCAGGTGATGCTCAGTTCCCTCTCCCCAACCCAGAAACCCATCAGGAAATCGCATTGAAACTCCACGGCCAAGACATGCTTCAGAAAGACCTTCTCCTTCACCTCATCGCCCATATCTCTGCATACCTGGGACAGAGCCAGGGCTTGCTCCCACAGCCTCGCAGCCTCTGCAAGGCAAGGTCATGGCGGGCTTTTGGCCAGGGCCCTGGGAACCCAGTTCCCTGCTTTGCGGAGGAAAAATTAAATTTTCATTCAAATTTTCACTTCGGCAGCAGAGATATCGGCTCAATTTCCACCTGCTGCTTTGAAGCCTTCACTTTGCATGGGAGAAGCGCACAACTGAGAGTTTTCAATTATAAAGCACATACATATAAAGGCAGTAACAGCCAGGCGTATGGATTTTAAGCCTTAAAAAAAAAAAAAATAAAAAAACCCAACACAAAATAATGGGCACTCAGAAGGGGACGCTGCCCCAGGAGAGACCGTCTGCTGCTTGGCTGCGTGGAGCAGGGCCACCGGACCACATAGGACCACGAGGACCATGCACGTGCTTGGTGCAACTTCAATGTCAACAGCTTGCGATATGGAGCTTGGCTCTTCCCTCCCCCAAAATCAGCCCTGTAGGTCTGGGTGGGGAGGTCCCAAGGCTGAACTCAAGGCCAGGCTTTAAGCTGGAAGCGGGGCAGGTTTGGACCCTTCCCTTGAAGGATGTCCACTCATGTCCACAGGTAGGATGTGTGGAGTGGGGCTGTGGTCCCCAGGCTATTGCTGTACCCTCTTCCAGAGGGATAAAAAAAAGATTTAACCTCCCTTGGCTGGGAATTCCCACTCCAGGCTGCAATTCGACTGGAAACTGCTCCAAGTTTCATCAGTGGACTTGGAAAAGTGGGTAGGAGAAGAGGGGAGCTCAGCACTGCTGGGCTCGGATGCAGCACCCAGCTAATGCCCTGGGAGGGATGCTTGCTTGCTCCAGAGCACCAAGAGCAGCTCATCTCCACAGTTGAAGACTAATTTCAGCCTAGATCTCTCAGGGATGGCTCTTCAAGATTCAACCAGGTCACTGGGTTGAACCCTCAAGGAGCAGAGGTCCACAAACAGCTGAATCCTGTCCCCCGCCAACCCCTTGTAGGTGCCACCAAAACCCACCACCTGCGGGATGAGCAGCGTCAGCTCCCCAAATCACCCCAAGGAGCATGAAAACGCAGCCTGGCCTTCCTCCCTCCGGCATCTCAGCGCTCAGCATCCTCACCGAGCCTGCTCTGCCCAGCACCATGGTGGGTTTATTCCTGGTTTCTTCCTCCCTCCTGTGCATCCCCAACCCATGGGCCAGGGCTCACCTGCACCAAATTTTCATCCAGCTTTCACGCCAGAGCTCAGCGCCGCACGCAAGCATAGCGTAGGAGCACGATGCTCAGGAGGAGGCAATTGCAAATGCAAGGAAAAACCTTTCCAGCTGGCCACAGGAGATATTTATTGAATAACCGCAACAGCTCCCCACCACTCCAGGAGCAGCAGGACCGCAAACCGCTGCAGCAGCGGGTTCATTCTCCGGCAAGTCCGGATTTGGCCCTGCTCGCTGGCACTCAGGACGGTTCACCTGGCCTGCCAGAGGAAGAGCTCCTGTGGGGGAAACGCCACGCTGGGTTCAATTTCCTCCATCCTCGAGCACCATGCCGGCCGTCAACGGAGCGCGAAGCTGAAGTTAATCTATCGGTCTCGGGACAAAGCACCGAACCAGCGCTGATTTCCCAGAACTCCCCCAGGGCTGAGACTCATCTTCAAGCAGTAATTAGCTCCGGCAGCCACGACATGACCTCGAGGAGAGGGTGCAATCCTGTTCTCCGTGGGGAAACGGCTCCTGCACCTTTCTCTAAGTGCAGGTCATTATAGGAGCGTGGCGTTAGTGCGCTGGGGGGGTCTCCCAAAGCACCCAGGAGCCGATGGGAACATCCACCCACATCATTCAGGAGTATTTGGCACCCACGGTCCCAAAGCCGAGGGCATGGCACGGTGGCCGGCATTTTTCTCTCTACCCCCATCCTAAATTCCCTGCCAGAGCCACTGCTGACTTCAACCAGCCAAAATTTCACCCCGCTGGGACCTGCTGAAGCGAGAGATGCCAAGGGGGGTCCACGCATCCGGCTTCAGCGACCTGTAAAATGGGTCTCTCCTTTGGCTTCTCCCACTCCGCCGGGAAGACGGAGGCTGTCAGCTGGGTGATTGTGACACGAAGCAGGTCCCGAGCCTGAAATCAAAGGCAGCAGAGGTTTTGCCCATCACCGCGCGGGAGGGCAGCGCCACCACGGTACCCAGCTGGAGCCAGGCTGGGGGCGATGCCGATGTGCTTCATAGCGGGAGCAGATTTCGGTCTGTCCTCTGCCTCTCCCCATCCCCTCCCGCTCCTGGGGAAGAGCTGGGGAGATGGGGGAGCCGGGGGGCTTGGAGCCAGCTCACCCCGGGGCTGCAGCACAAAGAGCCTGGGCTCCTCTCCAACTGCTCCAGAGGGACAAAACCGCCTCCTCCACCGACTCCCGCGGGGTCTGACCCTGCCAGACGCTCGGCCCCAGCCCTGCCTGTGACGATGGACCTCCCAGCACCTCATCGCAGACCAGGACACAGCACGTGCCATCCCCTGGGATTCCACACGTGAAGGAACCCCAAACATCCCCCCAGGCTGCCAGACCAGGGATCCCCTGGGGGGACAGGGACAGAGTTTGCAGCCTGGAGCTGCACAGAGCCGGATGAAACACACCCCGAGCCCAGACCCGTACCTTGAAATCAGTGAGCCAGTAAATCCCAGTTCGTGGGACCACCACGAAGACGGCATTTGCCAGAACCCCTGCAAGGAGAGCCAGGAACTGGAGCAGGCTCTGCGAAAGGGGAAACGCTGCTGGGAGAGGAGCAGAGGAGCCTTTGGGGACGGGTTAGTGAGACCGTGCAGGAGGAGATGACGCTAACGACCCACAGACTCCCCGTGAGGCCGGCATCTTCCAACAGACCCAGACAAGGCATGGGTCCTGCTCTCCAAACCCGACCCGTTTGGAAAGGGGGAACCACGCGGCTGTGCCCCTCTCCCAAAGCCCGGCTCCTGGGGGGGATCAGCCCCCCACTTCCCAAGGGACCTGTGCAAGAGCCCGCTCTTCCTCCTATACTGTATTTTAGGGCTGACCATCAGCATCTCTCAAAGGCATCCGATGCTCACCTCCTCTCTGGCCTTTCCCCAGCCCTTGCCGGTGCGGGGGGGAACTACCGGCGGGTGCCCCCCCACCAAGGCCAGCTGCGCGGCACACCGAGGGGCCGCCGCCGGCCCGGCAGCAGCTGCCTTGGCCCGGGTTCAAGCACAGCGCTGGTTGAGAGCAGCTTGTTATTTCGGTCCTGCGCCGGGGTTATTTTTAGAAAGCGCTGAACGCCCCTTCTCCGAAATCGCTCCTCGAGGTATGACCTTGCGGTGCTGCAGCCGCTCGGTTCCCGGTCCCACCACCCATCTCCTTGGGGACCGGAGCAGAGCATCACCCCCTCCTCATCTCCCCCGGGGTCCCCAGCCCCGTGCAAAGCCCCAGCGACAGCAGCTTCATTGCACCGTGGTGGCAGGGAGAGGAGCGGGGGGGATGAAGTCTGAACTACATCTCAACCCCTGACGCCATCCAGGTTCGCTCCCGGTTTCAATTATCACCTGCTGGAGCAGCAGCTGCCGAGTGCTGGGGAACTCAAAGGCAAGTCAACAAGGTCTTGTTGTTTCAGCTGCTCGGGGGCACAGAGCACCATGTGCCTTCCCCCCCCCCCCCCCGCCCCGCCTCGCTCGGCGCCGCAGGGATGATGCTGCAGCCCCCTGCTCGCCTGCGTGCGTGCACGGCTGCCGTGCTTCGCATACTTCCCCCGTCCCGCTCTCCCAGGCAGGTAAACCTGGAGCTGCCAAGGGGGGGGGGGGGGGGCGGAATAAAAACCTCGACAACAACAAGAGGGGGGAAAAAAAAAAAGAGAGAAAGAAAAAAAAAAAAGCCCCAACAACCCAGCCGCTGCACAGAGGTTATCCGGGGGACAGAGCAAATAATTGGCGAGGCGAACAATGCATTTTAATTAAACCTCTGCAGGAAACGAGGGGAGGGAATCAAGTTAATTGCACGGAGCGGGAGCAGGAGATTAAAAACGCTCTTCGTTCAGAAGATGGTGGCTCCCATCCGCCTTTGCTGAGCAAAACAAGGCCACCTGGGGCAGCGATGCTGGCGGGGTGGTCCCCTGGGGCTGCTGCCAGGCCCTGCGTGGGGACACACAGCGTGCGGGCTGCTGCCGGGGCTCAGAGGCGGCGAGTGCCAGCGGGGTCTGGAGGGGCATCGCGCTGCTCCCCAGTGCCAGGGGGCTGGGGGGTCCCCGGTCCCCAAGGGATGGGGGCTGCTGCGGAGGGCACGGGATGAGCCCAGCTGTGGGGAGCAGCTCTCAGGAAGTCCCCCCAGGGATGGGGGCATCTCCTGTGGCTGCCTGGAGCAGGACTGGGGGACATGTTCCACCACAGCCCGGTCCCTTCCCCGGGTCCCGGCTGCTTTGTGCCCTCTGCTCTCAGCCGAGAGCTCAGCCCAGGCTGTGCCCGGTGCTCTCCCCATGCCCCCAGCAAAAACTTCAGCCTTTACTTTTTCCTGCCCTGAATACTTGAGATTTCAGACTGTTCAGAGGCAGGCGTTTTCCTCAACTATTCCCTTTTCTGATCTCGCACCTTTTGTTCAAGCCCTTGCCTTCACAGCAGCCTTACCCCCTCCTCCTGTCCCAGACACCGTGCAAGCAGAGCAGCCCCAGCTCAGCTGCCGGCAGCACGGCCGGGCTCCTCTTCCTACCCAAGAGAGAAAAAAGCATCACAGGCTCCAGGATGCTGGAAAACCGGGACAGGAGCTGGGCAGGAGCCCTGACCAAGCACCCCACACCTAGCACCAGTGCAGGGAAGCACCGCCAGCCCAGCAGCAGCCCCCCCCCGCCCAAGGCACCCACCGCCCCAGCATCCAGGGCAGGAGGCATCAACCTCTGCTCCGAGGCAATTTATAAGCTATCGCACTCTGCCCTGCATCCAGCCGCCTGCTAATTAGCACCAGCCCAGCCCTCCGCCTGCAATGAGAACAGCAATCAGCCCCGCTGTTCGCCTGCTAGGAACAATCTCCCTCCTTCCCTCCTCTGCATAAATTTCCCAGGCTGTGGTTTTTAGACTCTGATCCCACATAGCTTTATTCACAAGAGAAGTCCCACTGGGGGCAAGGAAATTACTCCAGCAAGCAAAATTACCCGTGCGCGGGATGCACGTACAGGGCACAACACAAGTGGTTTGGTTTTGGTTGGGTTTTGTTTTTTTTTTTTTTTGTGCAGCATCAAAACCAAAATAAATCCACTGAGGGAGCTCACAGGCAAGCTTTGCTCCTGACCACAGGTAAGAGCTGGACAAATTATAGCAATTAAAAAGAAGAAAGAGACATGTGGACTTTCATATCCACAAACCTCAGGACGTAATCGGCGGGGGAGAACAATTCACAGTCACACGCACGCCGCAAAACCAAAGCACATCGCAAAATACTTTCTGTCCTCCGAGGCACAAGCTGTCCCTCCAGGCAGGCAGTGCCACCAGCGCGAGCACGGGGCTGGGACAGCCTGTCCCTGCGACAGCACCCGGGATGGCGCGGCTGCAGCGGGAGGACACAGGCAGTATTGTACCCGAAGCGAAGGTTTTCATGCCTGAGATTGAATTGCAGGTCTCCCCCCGCCCCGAAGCTCCCCGTGCGCAAACGCTGCCCTGATGGGAAACGAGAGCTTGGCCGAGATCTTCCGCTTTTTCCCTGCAGCTGCAGTCGGACAGGCAGAAAACCCACAGTGCTCTGCTTAAACGTTCGCTCTTGCTGCACGAACGAGCTTTCCACCCAAGCGACCGCGAGTAACTGGCCAGAAAAACGCTGCTGCTTTAGCACAGGCTTAAAATGCGTATTGGGAGGGGGGGGAATTGCCCAATATTTTCACCTGAAACCTGAGTCAGAGCCAGGAGGTGAAACCCACCACACGGACAGCGAGGTGGCTGCAGCATGTCCGGGCTGTTTGTTCAGTAAGAGCATCCTGAGTGTAACTAAGGCTGGGAAACGACTGGATCAGAGCTCAGCATCCCTAAGAAACAGAGGGGAGGTGGGGCCCAAACCAGTGGGTGCACCCTCCCAGTCACCCCCCCCTGCCTTGCTGCTGCCTCTCCACCACCCCTGAGGCTGCCCCAGCCCACCCTGGGGCATTAATTGCACCGCTGGGTGCCAGGGCTGTGCAAGGATCCCCGGCTGGGAGCGGAGGCGTGGGCACGCTCGCCTCACGCTCTGGGGACGGGGACATTTGGCAGCTGTCTGCAGGGAAGGTGTCTGAAGTGCTGCTTGCTGCGGGAACATGAGTCAGAGCTCCCCAGTGCAAGAGCCTGACGTCTCCCTCCTGCTCATTTATTCAGCACGTCAAATATTTGCCCTGCGCAGTTGCACCAGACGCACGTTATTCAGGAGCTTTTTTTTTTTTTTTTTTTTTTTTTTCCCCTTTCTGCTAGCGGTGACAGCTTATAAAAAAACACCACAGTGCCATCTTGGGAAACTTGGCCTCCCAGCTAAGCATGTGCAAGCATCCTTTTCCTCCCCTGCTTTGGGGACCAGCTCCTCTCCAAGTATCCCCTCTGCAAGAACCAGCGAGCTCCTGCAGGGACCAGGAGGGGCCGGATGCTAAAATCCACGGGCAAAAGCAACCGCCCCACAGGGCTGCAATGGGGAAAGGTCATTTCAGACCCATTTCCAGTGCTGTCCGAGTGACAGCAGAGCCAGGAGCCCGCAGGCAGAGCGCGGTGGCCCTGCCTGTCCCTCCTTGTCGAAGCACCCTGCCTGGAAGCGGCGCACGCAGCGGCAGGAGGAGAGGCCAGCCGAGGAAAACTGCTCCATTTTGCCTCCCTTCAGCGAGGAAGCAGCTTTGCTGGCTGCCAGCCCCACAGTGAACCCGTGGGGACCTCAATCTTTTTTTTTTTTTGTGCCGCATCCCTGGATTTCTTGTTTGTAGGGCTTCTCGCACCCTGAACGTCTGGTCCCCGAGGAGGAGGAGGAGGAGGTGTTTATCTCTGATTAATAGCTAAAGGCTGGGGAAGGTGACCTTCTGCAGAGGTGACACAGGAGACCCCACGTCCCACCTGGCCCCCCAAGGTTTCTGTCCTGTGGTTGCAGCCAAAAATGTTCCATTTCATCGGGGAACTGCAGAAACGGCTCATAAAACACACGCTCGGGGATGCAGCTGAGCGGATCGGCCACCCGCACGGTGCGCGGCTGGAGAAACACAGCGTGCTGCAGGGAAAAAACACATGCCTCCACCCTATTTGTGAGAGGAAAAATCACCCTTCAATCTGCTCTTGCATTCCCAGCTAGGACACACGCTCAGCTGCTTTGGGCCTTTGATTTTCCCAGGATCAGGGCTGGGATTTCTTGCTGGTGGGGGCTCCAGAGTCCACTCCCCCCCTCCCCAGGCCAGCCTGCTCGGCCAGGCTCTGCGTGCATCCTCCTCCCCGGGGCTTGTGGGAGGCCACAACACGTGGACAAGCCCCAAGGCTGGAATAAACCTGCCAACCGCTTTCGCAGCACTGTCAGAAATAGCACCGGGAGCAGCAGTGCCGTAGCTGGTGCCCTGCTTTGCCCAGGAGGACGTGCAACACCGATGCTCGGCAGCCGTCCTGTGTCATCCTCATCCTGTGGACCCACAGACGAGCCCCGGCGGGTCCCACACCCGCT
Organism: Grus americana; assembly: GCF_028858705.1. Taxonomy (NCBI): domain Eukaryota; kingdom Metazoa; phylum Chordata; class Aves; order Gruiformes; family Gruidae; genus Grus; species Grus americana. Next base: position 2,865,807 of record NC_072864.1, on the reverse strand, counting down.
GGGCTGATGCTTTGTACAGCAAATCCCCCGGTGCATGGCGCGGAGCATTTGCTGCTCCAGCCGTGCTGCTGGTGAGGGGAGAGAGGGGAACTGCCCCGTGGGTTCGGCCCCCGTTAGCACTGCATCCTCCCCGCCAAGAAAGCATCCTCCAGCATCGTACTCAACCAGCTGCAGAGGGATCTGCTGGGGAGAAAAAGCATGCTGGCAGGACAGGACTGGGATTTTTCCAGCTTATTCAGACTTTAAAGAGCTGCTCGTCCTGCTTTGCTTGCAGAGGGGTAAGTTAGGCTGAGCCCATGGCAAAGGCTGGCCGCAGCTGAGCAAAATGCCCTTTGGGGAACCAGCAGTGAAAATAAAAAAACCTAAAAGATCAGCGCTCGGGTGAATGCCTGGTGAAAATAATTTGGGCAAGACATCACCACGTGCCTCCTTGGCCGGCCAAGGAGCTGCAGTGACCTTGCCCGAACACAGTGTGTCGGGTTGAAAGTGCAGAGCGAGAGGATGTGACTCACATCTGAGATGTGGCCGCAACGGACAGATGTGTTTCATTACTGTCCAGGGCCCTATCTGCAGCTCTGCCCGTGCACACAGTGACTCAGCCTTGCCTTCGAGCCCTTCCGAAATGGGAGCCGTGGCACATCTCTTCCCAGCAGCATCCCTGGGCTGCTGTAAAACAGACTGGGGATGTTCAGGCTCCTGCAAGGGAAAAAAAATTAAAATAAATCAAAGTCATGTTTCTCCATGGGAATCTTCCAGTTTCAATTGTAAATCATTCAGAGGATGATAAAATCAAATGCTTTAGTGGTGGGATCTGTCTCTCTAAGTTTAGAGACTTAAAAGCTAAACATCCCTCCCCATTCCAATGGAAGGACGCCTGGGTTTTCTTTGACACTTGCCATAGGACAAGAGGCAACATCTCCTGGAGATACTCTGTGTCTGGAGGGAGGAATAAGGGGATTTCAACAGATCGCCTTCTTACAATCCCTAGGACATTCAGCAGCGTTTAGTGGAGAGAGCCCCAAAGCACTGAGGTAAGGCTGAGCCGCCCCATATTAGACAACAGAGAATCTAAAGAGGGAAGCACTGCAGCCAGCTGAGCACAGCCCATTACTTCTGCGGGTCTCCTGCCAAACCCAGCCCGCAGCCCCCTCACCTTGGGCAGTGTCCTTTCCCCCCATACCACCCCCACAAGCAGCCTTTTTCACACCCACCTTTGCTATTTACCCTCCGCTGCCCGCACACCCTGCGGTGACACGTCCAGGTACCGAGGGACACCACGGGGCGATGGCCAGGGTCCCCTGGCAGCAAATCAACTCCAGCTCTGCACAGAACCCCCCCTTCACACCAGGGGTTTTTCCAATGGGAGAGCGGATGGGGCCACATCTGCCGGGAATTTTTTCCCGGGCACATCCTGGCTTTGACGGCACCACCAGCCGCATATTTCACTTCAAATCCCGTGTGCGGTATCGGGCCAAGCGCTGCCTCACCCGGGGGGCCAGAAAGCTGGGAGCCAGCAATGCAGTTCACTTGGCAGACACTTGATGGGGCTACGAAACCGATTACCGGCACAGCTGGCAGAAACGGGGGGGGGGGGCAAAACAGCCTCTGCCAGATGTTTTGGGGTCCCGCTTTGCAGGTGCCGGGCTGGCGTTGCAATAGCTGCCAGCACCCAGGCGGGATGCTGTCCCCGGCTCAGCGGCACCCGGTACCTGGCAGCTTCGCTCTGGCCTTTGGTCGCATCCTGGACGCGCTGCGGCCGGGCAAGGATTGCCAGCCCCTGGACAAAGCCGGAGGCTTTACCCCCAAAAGATTTTCCGTGCTCTGTTTTGAGAAGCAATGGAAAGGGAGAGCGGGCAGCAGCAGGCATCTCCGGCAGCGCTGCCTTGCAAAGCACGGATTAAGTTTTACGCTGATGTCGCAAGACCTCGCTCCCTCCCGCCACGCCGCTGCCTAAACCCAGGCTCTTTGCAGGGTGCTGCAGCGGGCATCCGCGGGATTTTCCCATGTTTCACCCCGAAGCAAGGGGAGGACGGGGAGATGCAGTCCCAAAACAGAGCCCGAGCATGGCGAGAGGTGCAGCCCCGCATTGCGGAGCCTGCTGCGGGCAAGGGCCGGCCCCGAGTTCCCCGAATGCTGCTGTCAAACTTTCTGGCATGGCTCTAAATCCACCGGCCCTTGCCTGGCTCCAGCTGGCCAAGCAAGCTGGCAGCAGCGTGTGGACGAGAGCAGCTAACGAGAGTCAAAGCATCTCCTGCTCGAGGAAAAAAAAAAAAAAAAAGAGTAAGAGACGGTCCCTGTAAATCACGAGCTAGTTACTGATGGAGAGGACTCCCTCCCTCTTGCTCCGCACACTGCGGCACGAATTATGGCCCCAACTTCGCTGTTGTTCAGTGATGAACATCTGAAAAGGCTGTGGCAGATGAGAAAAGGGATGATTTAACAGCCATAAATCCAGCCAGCTTAGAGGTGTTTTTACAGCCAAACCCATCTTGAATCCCCTCTGTTATGAATACTTATCACTCCCAGGCACTACTACAATGGAAAGATTTTTAACAGCTTTAATAGAGATGCAATAAAACCCCCGGAGCCCAGCAAGCTAACGTCCTTTTTATCCCTCAGGGGAGAGAGAGGGGGCTGAGCGCCACTTGCTGCTCTCAGGCTGGCAGGATCAGAGCTGGAGCAGCCCCCGGGGCTGTGGCCAAGCCCTGGGTTTCACGGCTGGGTGGCATCAGCCAGGGACTGAATCAGCTTCCCTGAAGCTGTTGCACGGAGGGTGTAATTAATAGCCGGCAGGCGGGGATGGGGAGACAGGCTGTAGCCATGATGTACGGCACCTTCCTCCTCCAGTGCTATTCTTCGCCAGGGTCCCCTCCTGCAGTCACCCAAATCACGGCCGGTCTAACCCACCTTTGGGGATTGAAAATGAGGGCGGTCTCAGCTCAGCCAAAGACCCTCCTGGGTAGGGTGCCATCCCTCAGCTGCCCCTCGCCTCGTTTAACGCACCTCGTTTCTCGCACATTAAAGGCTAAACAAGCTCGGGACAGGGACACCAGACCTCCCAGCTCAGGGTTAAGTGGCCGAGGAGCTCACACCCTCTCGCTGTGCTTTGGTTCCCCTGTAGCCTCTCTATACCATTCCGTAAGCGCAGGCTGCTCCCAGCCACCAAAATCAGCGGCCGGGAGGTGCTACGGGTGCACCCACTGCAAAGGGCACCCGGCGCTGAGCAAATACCTAAAGAACAAGCACCTCCTTTCTTATACACACAAGCTTATCGGGCAAGGCGATGATGAGTAATTCATCGGATGGAGGAAATAAAAGCACTCCCAGGGCACGTGGCTTCTGGTTTTCCTTAGCTGCTCAGCCCACATCCAGGTAAAAAGCCCAGGTGAGGCATCCAAGCACGGGCTGCAGGGTTTCCCTCCTGCCACGGTGAATCTGTGGAGTAATTAAAAAAAGGAAGGAGCAGGGCAGCTCCTTCCTAAGAGAAACACGGCCGTGAAACCCCGTTCCTGGGCCACCGAGAGAGATAAACCAGCGCTGCAGGGCAGGGAACAAATTCAGCTTGGACATACAGAGACCTGAGGGGACGTGGTGTCCAAAGCCTGGGTGGAGGATGACACTCCCAGCCCATTAATCTGAGGGAACATCTTTTTTTTTTAATAAGATAATACTGAGTAATTGATTTTTAAATACAGTGAAATCAAATGTCCCGAGGCCAGAGCAGGATCCCAGCTCAGATCAGCGGTGACTGGCAGAGATTGAGCGCACAGGGGAAAAGAAAATAAAAATTAAATCTCCTTCGTGTGCCTAGCTGGCTCCAGGGCAAACGTTAACGTTTCTTTAAAAGGTGCATCAATTTTTCCCTATTAAAAAAGTAGGTCATCAAAAGGGAGAAGCTGGTGGGGGCTGAGCTGGGGAAGGCACTGGGGACCATCGAGGCTGAGCAGGCGGCATGGAGAAAAGCCATCTGATTAAAACACAGGACTGAGCAAGAAAGTAATTTTTAAGACAATTTATTCCAATCTCTCTCTCTCCCCACATCCTTCGCGCAGTCCCAGTCGGGAAGGTTTTGTGGACATTTTAAATTTTATTTTAATATATATATATTTTAGAAAAATACACATGCAAATAATATATATTTCACCGCTGAACTCTTTTTCATACTGGGGGGCGGGGGGGGAAATAAACAAAGCAGGATTCGGGAAAGACCCGAGTGCAAACAGACCCAGGCGTGCTACGGGGATGGGATGCTCCAGGATGCAGGTCGTGGCGCTGAGCTGCCCGATACCTGTGGTCCAGCACATCCTCTCCATCAGAAAGATGTTCATCGGGGCGAGGGGCTGCCGGAGGGGACTAACGTGCACTTTCGTGCACGTTAGTCCCCTCCGGCAGCCCCTCGCCCCGACAAAAAACCTTTCTCCAGTAACTGCCCAGGTTTGGGAATGGCTAAGGGAAAGCCAGTGCTGGATGCGATCCTTCTACGAGACCCAGCGTGGAGCAGAGTCCTGAGCCCAGCATCAAGCCCAGCTTAGGTAAAAGCATCATTTTGATGCTAGGAAATGACACCAGAAACTAAGAGTTACATGGAAAAACCCCTGGGATGCTATTTATCCTACGGGATACAGCTGGCAGCATGGGGAAAAATGGAGGTGACGGTCCCTTGAAACCTGGATTTATGTTTCAGGACAATGTTTTTTGGGGTGAGACCCCCTTGGCTGCATGGGGTTGGGGTTTCCTCTTGTTCGAGGAGCAGCTTTTCCCATCAGAGCAGGGATGTGCCCTGCGGAGGGGAGCAGCGACGGCCCCATGTCCCCAGCCTCTCTGCAAACGCCGTGCCAGGGTCCGCGGGGAAAAAACAGATACCGGGTAGCTGCCGTCACTCGAGCGGAATAGGAGATGTACTTGAGATGGGGCTATTTCAGGTTTGATTGATGATCAGCTGCAGCGAAGGGGCAGGGGAAGGAGAGCAGCAGGAGGCTTCGGGAAATGCCGCGAGCCCACGGCAGCCCTGACACAGAGATGCGGCAGGGAGCGGGCACGGGGGGGATCTGCCTCGCTGCTGCTGTGCTACCTCCTCCCAAGCCACTTTCACGTGATGCTCCTCTGCCTCCTCTCCCAGCAATCCCACCTGAGGCCATGGCTTTTTTCCTGCTGATCCAGGCTAATGATACGGAGCAAACTGTGTTTTCCCTCTGCCCGGAGGTACCAAACCACACAGGCAGCGCAGGGAAGCTTTCCCAAGGGAAGGATTTCCCTCCGGCTCCCCAGGAGCCTTATACCAAGGAAGGCAGCAGCACTTCGCCAGCCCCATCTCTGCTCCCAGCAAGCCCCCGCGCTGCCCGTGTCCCCGGCCGGTGGTGACATCCCTGGATACGCCGCACAGCCTGCTGCCAGACTGACCCAGAGCCCCTCATCCCAACCATCGCCATCCTCAGCAGCCAGCTCCTGCATCGCCAGGACAAACCCACGTGCTGCGAACGCCCAGTGCCTCACTACGGAGTGAGATGGGTCAAACTGGAGGCAGAGTCGGCTGCTCTCCCCCCGCCCCGGCGCTGGCTTCTGTCCGTGGCTGGATGCGGCCCCTGCCATCCCCTCCCGCATCCCTGGTCAGGCTCCAGCCTCCATTGTCATCGCCCAGCGGATGCCGGCGGGGAAAGGCAGCAGGAGCCTCACAGCTTTGGATTCCTCTGGATTTACCACCGTTCACGGCAGCCTCGGAAAGGCACGGAGCAGCAAAGATATTTGGCGGCTCCGCACCCACTGCCATCGTGCCAGGAAACACTGAAGACCACAGGCGGCATTTCACGTGGGGGACTGAAGACACGGCGATCCAGCTCCCACAAACACACCGAGGGGCTGCCAGCAGTCACTCTCTTTTTGCTTTTCTCTTGTTTTTTGTTTGTTCCTTTTTCCTTTTTTTATCTGACAAAATACACTTTTGGGACTGTCTGCTCTGAAAACAGATGGGGGATGGTCTGGCGAGGGGGGGGGGGGGCTGCTTGGCTCCTATTTCTACAGGCTGCCCTGGCGCAGCTCTAAAGTTTGGTGGATGCTCATGCAGGTTTTATTGCAGCTTGTGTGTGTGATTTTTTTTTTTAAGTAGCCCAGCTTCAGTTTCAGGTAGCCCCGGAGGTGGATTTCTCTCCCCTCCCCACCCATTCTGGCCGCCGTCTCTCCGCCGCAGCGTGCCGGCCAGGCGGCTATTCGGTGGCCATCTGCTCGATGTGGTCGCTGAGCAGCTTGTATTGCTCTGCGGAGGAGAGAGAAAAGGGCGCTTGGAGGGTGCCGAAGCATCCCAGCCAGGCAGGCGGGCTCCGTCCCTGTGGGACCCCACGAAGGGGGTGCGCGTCCCCCCGGCTCGCCCCTACCTTCATCCAAATTGCCGATGGTCGCCTGCTTCTTCAGGAAGTCGCTGCAGAGCTTCTTGTTCAGGCCAAACGCCAGCATGTTGTGAATGAAGGTGCTGAGGAAGGACAGAGATGCTCTCGGTGAGGGAAGGGCCAGGCTGCCCGTTCTTCCCCCCACCTTCCTCTTCCTCTCCGCAGCCCCTTGCACCGGGCGCTGGGATGATGCTCGGCTGTGGGAGAGCGTGCTAGGTCCCTGCGGTGCCCAGATTTGCAACATCAGGGCCAGGAGCAGGGCAGAAGCATCAACCATCCTCTGCACCGTAAGGGATGTCCCCAGCGGGGGAACATCTGTAAGGCGTCCCAGCCACAGCTGGCGAGGACACACCGCGGAGCCCGGCTGCAGGAGGGACGGTCCCCGCACGCTGCTCACCCCAGCTGCCCGAAGGTGATGTTCTCATTGAAGCGGAGGCTGTCGTCACGCTCCTCCTGCGTCATGTGGCACCACTTCTCCCTGCAAGGCACAAGCCCGTCCGGCTCCGCTGTCACCCTGGGACCCCCAGCCTGCACACCCCCCTCCCCAGGCCACGCTGCTGGAGGACAGCAGGGCACCGAGAGCCAGCACGTGCGGCGCTGGATGAGCTCGTACACCTGCATCCATCCGCAGATCTCTCGCCCTGGGGTAAAGCGAGAGACACCCTGGGGAAAAAGGTCGTCTTTGACCTTGGTTCTCTCCCGAAGGCCTGATGAAGAGCTAGGAAGTAGCACCAGCCTCTCCAGCACAGAGCTCGCGTCTCACCTTCGGTGCCATCGCCTCGGCAAGGGGGATGAGTGAGGAAGCAGGGGGCTTTGCAGCTCTCGGGGGTGGCCATCCCAGCAGGGCTCCGCTGAAGCCCCCCGTGCTGGGGAGAGGTACCAGGAGGGTACCAGGCACCTCTCCCCCCGCTGCAGCAGGGCTCCAACTCCCTGAACCCTGAGCGAGCTGCTCCCCAGACATGCCTCCCCCACTCCGACAGCATGGGGGGCTCCCGCACCCCTCCCCACGGCCCCACTCGGGGGCTGAATTGCCGAAATCACAGCGCTGCTCTGAGGACGCCCCGGCTCCGCTCCGGCTCCCCGGCAAACGCAACTGCGGCATTGCCGTATAGGAAGGGAGGTTTAAGCTCTAGATGTTTGCAACCAAGTTGAGGCAGTGCAGGGGTCCCCATCCAGGTGTCCCACCTGGGGGTCTTTGGGAGCAAAGCCTGTGTCACGGCCATGTCACTGGTGCAACGCTCAGGGGGTGGCGGCGGGGGGCTCAGTGCATGCACGCTGGGGAAACTACAGCTCCAGGGTGAAGCCAGCCCTCTCCCAAGAAGAAGTCAGATGAGGTTACAGCCAAGGATAAGAGGAGGAAAAGCAAGGAAAACCGGGGATAGGTAGAAGAAAACCAGCTCTGCGGAGGAGAAGGAAGAGGAGAACCCCAGGAGTGGACCGCACGCTTGCAGCTCGCGCTAGCTCGCCGGCACGCCAAGCAGGGTGGGACGAGCTGTGCCGGGTGGAAACGGCGGCTGGGAAGAAGGGTGTCTCACAGCAAATTCCGTGAGGTTAGCTCAGCCCCAGAGCACGTCTGCGTTGCTGAAACTGGAAAAGGATGAGTGCTCAGGCTGAGCCCACGAAGGGGAGCCTGTTCTCACTCAGGTCAGCCCAGCCCGGGTGTGCGAAAGCTGAGCCGAGCCTTCGGAGCCTTCGGTCTCCAGGGGTGAGCTGCTTATATTTATGCAGCTCTGGAAACTTATATGATACGTTTAAAGGGATTTTTAAAAAAAAAAAAAAAAAAAAAACCCGGTGTAATTTCTCCCAGATAAAGCTTATGATAGCAAATAAAAACCACATCCAAATGTGGAGCCTGAAAAGAAAGAAGAATCAAATTAAAGGGCTTTGAAATCTGGAAGCAAAACTTCACAGATCTCACTGGCCCACTTACAGAAGCAGCATGCTTGTAACTGCTTTTTCCTGCTTTTTCATGTTTTTGAGGGAGGAAGAAAAAAATTATCAAAGTGCCCAAGAAAAATTTGCCATGCTTCTGGCTTGTTATTCGGGAGTAACAAGCCTGGGAAGGGGGAAAGCCCACGTGTGGCTCTACCCAAACCCTTTGATCTTTATACCGGCACGGTGGGGCAGGCGCAGGGGTGCGTAACCCCAGGGGCTGTGCTAACACCTTGCCCGTATTTCAGGGTACCCAGGAACGCCTCGCCACGGCTGGTGGCTGGGGAGAACCGCGCCGGTGAGACGTGAATTTGGCCGCCCGGCATCGCTCGTCTTTCAGCAGCAACGTTTCACCCCGCACAGCTGACCTGAGCAATGCTCTATCCCAGCGATATTTAAGTTACTCAGTTGCCGGCGCATGCCTTAGCCACGCGGAAGATTTACTGCCAAGCTTCAGAGAGCCCTCATCCTCTTGCTAATGCCATCACTTCGAGTGGTTTGCTCCCAGATCGAATATCCCACGCTCCAGCGAGACAGCAATGACTCTCCCCGCTCCCCAGTCCCAGCTTGGAGCACGGATGGATGCGGCTGCTTTGAGCTTTGCAACCCAGAGGACACGCTCGCGATCACGACGTGCAGCCTCAGTTGCGTTTTTCTTTTTATCTAGGGATGGCAGCACAAGAGTGCATTAGAAAAAAATAATAGAAGGACCAGCTTTTCCAGCTGGCAAAGGATTCCTGGCACATCTATGTGGCAGCAGAAGCTGGGAGCAAGCGGGAAGGACAGGAGAGGGGGATGATTTCTCCACGAAGAGACTCAGTTCATGTCCAAAACCTGCCCGGGGAACCGTTCCCGGCACAAGCCCTTGGCTCCCCCGGCAGCTGGGCACCCGATTCCCACAGTAAAATATCACAGCTTGAAACCGCTCGGGTTTCTTTTTAAAAAGCCACGTTAAAGAGGAACCGATCTAAACCTTTCTGACCCTTTTGAGAGGGTGATGCACGTGAAGTCAAACCTCTGCCGGCCGTTCCTCCCCGCTGGAGAAGGACCTTTCAGAGCCCCCCTGAAATACATTACCCCCCTCCCCAGGGCAGGATTTGGACCTGAACTGAGCGTCGGCCTCTGGACACTAATGCACCGAAGTACGGGGACAGACACACCTCTTCTCCTCTTCCTCCCCAGCGTTCCCTCTGGAGCGGCAGCAGAAACAGGGCCGACAAAAGTGGTGCGTGAAAGATCATGCAAGATAGAGGGATGGAGGGGACAGGAGAGAAGAAGAGACGGAAGAAGGTTGTTAGAGGCAGAGAGAGGAAAGAGAAAAAGAGGAGTTTAGTTCTGGTTCCTTCCCCCCTGTCCCCGGCCCTCCCCACCGAGAGGAGAAAAAACCTCCCCGGCTCTTGCTACAGCCCCGGGCGGACGCAGCCCCGCCGCCCCAGCGATGCCCTGGCCACCCCACAGAGATGGGCACCATCACAAACCAGTCACCACGGACCCTGCAGACGCCTGCCATGGTCAAGCACCACCCCTGGGGTTTCAAACCCAGCCCATGGGATGCCAGCCCTCGCCAACCAGCTCTTCCTGCCAGGGATTTTAATCCTCAGTCCAGCAAGCAGCATCCCAGTTCACCCAGTGGCTTCCATAATCCTCTCCAGAGGACGGAGGTGGGGAGGGGTGGGGTGTCACCACCATCTTCCAACCTCCCCTGAGATATTCGGCGTATTCCAGGCTGCAGCTCCTGAAGCTCTTTCGTTAGGCGGGTTTGTTTCTGCGGCGGAGGCGGACTCAGCCATCAGATTAATTGAGAAAGGCACTCGGAGCAGAGAGCAGCTGCCCGTGGCGTATGTCCTTGTGAGACATTTGCTGCTGCTAATTTGGGGCTTAATCAAAGCAAATGCAGTTATGGTTACATTACTGTTCGATAGGTTCTTTCAGTGGCTTGCTTGGAGAAAAAAGAAAAGCAATAAAGGAGGAAGCAGAGATTGATCGGTGTGCTGAGGCTGGCAGAGCGTCCCATGGTGTGAACCAGGGCTGCCACGGCTTCGCTCAGGTTTTGGGGGGATGCAGGAGGGCCGGCTGCTTCAAGAAGTGCCATCACTGCTCAGAAAAGGGGCCCTTCAAATGCCCTGAGCTCAACAGCTCTCACCCCGCCAGCTCAAAGCCTCAAAGCGCTGCACGGACACGCGGCAGGACGGTCCGGCTTCGGAGGGATGAAACTGCAGCCGAGAGAGGAGTGAATGGCTCGAGCCCTCGCGACAGGGCCAGGGTAGAGCAAGAGATGGGCACGAGCCTGGCGAGCGCCTCACCCTCCCTTGCACCCCATGGGGTCCCCATGCCCAGGCACCCAGACACTCCCTGCACACAGCCACCCTCTGAAACGAGCAGCCCCTTCCCTTTGCAGCGTTTATCCGGATCCTCCCAGCCCTCGGGGCCAACCACACCGCCATCTCCAGCTCTCCTCCTTGCTGGCTGCCCTGGCCGGTCCCCACGCCACACTGGCTGCACTTCCACAGCCCTCCTGGGGACAGCCGGGACCCAGCGCATCCCCTCCCCGTCCGCTGCACCTCCCTGAAGGGCTGCACCAAGCATCTTTTCCCAGATCTGCTTGCAAACTAAGCACCAACACCCTGAATCCTGGCCGGGTCTTCTGGGCACACCTCTAGGGCTTTGTTCTGGCAAAACCGATGCAAAAACGAGCAAGAAAAACCTCCGTGCTCCCAAATCCCTGTGGGGATGCAGATCTCCCCACCCCACAGCCCAGTGGCCCTGGCAGCTTTGCAGTCAGGGGTGGAAAGCAGAGGGTTTCCCCGTGGTCAGCAATGCTTGGGGCCATCGGGAGCAGAGGGGAACGCCAGGGGGCTGGAGGGGACACGGCGTCTCCTTGTCCCATGGGGACATGTCCTACCTGGTGGTGGGGGACCGCTTCCTGCGCTCGCAGTGCACGGCATCAAAGAAGGCGGCGTTCCAAAACCGCAGGTTGTGCCTGCAGGGAGGGAGGGGAGATGTTGGGGATGGCCACCCCCCATCTCCCCCAGCCTGTCCCCAAGTCCTCCCAGGGCCAAGCTCAGCTGCTTCCCAGGGGCCAGGAGATGATTCAAGGAGGGGGCTAAGCAAGTCTGGCAGATTTGGTCCGGTTTTGGACCAGCTCCTTGTGTGTCTGCAAACACACTCTCACTAACACAAGGGGTGTGCAAAAGCCATGGTCACCTCTCTTAGGGACAGCAGCAGCCTAAAAGCACTCATCAAAGTCTGGGGAATGTGTGGGCAAGAAGGACAAATCCCGTCCCCGGGGAGGCCAATGCCGGGCAGGAGCCAGCTCGCCCCAGGCAGGCTTTACCAGATGGGCTGCTGCTTGAGGTGCATGTACAGGTAGATCTTCTCTCCTTTCTTCACCTCCTCTGGGCTCTGCACGGAAACTGTGGGGACACACAATTACATGCCGAGGTCTGGATGACTCCCACCTTCCCACCCATGCACATACTTTGTGCCCCCCTGCCAGCTTGGTGTTCAAGCAGCCGCGATGGCGAAGGTTTGCAAACCAAATACTCATCCCCAACACATCCACAGCAATGTGAAGAGGAGCTTTGGCTGCCCTTTGTGGGCAGGTATCAGCTCTGATCAAGGAATGGATGTCCCAGGAGGATGCTCGAGGGACTGGACCACTGGTTCGGTAGCGCACGCAGCTACCAGGGGTACAGCTGGAACAGTATAAAAGGTCAGAGGTGGTGGATGGCCAAACCTCTGCAACCTGGTGCACTGAGGACAAGATGCCACAAGATGTTCTTGCAGGACAGGAGCTGTGTTTGGTCCAAATCAAGGAGCTGTGATGGCTCCTTTGGAGCACTTCTCTAGGAGCTCAGAGGAGACAGCACTGGTCCTTCCTGCTCTTCTCCCCACCCCACACCTCCAGCAAGGTCGGTCACTTCATACCACTTCCAACCCTCGCTCCTTTCCCAGGGATGCCTTGACCATGCCTACTTCAGCAACGCTGGCTCCACTCACCTGTCTTCTTCAGCGTCTCCTTTGGTTTGTCCTCACCTTCGCTGTGGCACAGAAATCAGTGTCAGCTCCCGAGAAGCCTGTCCCCCTGACAGCCCACGCAGCAAAACCCTGTTCGCCTTGGCAAGGGGAGCACCTTCATTTGAAAGACCCCCTGCTCCCATGTCACAGTCCCTGGGGCCAGAAAGGTGGCTAAGAGACTGTCGGACCCAGCACAGAGATCATCTACATGCAGAAGACCACAAAGCAGCAGCACCATCTCCTGGAACCACATATCTCCATGGCCAAGGGACAAGGGACTCCCAGACCGTGAAATGCCCCATGACCAAAGTATGAAGCATGGGACCAGGCTAGAGACCACGTTCCCATGGCCATGATAACCCCTGGCTCATGGTGGCCCTACACCCAGGAGGTTTCTGGCTTGGTCACCTTATGAGTGCAAGCCTCAGCCCACCCTGCCCACCCAATGGAGTGATACCCACTCGCTCTTTTTCATGGTAGGACCCTTCAGTTTGGTCTCCAGGCCCCCAAAGAAGCCCTTGACGTTCTCTGTCTTGGCCGATGTGTTTTTCAGCAGCCGTTCTGCAATGTCCTTCTTCTCCGCCAGCCAGCTGTTTGCCGACTTCAGGTATGAGTCGATGCTGCCCATGGGCTTCTCCTTGGCCTCCAAGGGCAGTGTGTGGGTCTTGCCTGTGGGAAATGTGTCAGGAGCTCAGTTGGCCCAATGGTCCTGGGTGCTGCCAGGTCTTGCAGGACCTGCTCCAAGCTGCAAGAGGCACCACGGAGACCAGGAGCCAGACGGAAACAGCCCAGACCCCATCCTATCCCATCCCAATTCCCGTAGGTCTTTATCCTCCCCCCATTTTGCATAGAAAATCCAGCCCCCCCATGGAGGAGTGACCACCACACACCTAGCAACGAGCCAAGGTGCTTCTGGGCTGGGGGTTTCCCATCACATCCCCAGGGTTGGGGAACATCTCGGGATCACCACATACAAACATCCCTGGCTAGAAGCAATGACAAACCAGCATCAGTGTGAGGTACCACCCCAGTGAGGGTCCCCAGCAGGTTTGCACAGCTTTTGAGCCATGGAGGCTCTTTTCTTCTCAATACCGGAGTCAGCCAGAGTAAGCTTGGCCACCCATCCATCACCCTTCCCATGCACAGGGCACACTTCACCACCGGTCTCCAGCACAAGCAAAGCCTGAGGGTGCAGGCGCCTCTTACCCACGTAGTAGTAGGTGAAACACATGGTCATGAGGTTCTTGGCAGGGCTGAAGTCATCCATCTGGTGACACCTGACACGGAGAGAGGATTCAGTGAAGACACTCAGTGATGGCAACTGAAGCAGCCTCGCGGTTGCTGCCCTTCCTCGAGCCATGGCTCTGATCTCAGGGGCTTTTGGTGGTTGCAACGAAGCCCCCCCGCCCCCCCCCAACTTACTCAAACAGCACGAGGGCGAACGACTGCATCAGGCGGTAGAAGGTCTGCTCCGAGACGCACTTGGAGTTGCAGCGCTGCAGGCACAAAGCCCAGGGTTTAGCACAGCCCTGTGGGGCAGCTGCCCGCCGCAAGCAGCCAGGACAACCTCAGCACCCCTGGGACCCCCCCTGCCGCAGGGAGGTGGGCAGAGAGCACAGGCAGTCGGGCCTTCCTCTTGGAGACAGAGGTTTGCCTCTCTGAATTGTTTTTCCAGGGAATAAGATGTTTCTGAGTGCTGACGGGATTTCATTTTAAATATAACAGATGACTTCTCTCCCACGTGGCAGCAAGCAGGTATTTCGCTGCCTCGAGATGCATTTATTCACTTCTGTATTTATTCACTTCTGTATCTCCCTGTACCAAAGTTCCTCCCTTTCCCCGAGTTCCTGCCCTCCGAAAATATAGCTTTGGGTCATTGCTAACTTCCCCTGGCCTGAGCCTCCTGCTCAGGCTGCTCCAAACCCCGGTACAGGATTGCCGCCCCTTCGCCCATCTCTCCCCTTACCTGCGCGCTTACGTATCTCGCGAACCACTCCCTGCCCTTCCCGTTCTCGCCGCTGCAGAGCTCACCAAACCTGGCCTTCTCTTCTTGGTCCAAATCCTCTCTGAAATGGGGAAAAAAGAAAAAAAAACAAACCACCATTAAAGTTGAGGATGTGGCCGGCATCCCCCAGCCAGCCAGCACGGCTCAGCTCCCCCACATCACCCCTCTCAGCAGTGGCATCCAGGTGCTGTGATGCTGGGAGGAAGGCAGAGGAAGAGGGGAAGGAGAACATCCATTTTGTCATCCTCCAGCTCACGCTGCTCTTTTGTTCCTCCCTGGCAAGGGAAAAACCAAAGGCAGAGGGAGAAGGGAAGAGCCAAGGACAGCCCGAGCAGAAACTGAGCTCTGGAGACAGGCGCTCTGCCCCAGAGCAAAACCAGCCCCTGTTGCTGCTCATCACGCTGAGTTTGCTCAATCCTGCTTGACACGCCGAGCCGCGGCGTTACGGAGACCACAGCGATGGGAGCTGGGGGGGATGCAGGGCTGGGGCGGGGAAGCCGGGGGCTGCTGGGGGGCCCCGGGGCATGTGCAAGCTGCTGATAATTGTACAAACAACGGCAGAGATGTCGGGGAAGGGGGGGGAGAGGAGCTGGAGACCCCTGCCGTGGCAAGACCCCAGCATGGGAAAGGGGAGAAAGAAGAAGGGAGGGAAGCTGGGGGTGAAAGATGAGCTGGAACGTGCCCAGGAGAGGGGTGCAAGCCAGAGCCCGCATCCCCCCCTCAGCTCCACTGCCACGTTATGGCAGGGAGCAACAAGCTGCGTTAGCCAAGCACGGGGAGGGACACAAACCGATGCTCCCGGTGTGGGAAAGCAGCCAGATCCCATCCCGCAGGACGTCCCCTGGCAGGCGACTCAGCGGCAGTGGCCGGCCCTTGCTCGCTTACCCCCTGGTAAAGATCTTCTCCACGTAGTGCCGCATGAAGTCCCGGCGCTCGGCCATTGCCTCGTCCCGGGCTGACTCGGTGCTCTGGCTGGAGGACAAGGACTCGTTGGAGGAGGAGCGGTGGTAGCCACCCCAGTGCCTGGGAGAATCTCCCATGTCGTTCTCACTGTCCGCCGACTCGGTGGCATCGCTGTCGTCCCCGGCCACGTCCTCCATGTCCCCCAGGTGCCCATTGCCGCTGGGGGCAGGGGGGGGAGAGGGCTCCGAGGGGATGCAGGCGGGCGTTTCAGCATCAAAGTCAATGAGGTTCCCTACGGGCACGTCCAGGGGGGCCTCCATGGCTCTCCTGGGGGGGGATGTGGTGGTGTCAGGGGGACTTGGTCCTTGTCCTTTCGCCCCTCACTGGAGCGTTGAGGCCATGGCCAGCGAGGTGCCTGGGAGGATGGGCTGGCTAAGGCAGGGAGGTCCTTCTGCGGGCAGCCAGGTTACTGCAGGACATCTGAAAGACAGGGGAAGGACAAAACTGAGGAGGGGATCCCTGGGAATGGCCACCATGGACCTTGAGAGAGGAGACCACAGGTCACCACCTACAGTGTCCCCAGGATGCCCATCAGCAGCAGGGAGGGACAGGACATGGGTGCACGGGGCAGGCAGAGCTGGCTGCTCTCCATCAGCCACGTGAATAAGCAAAACCATGCAGTGCTCGTGTGCTTTCTTCACTGTTCAAGTGGGTTTTTCATCCTTTAGGCCAGAAAAGAGACAATTTGAGCCCAAGCTCCATATGCCACATTTGGGATGTGACATCTCACAGCCTGACGGGCAAAACTGAGCCGGCGTGAGCCAGGAGCTGGCAAACACACTGGTGATTTTCCAAGACAGCCCCAGAGAAGCATCCTCCTCTCCCCTTCCCTCATCTCTGCTCACGGGTCTGCCTGACCCCCTTTGGAAATGGGGCCATGTCCGGGCTGGAGCATCCCAGTGTTAAACATGCACTGACTTGCCTAAAATGGGAATGGAAAGGGGATGCTGAATGCAACAGAAACTGTAACGGGATGTGGATGTAGGGCTCTGGGCTGCAATTAATTCATTAGTTTTGGCGTCCAACCCAGATTGCAAAAGTCCTGCAAAGCAGGTACGGCAGCCACCGGCAGCTCTGCTCTCTGCAGATGGGGAGCACCGGCCGGCGATGGACCGCGATGCTCCGGCACACGCACATCCCGGGCGATACTGCAGCAGCTGCTGTGCAGCAACAGAGGCAAAGAAGGGGCTGCCCTGAAGCCGCCCCTTCCTCACAGAGTCACTCAAGTCCTCGGCGAGTGTGTTTCTGCCCCGGGAGGCGATGCCTTCTGAGAAGCGAGGCCGGTACGAGCAGCCCCGCTGCAGCAGCTGGGCACGGGGCCAGCGCAGGGCAAGGCAGCGCAGGAGCAGGGACAGCAGCACAGGTAAAACAGTGACATCCCCAGGGCAGCACAACGGCAGCCACAGCCCCACTGCCTTCGAGGGAACTGATCCCAGGACACAGGCAACCACCCCCAGAGCGAAAAAAAAACCACCCCAGATTTCTTTCAGCTCAAAGATTAGTATGCCCCAAAGGATGAATGTTCAGTTCATCAGACAAGAAGGAGTTCAAAACAAAACCAAATCTGAAGTGTTTCACCATGCAGAGCACACTGTCCCGGCTCGGGGGCTGGAAAAATAACCCACCGGCTGCGGGAGGAGCAGCTGTCCCAGCAGTGCCCTCCTCCTCCCCAGGGCCCCTTTGGGTCAGTGGGGTGCTGGGGGTGCTGGGACCCACAGGACAGAGAGGGAGGCACAACCCTGCACCCTCCCTGAGCACCAGACAGCTCATCACCCTGGCTGCAAAAGCCCCTGTCACCCAGGTTCCCAGCAGGGACCGAAAGGAAAATCACCCGGGGTGGCAGCAAGTCGTGCATCTACAAGCACCCAACACCGAGTGGTCACCTCCCCCCCCCCCCCCACTGGCACCCCACTCTCCCACCCTCCCACACACCGAACCCTGCTTTCCCCCCACACGCACCCAAACCTGGGTCCCGGGGGAGCTGGAAGGACGCTGCTGCAGCCAGCGAGCCGCCGAGAGCATCGGCCGTCGGGAGGAGAGGAGCAGCCGAGAGGCTGCGGCACAGGAGGGACTGGCGGCATGCCCACGGGGAGCCAGCCAGCTGCAGCCCGGCTCATCCGCCCCCAGGCAGCACGACCCCCTCCAACCAGCTCCTCCAGCTGCAGGGACCACGCTGTGCTTCATCCATCCACCCCCGGACCTTCCTGCCCTCGAGGCAGCTGCAAAGTCCCTTTTTGCAGGGATGGAGTGGGGACCTCCTCCGCCAGCCCCTCCAGCACCTGCAGGTTTGGGCTCAGAGCTGCCTCCTCACAACGCTGGCAGGGCAAGCTCCTTTCCAACCACCCCAGGCTGTATTTTAACAGGAGGCAGGCCAGGATGCACACAATGGACCTTCACACAGCTGTGCTTTGCAGCATGTGCCTTCCTCCCTAAGCTGGACCGTGCTTTTCCCCCCTTCACCACGTTCGGGACCATGCCTGGAAGCAGAAGAAGGCAGATCTGCAAACCGAGCTGTCAGAGCTTTTTGAGAACACTTTCTCAGTTCTGCACTTAATGGAAGGGAATTGGTGGGGATAACAAATCCACCTGCCCAGATAACAGCCACTGCATGGATGTGACACCCAACGATGTCCTGTGCAGAAGACTTTGTGCAGGTAACCCATGAGCTGGGCGTTCCTTGGCATGTGACAACCCCAGATGTCCCCTTTCACACGCAGCCTGTAAGGAAACTACAGAAATTCCTCTACCAGCTGGGCATCCTTCTAAGTATCCATCCGAATCACAATTGCTCCCACTGAGCGATTCGGGGAGAGCGTTTCTGCACTGGTACTTTGTAAACAGGGGCAGCACGGTCCATCCCAGAGCCGCTGATCAGCCCCTTCCCATGCACAGCCTGCCCGTGGGCTGCCACCCGCCCTGCGCGCAGCCGAGCAGAGAGCTTTGCGGAAGCTGCCCCGAGCAACACGCTGCTTAGGAGCGAGACATTGCCAAGATTAGGGAGTTCCAGATCTAGAAAACAAACACAAATGAAGATGCATTGCTCAGCCATCAGCTCTGGCTCTGGGCAGGTCTGTCCTGCCCCAGAAACCCAGCGCCAGCACCCCAGCAGCACAGGGAGGAGACGGCCACATCCAGAACATGTTTTTCCAGACATCACCGGAAAGAAAACAGGACTGTGCTGGGGCAACGGCGGTCCCTGGCTCTGCTTCAGGCCATGCCCGTGCCCAGGAGGGGCAGAGAGGCATCCCCGAGCTCTCTGCCAGATGTGCACAGCAGGCAGCAGGCAGATGGCATCGCTGCCCGACCAGCTTCTGCCCATCCCCGTCCCCTCCAGGCAGCAGGTCAGGGGCTGCTCTGCACACAGCAGTTTGCAGGAGCTCGCACACGGCTCTCGGCACACTCCGCTGCCCAAACAACTGCTCTAAAACACGTTGACCCGTGTTTTCCCGACATCCCTCGTGCCCTTCTCCATGTGCGCACGTGCCATGACCTTCTGGGACACAGGACCTGGGGTGCAGGCTGAGCGAGACCCCAGGACTCAGTGGGTATACGGAGCATCGCAGGGTCAGCAGAAACCTGCAGGGCTGCAGGCAGCGTTAGGAAGTGCATTCTGCTCGTGAAGACCAGACCGGCCAGCTCACGATAAAGCCCTGCCCTTGAACGAAGGCCACAAAAGGCGTTTCAAGGTGCTGGCAGCTGCTGTGGGTGCCCAGGCGTCTCTGCAGCCTCCGAGGTTGTTGGTTCTCAGCACAGAGCCCAGAAGAGCTTCAAAACCAAAACGAGCCTCAAGCTCAGCCCCATACCCACTCCACACCCCAGCCGTCGCTGCAGTGGAACAAATCCAGGAAAGGAATAGCCAAAATACAAACCAAGAGCCCCAGCTCCCGCAGCCTGAGCACATCCACACGTGGAGACGAGCCCGGCTGCGCATCCCACCACCACCCAGGCACTGCCCGGGGGTTCCCGCTCCTGGCTTGCCACTGCTGGGTCCAGTTTGAGAGTGAACGAGGGCTCTGGAATAAAAACGGACTTTTTGGCTGCTGGGGAGCCTTACTACGATGTCACGAGCTTCAGCATCTTTCAGGTCCTGCAGTTCTTGGGCTGCCTTTAGCCATGAAGTTCAGCCAGCCAGCCAAGGTAGCACACAGCTGACTATGGTCTTTCTTGCAAGCGAGCATCTTCCAGCACATCTGTATTCCCCATGGGCAGCTGGTGTACAACAGCTGGACGCACCATGGCAGGAATATCAGCAACCCCAAAAGAGTTGGCTGGAGCCACGCACAGACAGACAGGGAGCTCTGAGAGCCGCCTCTCTTCTGCAGGTTTCATCTGAGGATATTCGGGTGGCAGGAGACATCCCGAGGCAGGGATCTCAATTTTAAATGGTTAAAAGCTCATGGCTTCTCCTGGCCTGGGTTGTTTTCCTCTCATCTCTCCCTGCCCGGCGAGCAGCCATTTACCCACCAGCCAGCCAACCTCCCAGCATCCTGCAAACACCACGGGAAACCTGCGGTGCCCTGAAAGTTTGGAAAAGGCCTGTTTTTCCTAAAAAGAAATGCTGGGATAGATCTGAAGGGTGCACCTATAGATGCACATACACATGCAAGCAGCTTTCATCCATGATCTGCCTTTGGATCCAGCATTTCTGGCCCATCGCAACCAGGGAGCTGCCCAGTTTTGCTGCTTCCTCCACCTGCATCAACCTCTGCGACACCTCAGCTACCTAAGAACGGGGCAAAACCTGCTGATCCCCCCCAGCACATGGGCACCGCGAGAATGGTGGGCGGTGTGGGACCCACCATGCCCGGGTACCCAGGGGTAACGATGCTGCCGGCATCGGGAGATGAGTAAAACCGAGTTGGTTTGTGCAGCTCTGGGCCCTGGGGCTGCTGGTGGGTCAGTGCCCCGAGGAATTAGGCAAGGAGGGATGGGAGATGTCGTGTGGCTCTGCCCTGAGACAGGCGTGTGCAAGCCCAGAAGGCACCCACGGGGTGTTTAAACACGGTGCTGGGAGAGGAAGGGAGGAGCGAGGAGCTGGGGATGAGGGTGGACTCTTTTTCTGCCCTATTTCAGAGGAAATTTCCTCCTCCCACCCTGGTCCCAACACATCCTTTCCAGGGGACAGGACCACCCAGTCTAGGTTTGCAGTTGACTTCCTTCTCTTCACAAAGCCTGGGGAAATGACACACAGAGGCAAAATAAAATTACCCCCAAAGCCCCACCGCGCGATGCTGAACTGGCAGCCATGGGACCAAGACCGGAGAACAGCGGTGATAAAGGACACAACGCAGCCCGGCTTCGAGCACAGCCTTCGGGGACCCTCTGTGCCCACATGCCGGGGCAGATCCACCACCGCTGCCAGCACTGGTGCAAGCAATGCACCGAGGACGTGATGCTCTCCCCCGGGCAAGAACCTTCACTCCACCCCAGGGACTGTTATTACGCTGCGAGATGAGTGGCCTGGCCACTGGTAAACCCCAAATTCCCCCTTGCACCACAGACCCCATCAGCCCACCCAAACCACAAACCCAGTGGCTCTGTCACCACGCCAGCAGCCTGTGTTCCCATGCCACGGGGTGTCCTGGTACACCCTGCCAGGCGAGCCTGCGTTTTCCAGGGATCTCAGGATGGGATGCTTTCTCCCAGGATCCCTAAAACCTGCATGGAGTTTCCCCTTGGGGCTTTGGACAGGTGTGCTGGGTGCTGAGGTCGGGTATGCTGCAGGACCTCAGCAATTCACGCCTGGGAAGCGGGATCCAACCCCGGTTTGCTGTGATGAAAGTCCCAGCGGGGAACAGGATTCAGACAGACCGTGGCCCAGGTCTCCTCACTCCCTGGCCATGGGGCTTGGCCCCCGGTGAGCCCCTGCCCGCCCCGTCCCCAGAGCTGGATGACAAACTCGGCTAATCCTCGTTATCAGCTCAAGCCGTGGGTGGCATCCTGCATAATGACAGGGCTCAAACCCACACTCGCATCTGCGTCCTACATGGAGACGGTGCTCCAGCCTGGAGCCGTCAGGGGCGATTAAAAACTGTAATTAAAACGAAGAAACCTCTGGCTGTCTTCTCATAGCTACAAAAGTACATCCCTCCCACCCCTCTGCTCCCTGGGTGCAAACGCACAGCGCAAGGGCTCTGCCAGCCCCTGGGGACACGCGGCCCGTTTGCACCCCCCGCTAGAGATGCTGCTCCGGGGAAGGGGAAAAGACATGATTAAATATTTTTGCAGGACTTGGCTTGGCAGCCCAGAGGGGATGGGCTCTGCTCCTTCTGCCGCCACACACCGCCACAGCCACGAGCTCTGCCAAGATCTCCAGCAGCGCATCCACGCCGTACCAAGGGCTGCGTTCGGCCCCGCTGCTGCGCAGAGCCGGAGGAACCGTGCAAGCGGTGAGAGAGATGCTCCCGCAGCACATGGGCAGCATCCTGTCCTGGCCATGGCAGGGCTTGGTCTTGCTCTGCAGCAGGGGTGGTTTAAACATGTCCCACGTCTCCATTTCCCAGGCGTGTCAGGGGATGTGTCCTTCTAACCTGCGGGAAGGGGGACGGTGCATTGCTACCTGGTTCCACCCAATGTCTTGCTTCCCCGGAGAGGACGCAGCCCCGATGCGGAGGGGGACACGGGGAGTCATTGCTGCTGGAGGAACAGGGCACGGTGCCATTTCTCAGTGCTGGCACTTTTCCACGCTGCACCCCACCACGGAGATCCACGCTTGTCTCATCCGCCCTGTGCACAACACACACGCGAGCGCATCCAGATCCCCGCAAGCACCCAGGCTTGCATCGCCCGCCGTGCAGCCGGACCGGGGGGGGTCCGACACGGGCACATCGCTTGCACCGCGGCCGCTGCAGCAGCTCCGGCGCTTCCCAGAGAGACCATGCAGCCGCCTGCCACCATTGCAGCCACGGATTCATCCCGGCAAAGCACCTCTGCACCGGTGAGAAGTGCTGCAGCGGGCGCTGAGCCAGCAAAGGCACCGTGGGCAAAGCTTTGTTTCTGCCAAGGAAAACTCCCTGTGCCGTAAAGGAACAGCCTGTTTCCTCATGGGGAACTGGTCAGGCTCGTTCCCCCGTGTCTCTCCCACAGTTCCAACAACGCAGCAGTGGGGTCACGGCTGAGGGACAGACCCGTTGAGTGCCGGATCCCTCATAGCACCCTAAATCCAGAGGTTCCGCAATGACCCCTCCTCCCCAAAATGCCCCACGAAGATTTAAACACACAAACCTCCTGCGTTAAACAAGCCCCGGGACTTAGGGAAGCTGCAACTCCCCCACACTGAGTTTGCTTGTCCCCGCTGCAGATCTGCTCCGCTCCCGGCGCTGGCAGCGAGGACGTGCTCCCTGTTCTATCAGGGCTTAAGCTGTGCCCTCGCCAAGGCACAGCCGTGCTACCCCGACTGCAGACACTGCCTAGCCACTCCGCAGGCGGAGAAGTTACAGCCTCTGCAACTTAATAAAAATAATTCCCCGAATACCAGGCAGGCCGTGAACCGAGACCCGCGCTCAGCTGTGCTCGCGCAGGCGGAACAGAGACCGCACGCGCTCGGTGCATGCCAGAATCAGCACCCAGCGCTGCACCCAGACGGGGAGAGCCGGCGAGCGGAGTGACGGAGAGCCTGCGGCCGGGTCCCATCCCCCGGCAGCTCCTGCTGCAGGATTTTTGGCAGGTGATGTGAACACCGTTGGTTCCCTGGGTCTCCTCCCCAGCTGCGGCTCTTCTCCCAGCCCCGGCGTCGCTCTGCGGGGCTCTGCTGCCTGCTGGGTCAGGCAGCCGCAGGCAGGACCCTTCCCCTTCTCAAAGCCAGCATTAACCCACGCGGGTCACTTTACAAAGCCGGCTCGCTCAGCCTTAATAACGGAGCCGTTTGAAGACAATCTGAAGCCCAGCAAGCTCCCAACGTGCCCCCGGTTTTGCAAAGAGCCCTTTCTTCCTGCTGCCATCAGACACCAGATGGCAGCTCCCCGTTCGCCTGGACTTTAGAAGAGAATTAAACGTCTCTTGAATAGACCTGCGCTGCGTAAGACCGGCTTTTGTGCCGAGCAGCGGCTTCTCCTTTAACGTTCGCCAGCAGCACAGCTTTCACCCCCCCGCCGCCATGCACACGCGTCCCCAGGGAGCCCTGAAACGGAGCTATTTATTCCTCAATTCCCATTTTCACCCGACAAAATTTCACCTAGGGATCCCCGGGGGCTGGGCTGTATTTTGGAAATGAGCTCCCCAAAAGGCACGGGAGGGTTTTCCCTGCCCCAAACACACTCAGCCCCCCCCAGTCCCACCGGAGATGCTGCCTCCAGCCCGCACTGCTGGGCTCACGGGTAAAGATGCAGCTGGTACGGCAGCGTGGCTGAAGCCTTTTGCTGATGGAGCCCAGGACCACCATGGTGCCCGGGGATCCTCCGTCCTACCCAGGGAGGATGAACGCATCCGACCCACGGGCTGAATTTAAAGAGAGGTCGGTGCTCTCCTCGGCCGCGAGAAAGCGGGTTATCCCCTCCCAGCATGAGATGGGCAAAGAGGACGGATTAAACCTCAGCGGGGGGGGGACACGACCGTGCTGCCATGCCAAGGCCTGTCCTTGTGCAGGGTCACCGCAGGGCTGGGGTCCCAGGGTGGCTGCCCTCCTTCCCTCCCTCCCCTCGCTTTTACCTGCACCCAGCAGCCTCGGTGCACCTTCGTTCGCTGGTGGGTCAGCGGCATCCGGCGCGGCCGGGTCCAGCGTGGCTGGCACGCCGGGGAGCAGCCGAGGAGGGCGACGCGGGGACGATGCGATCCCTCCCTCCGGAGCTCAGGCGCATCGTGTCCCCCCCGGGTGCCCACGCAGGCACACACGGCTGCGCGCAGAGCCCGGCTGGCTGCCGCGCCGGCTCGGAGGAAGGGGAAGGAAAAAAGCTCATTGTGTAATTTCACCACGGTTTTTCACGGCCGGCCGAGCGCGGATGTCTCCCAAGAGCTGTGCCGGCCCCTTTCCTGTGGCACAAGGCGAGCGTACGGCCCCTGCGAGAGCAATTGCCTTGCGGCAGGATTTCCACGCCGAGCTCATCACCCCCCCCCCCCCAAAACAGCCTGTCCAAGCCCCTGCGCACGCAGACATCCAAAGTATTAAGCAAAACTATGTGGGGTCCCCATCAAAGGAGAGTTCTCCAGCCCTTTCCATCACCTTTAGCTGGTTTTTAAGCCTCCCCATCACTCCGACCCCTGAGGATTGTGAGTTACCTGCTCTGCTCCTCCCCAGATGAGCCACTCCAGGGGAAAAAAAAAAATACCAATTGAGATTAGAGGGAGAAAAGTCCCAGCTGGGAGGAGAAACTGGGTGAGAGCAGCCAGTGCAGTGTGTGGCGGGACAAGGGCAGCGCTCGGGGGAATTGCTTGGTCAGAGGGCAGTGGCGATGGAGTCCAGCTTCTCCCCTGGTACCACTGGAGAAAAAGCTCCGGGGGTTTTGTGGTGAGAGATGGGAGAGAAGGAAAGGGTGAGACCCCTGGGAGGGATGTCCCAGAGGGGGTGTTACATGCCCAGGTGGCTATTTTGGGGTGCTTTGGGAGTCTCTGATACAAAGAGAAGCAACCAACCACATAGAGGAGGCCACCAACCCCTCCACCTCCACCCCTACAGCCTCTGCCGGGGCATGTCAGCCCTCCCAAAAGGACCCTGTCACTCGGCCAGCCACTGCCCGCATTAACCCAATGGGCTCACTCCAAACGGGAGGTGTTTTGGGGGAGCAACAGCCCCCCCCCCAGCCCTGCAGCACTGCTCAGGCAGTGGCACGCACCCCGTGACAGCAAGGGGAGGCTGGACCCCCCCTGTGCCAGCACGGCATCCCCGGTCCTGCTTATCCTCCCTGCCCCAGCATCACCCCAGCCCAGAGCAGAGCCCCTTTCCGTACTCCTGTATCAGAGCATCCCCCCACGGGCAGGGAGCCATCCCAGTACGTCCCAGCAGCAACATCCAGTCCTGCTCTGCTACCCACTGGGAGGAAAAAAAAAAGGCTTGGCTCTAACATCAGCATCCTCCCCCACCAGGAGATGCCACGAGGGATGACCCACGAGCAGCAAATAGGGAAATATTGCTGAGGGGATGCAGCATCCCCAACACAGCCTGGCCAAACCCGGATTCTGCCGCACAAAGGCACCCTTGGAAGAGAGTCAAAAGCCTCCGCATGGCTTTTCGGTCCTTTCGAGCCACACAGGAGCAAAAGAGAGATGGGTGAGTCACTCCTGCCACGGAGCATCCTCGTTGGGAGAGCTCCCATGGTGTCAATTAGTGCAAAACTGCTCAATGCCCCATCCGTCCCCGCACAGAGGGGATGCTGCCTGCCCCCCCGCACACATCAGCGGCGGCCCACGGAGGAAATAATGCGTTTGTGACACAAAGTTTGAGCTCAGCAGAAATCCAAGAGCATTACTAATTGACTGTCTGCTGAGGGTGATTATTATAATTAAGCCAGACTTCAGAAATTACAAGTGACATGTAAAAACACATCCCAGATCCCCATTTTTTATATAACACGATAGCAAGGGTTTTACTGCCTTCCCCTTGCCGGCTCTTGCTGGTTGGGTTTTCACGTGGACGCCTGATCTTTAAAGCACGACTTGCAGGTCGTGGTTTTTATCTGTTGCTTCCACTGTTGACCTTGGGTTTGCACCACAGCCCGGGAGACGGAAACCCCGGAGATGTGTCGGCATGCACGCTGCTGGCACGGAACCAAACCCAGCCTCCGGCTCCGGGATGGGAGACGGGCAGTTTTGTGCCTGCTCCACCTGCTTTGGTAACTCACAGCCCTCCCCAGGAGTGATTCACCCTAAGGAGGAAAGGAGAGGCCCCGGGGTTGCTCGCCAGGGCATCGCGAGAGCATCCGCCCCGTGACTCTGCCGCGGCACACCGGCCGAGGACCAGGACAGCCCGTCTCCACCAAGGTTCAGGTTGGGTTATTAACGTAGATGAGATGTTCGAGACTTTCCAAGCAGCTTGTGGAAACCTCTCCATGGTGGTGCCCCCCAAAAACACCCTCCTGGGAGAATGACCCCTCTTTCCAGCAGAGAACCATCTCCCACCGCTTGCAGTCGCATCCATCTCCCAGCGCCCACCTCCCTCCTGGGTGTGTTTGCAGGGAGCCCGTGGGCACCCACGGACCCACCGGCACCGGGACCCCAGCTGCAGCGTTGGAGAGCTGCCTCTGGCCCCGGGCTGACGCGGGTATTCATCACTCCATTCCCATTTTTGCAGACAAAGGCTTTGGGGGTGGCTGTGTCTGTCGCAGACGCTAAGTGGCCTATTTTCCTTCCCCGATCACAACACGGCACGACTCCAGCAGTAGGCAGGCGCCACGAGACAGCCAAGCTCACATCTGCCACGGCCGGTTCTCCAGCACC
Source organism: Grus americana (assembly GCF_028858705.1). Lineage (NCBI taxonomy): Eukaryota > Metazoa > Chordata > Aves > Gruiformes > Gruidae > Grus > Grus americana. The sequence goes on along the minus strand of NC_072864.1, from coordinate 2,839,143 downwards.
AGGAGGGAGGCAGAGAGGAGGAATCGGTGCTGAGCAGAGGGTGACATCCTCACCTACTCGGTCGCTACAAGGGGAAACGCCTCTTTTGTGGAAGTTACTAAAGTATTGGGCAATTTTTTACTTCACAGCCTCAAGCAAAAAGCAGCCCGGGAGAGCGGGGCTGGGTACGAGGCACAGGGGAAGGTGCCGACGGCTCCGGAAAGCAGAAAGGGTTTTGAAGGGAGAAGGATGTGATGCAAAAATCACGCTGTAAGGAATGGGAGAAGAGCAAGGGCAGGGAGAAATGAGATAAAAATCTCTGATAAAAGCCCCGAAGCCCAGGTCCTGCATGCAAACACCACGGGGCCAGGCTGACCCCATGGTGGCAGTTGAGCCCCATAAAAGAGGGGCAGCTCCTCTGCTGCGGCTGGAGGCGTCTGCGGGCTCCTGCCCACGAGCACACCCAGAGCACAGGAAAAGCGCGTGGAGTGGGACGGGGCGACGCGACACGTCAACACCACAGAGTCCCTCGCACAATAAGAAATTAATTTGCATTAAAAAGACCCGTAACAGTATGAAACCATCCAAGCCCCAAAAGGATACTCACCCTCTACAACCTCATGGGCTAAGGGATGTGGTTCAGACTCACAAGAGAAGGAAGATGCCGGGTTCCCGGTGCATACCTTGCCGTGTCCTCCCATGCCCAGACCACCCTCCCACGGCCACCCCACACCGTCTCCCCTGTGCCCAGCCCCGGCTGCTCACTGAGCCCTTCAAACTCAACACCCCAACGTGAACGCACAACTCAACAGCGCGTTACAACACCACATATGGTTGTGACACAGCTGCTAAAAACCTAAATAAGCTGCTCTTCCCGACTGGCCCTCTGCAAATCCTTCCTAATCCAATCTGGTTTATGGCATTAAGTTGGAACCTCCAGTAGTGAACACCCCTATTTGCACAACGGTGGGGAAAAATCCTCTCTTTTCCTTATTCCTGGTCACCAGAGCTTCATTCTCCTCACTTATGAAAGTATTTAAGGATGGGGATCTGCCTGCACTCCCAGCTTCACACCCCACTGGCACATCCCATGTGTGGCACATCACGGGTCCAGGCGTGGGAAACCTCCCTCTGCTCCAAGTGTCACGGAGCCGAACGCAGCCGAACGCAGCCGGGCGCTGCCGAGCAGCTTCTCCTTTGCCGGGTGTTTATGTGGTTTAAAACACGGGGGGGTTTCTCCACCTTAGCCAGACACGGCGGAAGAGCTAGAGGGGACGAGCCCTGCGCTGACCTCCAGCTTGGCCCAGTAAATCACAGCTGGGATCCAGGTTACGAAACGAGCCCCGAAACACAGCGATTCGGTGCGTTATTCACGCAGAGCTTAAGATGTCAGAGCACGCGCTCCCCACCACGGCTCGGTTCGGGTGATGCTCTGCCCTCCCCGGGGCCACCCCACGGCTGGATCCCGCATCGGGGGGACACGACCGCGCTGCCAGCTGCCGCTTACATCTCCGCTGAGCAAAGCGGAGCTTGCCAGGGGCTGTCAAAGACACACTCCTCCTTGATGCTAACTTCTTTAGGGAGGAAAACCCTCCCCGTGTCTCCCCGGGGTCCTCTCGGTTAGCAAACATCTGCCATAGCACGTGCGTTAGAAGAGCTCAGCAAGGGAGGCAGGCGTCAGCAAGTTAGGACGAAGGTGTTATAATTACCCTCAGCCTCCCTGTAATCTGCAGAGCGCCGAAAAGTTATGCCACGGAAGAGGAAAGCAGCCGAACCTATTTATATTGCCTTCCCAGGGAGACGCAGATGGCCGGGCTGACACGAGCTCGAGCAGCAGGAGCGGGGCTCCTCTCCCTGTGCTTTCCCTGCAAATACGCCCAAATCGCATTCGGCTCCATCAAACACTTAATACAGAAATAGCCGGGGCCCGCGAGGGAGTTGCATACACACCATTGCCGGCTGCACGGCGAGACGCCCCGGGGAAGAGCTCCTGCTGCACCTGCAACTGAAATAATTCCCCAGATCGCTGCTCTTCGTCCTCTCCCCTCCTGGCAAACCAGCCCACGGTAGCACGGCAAACCACGCGGGGAGTGCCGGCAGCAGCGGAGCTGGGGGAAATGAAAGAGGGTTTGATCGCTCCCGCCCATGCGAGGCAGCCGGGACAGGCGAGGAGCAAACGCGGGGCTGCCGGGAGTGCAAAGGTTGCACCAGCGAGCGACAGCTCAGCTTTCTGCTCCGGCAGCGGGGACCTCAACGGCATCGCAGGGCAGGTCCCGACGCGGCAGAAGGGGCCTCGGCGTGGCAGGATACACCTCTGCTTGTGCAAACCGCCGAGTTTCCCGGGAAAGGCGGCGTGGGCAGCCCGGCACTGCAGCTCGATGCTGGGCAAAACCCCGCGGTACCTCCACCAGCCTCCTCCAACCGTGCTGCTTGCTGACACCCCTGTGCTCACCCAGCTCTCATGTTTTATGTCCCCTCTCCCTCTTCTGTCCCAGCTGCTAGGAAGGGTGACAAGCCACGGTTCAGTATCGCCTCCAAACGTGCTGTCTTACCCAGGGAGAGAGGAGCCCGTGGCAGCCCCGTGATCCCCGGGGCGTTCGGACATGAGCAGCTCAGGACGAGCACAGTGGATGCTCGGGGGATGCTGGCAGCCGCAGCACCAAAGGGAAGGTCACCAGCAAGATGGTGCAGAGGACTCGAGCCCAGCACCACAGATGCTAAGGGCACGTCACGCTGGCAGAGGAAAGAATGCTATTTTTCTGCTTTTATTTCCAAATCCTGACAAAAGACGTGGATTCCCGAGCAGGCCACCTCACCCGTCCCCTCCTGAGGACCCCGCTTGGGCGTAATGTCCCCGCAGACCTCCCTGCTCTCCCACTCATCTTTCCCAAAGGTTGGCTGATTTAACTTTAACATCACCAGCATCCTCTGCAATCCTCGATGTGCAGCCCGGCACGTTGGGCATCACCATCAACCTTCCCGATCAGCAGCACGCAGTACCCAGCAGCGAGCGGGCAGGGACAGGGAGGACGAAAAACCCGTTGCATTTCCAGACAGGAAATTGCTCCATCCCCAGGGAACCCTGTCCCTAATTGTTTTGCATTAAAAGCTTCCAAATTCATGAGGACGATAACCAAGAAGAGGAGAAAAGCAATTAAATTAACTCCAGGGGCCCATGAAAGGCAGCTTTGCCTCGTGGTCCTGCAGCCCTCTGCGATGTGGTGTGCTTCCTCCGATGGGATGGGAAGGGAATGGAAGGGGAAGGGGAAGAGGAAGGGGAAGGGAAGCCATCCAACCGGTACCAGTCACCCCCAGGCGACTATTTCTTAACGCGCACCAAATCTATGCAAACCAAACTCGTTTTGCACATACCCACCAAAGCTGCTTCCCCGGCAAAATCCATCACGCTCTCTTGAAGTGCTTTGTGCGATAGAATTTCCTTTCCAGTTACAACAGCCAGCAGTGACTCGCGGCTCTCTGTTTGTGTAAAGCTCTATCACATGCCGGATAACAGCCCAACAAGGAATTTATAAATATAGTCTTTTGAGGCAGTAATTGTCACTCCCGCCATCTGTTAAAATGGAGAGAGCTAGGCAGCAGTGCGGCGGAGGTAAAAATACAGGGGAAAGCGTTGCAGCGGTGCCGTGGATGAGCTCCGAGGGGAGCAGGGGAGATGCCGCGATTTGGGATCTCATGGGAGCTGCACTTTGATCATTGGCCATTGATCCTAGGGCTCATCCTCCTCACAGTCCAAAAAAATGCCCAATTTCCAAACTACATCAAATTTGCCAACTTTTGCCGTTCCACACCTCGTCTTTGCTGCGTGGGGTGCAAGCCAGCACCCAATATTTTCTCCCAGCAGACTCCAGCGGCTTTGCCAGGTGGGATCAGCGTGCCACCGGCAGACACCCACCCTCCAGCAGCCCTGAGGGGCTGCTCCAGCCCCAGCACGCTCCCTGGGGAGCCCCTCAGCACCAATTTGCTTTGTACCTTCAACCCGTGGGCACCGGCTCCCCGGGACTGCTCCTTCCAGCGGGCGAGAAGCGTCTGGCAGAAGGCGATGCTCGGTCCCGACGGGGATGCAGCCTGGTGTTACAGGGACAGTTTAGCAAGCATTTACCGGTGCACAATGATTAATTAAAGCTACAACTGTCAAAATAAAAGGCAGACAAGGCAAACCGGTGCCGCACCCAGTGCTTTTCCCTTTCCCCAGGTACCGCCCCGCTGCCGACGTGCCCTGAGAGCCACGATGGGAGCTCCGGAAGGGGCTGCGTGCCGAAATGCCGCCGAGGCGGGACTGGAAAGACCTGTTGCTGCTCACGCTGCCGGAGCCACGAGGGCACGGGGCCGGGAGGAGAGGTGTGGCGGAGGCGAGCAAAGCCGTCACCGGCAGCCCTGCGCTTGGCGAAGGGTCGGAGCAGCGTCAGCAGCCGGCGGCGGAGGCGGCTGGATGCATCCCGCAGCCCGGAGCGTGAGCCCAAACCCATGCAACCCCCTGCGAGGCTGCGCCCGTGAAGGGAATACACCCATTTCGTTCTGCCCTTGCAAAAGGCTGGGTCTGCAGGTCCCTGACCCGTGGCCAGGACCCCCAAGTGCTCGAGGAGTAGCCCCCAATCCCAAATCCAGAGTCGATGGGATGCCCCAAGGCAGCCACTCCGGTGCCGCGGTCCCCATCTCCCACTGCTCCGCCTGCGGCACAAAGTGCCTGCAAACGAGTTCAGCCAGGGGAAAACAAAAAAAAAAAAAAAAAAAGAAAAAAGAAAAAAAGGCAGCTTTATCTCTCCCTGACATTTAATAACCTTTATTGTCCTCCGAGCGGCGGCTTCCCATCTCAGGAGCTGGCAGCACGGCTGATCTTCCTCCAGGCTGGAAACGCTTTAAAGCCCGAGGGCTGCCCCATCTCCCCACCCTCCACCAGCGGCGAGAAACCCCGAAAGGTTCAAAAGGCACAAAACAGAAGGAAACACTGCGGGAAGTGACAGCCCTGGGTGCCGGGGCTGGGCTGGCTCCTCCGGAGCTTGCTGCAAACCTCGCGTCCCCACGGCATCCTGCGGCTCCCGGCTTCAACCCACGGCATTTCCCGGGCTGCTCCGGTTATTTTTTCAGCACTGAGCTCATACAAAAGGTGCCGGGACCGCGGCAGAGCATCCGATCCATTGGATGCAGTAGTTGTTAGCCAAGGGGGAGAGCTGCTGACAACTCGCAGGAGGCAAAAGGAGAAATTAATGGTGCTGCAATTCCCACTGCCTCTGTCATTAGGAAAAGAAAACGCATTCGAGCATCCGCACTCGAATGCACAATGCAATTTGTTTCAAGTTGAATATCATCCTCCTTCCCAGAGATGGGCTGAAGCTGGGAAAAGCCGCTGGTTTTATCGGCTGTGCTTCAGGGCAGATGCAAGGCCAAGGAGGGGATTTGCAGAGAGTTTTATAAAGGGAAAAGCTCATCGAAACCTGCACGGCGTTGGTGTTGCAAGAGGCAACTGGCCACTAAACTGTTATAGACATTATCACCCAGAGCTGCTTGCTAATAAAATAGCTAAAATTAGCTCAACATTTAACATAAGTCTTTTATGGAGAGCGTCGGTAAGGTTTTTCTCCCACCCACCAAACCCTGCACCACTAAAACTACCGTGCTCCTGCGCAAACCAGTGCCATCACCTCCTCTGAAAGCATGAGTTTTGAGGCAGGAGAGGGATGGGAGAATCCCAGTTTTATATGGGATTTAATCCCCTCCTTGAGCCCCAGGCTTTGCACAAGGAGGTTGGGATTTTCCCCAGCCCGGTTCGTGGCGTTTCCTCCTGGGGACTCTTGTTTGCACAGGCGGCTGCGAACGTTTCCTCCTCCCGGTGCCACGAAACAGCTGCTCTCACCCCTCGAAGCAGCTCCGCGGGGAGCAGCCCAGCTGGGCATCAGCACCCACGACTCCCCAAACCCACAAAACACCCCTAAATAAGGCACCGGCTCTGCTCAGCCCATCCCCAAAAAAGCCGCAGAACTCCCTTGCACTTTCTGCTTCTGGCTTTTAATCCAAAAGCACGTCCGGGCCGTCACCCGTGTCGTGGTACGTAATTCAAGTCAGGTCTTCAGGTGCTGCCGGAATAGAGAAATAATAAAATACAGACCTGGTGGTCCCACAGCAGCAAAATCGCTGGGCTTTTTCTCCGGGGCTGGAACAAGGAAGAGATAAAACACGCTTGCTCCAGAGCACAAGCAAACAACTGCTTATCACCACGTTAGCAGCCTCAAGGCTATTGCACGGCTTCAGGAAAAGTATTATTCCTCTCCGCTCGTGGTAAAGTTTCTATTTTTGGCCCCTCCGTCACGCTGAGCCGCTGCCTTTACCCGCACCGGGCTGGGAAACCAGCCAGCCCCAGAGCCCCCAGGGATCCCTGCAAAGCCCGTTTCCTCCACCGCTGCCAAACTTACCAGCAAATGGCTTAACTTTCGGTAAAATGGAGATAGGTTTTGTTAAAGCTGCAGATTCCTTGCAGTTCATCTTGGTTTAGTTTTTTGTTTGGGGTTTGTTTTTTTTTTTCCCCTTGAAATGGCTTATTTCCTAGGAGATCGCCCCAGCGGAGACCCAACACATCAGCCCGCAGCAGGTACCGCCACCGACAGCCCAAATTTGCAGAGGGAGTTAAATCAGGGTGGCTGGAATGTATCTGCCTGCGGATGCCAAAAGGGCATCGGGCCGGGGGGATGCCGTGAGCCTGGGCTGACTGCGGCACGGATGCTGCCGTGCCCTCGGCATGCTGCTTGGGAGAGCAGGCACCAGTTTGGGGATGGTTAGGTGCTGGTCCAGCCAGGGCTACCAGAGGGTTTGGGGCTGGCGTTTGGCATCCCAGGGGATGCTCACCTGGCTCGGCGGGGGGAGATACCCGAAGGGCAGCTGCAAAAGGGCAGAGCCAGACTTTGTGCTGGACTTCCCAACGACACTTCGGGGGGTTCAGGATGGAAAACAGTGAATTCTCTGTCCTCGGGGGGGGGGACCAAAAAAGCCGCAGCTGATCTGACCCGGTGCCGGTGACAGCCCGGCATGGTGGGCGAGAGACCGCCAGGTCCTTCTGCCAACACATCTGTGATGCTCTCCTTCCCGCACCACGTTTTCCTTGGCCAGAGAGAACAGATACATTCATTTTATCTCTCTGCTGGCTCCACTTTCCAGATCTCATCAGCTAGCCTTGGTCGCAGAGCTGCCACCACGCCGCTGCAATGCCCAAATCCAAACACTAAATATATTGAAAAAGAACATTTTAGATAATTACATTCTGTAGAACTGTGGGATCTGTAATTGAGGGTGAAATTACGTCCAGGGTACATTTCAGTACTGAAAATAGCATGATAAATTAGCTCAGCTTTTTCCTGGTTGACTCAGCTAATCCTTCAGACACCGACAGACAGATTTGATTGTATCATCTCTCCTTGGGCTCAGTAAATACCAAGGCCAAGTCGTGGCAGCTGCAGAAGATATACACAGAGCTGCTGCCTGTAATATATAATCTGCCCTTATTTCTGAATGCACCACAGCTCGGCAGCAGAGCTGAACAGAGGTCGTTCATGCTCCTGTTTTGATTTATGAATATGGATTTTGTTGGTTAAGCCATTAGGAGTGGTGATGAAGCAATTCAGTGTACATCCTGAACTGCAGCTTGCCTCATTTGAAACCCACTCCGCAGAACATTCTCCGTGTCTTCCCCCTGCAACGCCATTCATGCAGGGAAGATTATATTAAGGCTTTGTCTGTAATGCTGTAATTCCATCTTGCTGCCCTGAGCCCTCTCCCATGTGAAACAACCCGGCCGCAGGCAAGGAAACGGTTGCAAAAGGAGATTGCGGAGGAATTGTACCCACGCCCAGCGGGAGAAGCTGATATCCCACCCAAGAGGCTTAAAGAAAAGCGTTAAAGCTGCTGAGACCCCAGCGGGGACCCTGCTCTGGCTGTTTGCAGTGCTGCCCCGACGCCTCCAGCCACCCCCGGGGGAGCTGGGGATGCCCCCGGCCGGGGTAGCTGGGGTGGGGGTGACCCATCCCGCTCTGCCCCATGGCAGCGCTCCCCTGGGAGCAGCACTTCCACACCCCCCCAGGAGCAAAGCACTCGAGAGGAGAGTTACCATCACGGGCCATGGCTCGAGCATCGCTCCCCAGGGAAGCCCAAACCGGTTAAATCCCTCTTCCAAGGTCGTATTCCCTGTTCCCAGGTCAGCACGTCCCAGCCCCATTCCACGGGGCTTTGTACCAGCGCGGGGTTAAGAAACAGGCTGTGCCCGGGAGGCCTCGCTGTGCAATTAGAGAAAACAAAGAGGGAGAAGGGAATTGTACGTACAGCGCGGCAAGGGCTGGGGTACGGCCTCCGCCGCCTGGCTCCCAGCTGGCTGCCAGCTCTAAGCCGTATTTTTCCCCATCGCTGCCGTATCTGCTTGTTTTGGAGAGGAGAAGGCTCCCCCCCGGCTGGTGATTGCCTCCAGCTGCCCTCATGTCAGGCACCGCGTGGTACAGGGCCAATTTGGCACCTTCTCCCTAACGAACCAGCACGAGCCAAGATGCGGTCGCGGATGAAGCAAATGCGTTATCCACACAGGAGCCTTTGGGAAGGGTCCCAGCGAGGGCACGTTTCCCCTTTACAGCAAGCAAGATGCTCAGAGAGGAACACAAATAATATCTGAGATTTCTCCTTTCCAGAGTAGCAGAAAATTAAATTTCCACATTATTTATTCGAGCAACTCACAGAACTCCTAAATAGAGCGGATCAGTCACAGCCATCTAGTGCATCGCTTGCCAGCCATCCCCTCCTCATTTGTTTTTAATTAGCAGCAACATGCAGGGGGCTGAGCTAGGCAGCGTTAGCGCTGCCGATACAGTGACAGATAACGGAGCTCACCTCCTCCAGCCGGGACTGCGAGACATCAGGCAGTTGGCTGCAAATCACCCCCTAATATACTGGGAGCAAGGGTGGGATGAACGCACTGGAGCAGGTAACAAGGTCACTGCCAAAAGGACGCTCGCTCTGTGTCTCGGGTATTATGGTAACGAGGATTGAGGGACACGGGGTCAAAGGAAGCTCCGTGGGAAGAGCGGTGACTGCACGAACCGGGGGGAGCTGTGAGACCTGCCCCCAGCCCGTGGCTAATTTGGGTTCCTGGGGGTGAGGTGAGGGATGAGAAGGTGGGAAAAAGCCCCAGGGAGAAGCCAGTCACGGAGAAAAACACTGTGAATAGAGGTGAGACACAAAGGCTGAAAGGGAGAGAGGGATATTTATATTTACATACAAATTTAAAGCAGCGACGTCCTCCCTGGCTCAGGGATGGCACAAAACATTCACAGTGACTCGGGTGGGTTTGGGTTGTCCCCTGGGGACTGGAGCGACAGGGTGAGATAGCTGATGGGAACGGGTTCCCTTGGGACCGGGTGGAGAAGGATGGGTGGTGTGACAGCACCTCGGTGGGAGAACAGGAAAGATGCTCCAGCTTGTACTTCTCCAACCCGACCCCAGAGCAGCCCACGAGCCCCAACGGGAGACCCAGCGCCAGCAGGAACATCGCCGGCCCCCCAGCTCCATCCAGCCTGGACCCTGCTGCACCAGGGCGATGCTGGGGCCACCAACAGCCTGGACTGGCGGACGGTGCCAGAGCAGGAAGCGGGGAAGGAAGTGCGTCAGGTCGGCTAATGAGCTGCTTATTGAATAATTCAGAGGGAGCTGATGGCTGGTGGCCACAGACTCACTTCGACCTCCCTGCCCTTCGCATCAGTGTTCTCTTTCACCTCGTGCTGTGTTCCCGGGGAGGTCAGCGCTTCGTTACCCGGCTCAGCCCTTCCCACCCGATTTTTGGTGGGAGAAATCACCGTCCCCACGTCTCCCCGGGCCAGGCATCCCCCAGGGGTGGCTGCTGGCAAACTCACACGCCAGGGTCCCCGGGTGCCCCTGCGAGCCCCCCCCCCCCCCCGCACCGTGGCACCGCCGCAGGGAGGGTGCACAAGGCTGCCCGTCGGCAGGTCGGTGCGGATGCGGAGGGCAGGGGTAGAGCATCCCGGGGGTGCTGCCGCCCACTCCCCTGGGGTGCACGGTCCCCAGGTCCCGTGGGTGCTCCCGAGTGTCCCCACCCGAGGGATACCCCGGGGTTCTCGAGTCCCCCAGGTGCCCGGTCCCGAGAGTCTCAGGGTGCCGGGGTGCGTGGTCCCGGGGGTGTCCGTGTCCGGGGGGGTGCCGGTCCCACGGGTGTCCCGGTCCCACGGGTGTCCGTGTCCGGTCTCTGTGCGCCCCCTGGCGGGCGCGACGCGCTACACCACCGCCCCACAGCGACCCCGCCCGGCACCGGCTGCCGCGGCCCCCGGGGGACCCTCGGAGGAAGGGGTGGGGGGGGACGGAGGGGGGGGGGGTCACAAGGGACGTTGTGACATTCAATCCCAGATCCCAAAGGCACCGCCCACGCGCGTCGGGGAGCCAGGAACAGAGACCGTCACGCAGGTCCGGCCCACACGTTAATTATGGCAAGAATGCGTCAGCGGGGATGGCAGCGGGCAAGCGAAAGGCTGACAACGCCAAGGAACTGAAGAAAGAGCTCGTGTGTCTTTAATTAGCCATGGAGAGCTTGCCATTAATTAACCTTTTGCACCGGGAAGAGGAGGAAGAGACAAAGCGCTGCTGGGAAGCGGGGTGAGCAAAGCACCCAGGGAATTGCTCATCCTCCTCCCAGCCTATGCCCCGGCAGGGATGCAGAGAGGAGAGGGCAGACTCAAGTTTGGACAGCCGAACGTTTCCCCATCCAGGTGCCTCCGAAGGCTTGGAAACTGGGAAACACCAGCCCTTGGATCAAGGAGGGAGGTGGGCGAGGTTCCTCCCTCTTCCCCCGGTCCCCGGACTCAACACAAGGACTCCCAGCCACTAACGCAGCCCCCGGGGGTGATCGTGTGGGTCTGTCCCCCTCCAGCACCAGGAGGGAAGGCAGATGATGCTCCCCTCTCACGGGAGGGAAAGAGCTCAGGGTAACACAGATGGCTGATGAGCAGAAAACTGAAAAATTCCAACCTTCCCAAGCGGCGCTGAATAAGCCCCTCTGTTGTAGCCTGCTCCCAAAGGAGCAGATCAGGACAGAGACAGAGCGCAAGAGGGTGTTTCACACAGCTCGAGGGTGCTGATGCTCTAGATAAGCTCACACAACTCATTTTTGGCTTGCCGGGCCAGTCAGCGGGCATGAGGTCCAGACCTGCCCAGCAGCACGCGTCCCCCACCAGCAAACATTAAAAGAAGCGTTAGGCAGAAAGGCAAAAGCATTGCGTGGGGAGGGAGTGGCAAAACCTGAAGTTGCTTTCGCATCCCATCCTTCCCCCAGGGTAAGGACTCCAGCCGCTGCCAGGAGTCGGGCTCACACAGGGAACTGATTTTCAGGCACATACTTGTGGCATTAAGAAGGGAGACCCACCTTCCTTCCTGGCTGGAACCAACAGACCTCTGACTCCACGTTAAGGCACCAAAGCCTTGTGGTTTTTAGAAACAAGCCAAGTAGGAACAAGAAGCATCACCACAAACGGCGGCGGTGGCCTCTTTGGCAGAGCAGAAACACAGCCCTGAGAGGAGACTAAGATCCAGCTGCAAACACAGTCCCCCAGCCAGCGTGGGACGTGCCTGTTCACAGCAACTGTCTTCCCAGAGAGGGAAAAATGTACCCTTGCACGGCCTCAGTTTCTAAGCTAACGACTACAGGGACAACCCTCTGCCTGTTTCACACTTAACAGCTCATAACTGGCCGTCACACTTGGGACTTTACCCCCAGCAGATGGAAAAAGCAGTTCATCCATCACCAAGCCGGGACGAGGAACCCACCTGCTGAGGAACATCTCTGCCAGGTCACAGATACCTCCTCGCTCCTCGGCCAGGGGCTGTGGCAAAGGGGGGCGAGAGCAAGGCTTAGCCCTCCGCTGCCCCACTCTTCTCCAGGAGGTGTTAAGCTGCCCAGCTCCAAACCTTCCCATCTCCCGAATTTCTTTGGAAGGAGACGAAGCCAGCATTTGGGAAGTGCACGTGGCTGGTGTTCAGAAGTGCTGCCACTTGAGAAACTACATTTGTGCTCCTCGAATGCCAAACATATGGTAGGAGTTAGACATGTTTTACTATTTTTCCCTTGCTAAGGCTTGAACAAATGTGTGATCGCATGTAGAACACTTCACATAAAGGAGTGGGGTCAGATGTGCTTCTAGCACCAGAAAATTAACACCTGGGATGAGGGGAAGGCATGGGTGGTTAAAAAAAAAGAAGAGGTCACACATTCAGAGGACTGCACTTGAGGAGCTGCACTCTGGCTTTCATTAACTACCAGCGTTAAGGCAGAGCCATTCCCACATTAAAAGTTCATGTGTGAGTTCTGGTAGTTTAGTGCTCCACAGCCAAGGTTTTTCTCAAAAATAATCATCTGCCGAGAAACTCACTGGCAGAATTGGGTCACGTACCTGGAAGCACAACATCCACTCCAGTAAGGGCAGGACTGGGGCCGTTCTCACCCAAGCGGGGACTTCGCCAGACACAAGACCTGCGTATCCACGAGGATGAACGACTCCTCGGCGGGAGCTGAGCTCACACCACAGCAGCAAATTCACATTCTCCCATTTCAACATCAGCAGTCTTGAAAAAGCAGTGAGAGCAGCTCAGATCTGAGGTGGGTGTGAAGTTGGAGGTGGGGGGACCAAAAGTGAAAAAAAGGCTTAAATACAGACTACTCTTAGCCTGCTTCTGTAAAGAAGGGGGCTTACACCATCATGCTGCCTGCCTCCTCCTCCTCATCCCTCTTGTTAGTTTTGTGCCAGCTGATCTCTTTCAGACTAAGTGGAAGGAAGAAAAAAAAAAAAAAAATTCAGGATTACCACAGGCTTCCTTTCAGAAAGAGAAAGCTGTGGCTGGGAGGGCAGAAAGATGTCGTCAGGGCTCAGGTCATTAGTTCTGCATCCACTGCGGGAAGGAGCCAGGCACCACGGGCACCCCGGGGCGGGAGCTGCGCGTTGGAGATGCAGGGGGAAAGAACAGGAAACAGGGACAAGGGAAGAATTGGGATTTTGCAGCATGAGGTGTGGGGGTGTGCGCCTCACATCTTCAGGAAATCAGTTTAACTCCTCACCAAATATCCGGAGAAGGGAAAATTAATTCTTATCACACGGTGGAAGCCAGGCTGCTGTGTGTCAGAAGGGTGGAACTCACCCGCTGCTTTCCTTTGGAACAAAAAAGAAAAAAAAAAGAAAAAGAAAAAAAAGAAGCAAACAGAAGTAAGTTCACAAAACTTTCCTTTTTATTATTTGAAACTGGAAAAGGCTCCTTGGGTAACAATGATCAGGTGTAAAAGTCACACATGTTTTGCTGAGCTTTCTGATACTCGGGATGAAGCAGGCCAAGTGTTGCAAAGTCACGCCTGGCTTTTATACAGCCCGTTCCTCTCAAACTCACAAACAAAAGGACAAGCAAAACCCCATCCATCCCTCGGACAGGGGAGCAGACCGGGCAGGCGAGTTGTTTAAACTACAGTTATCAGGTTCCACATGGATATTTGTGGCATGAAACCGAGGTGTTTGATGTCAAACGGCATTTCAGAAAGAAAAGCTCACCTTTTCCCTCTGCGCTACCCTCCGTATGAAGCAGGGAGCTGGTGTTTCCCCTTTCATTTTTAAATAAGTACCACGGGGCACGTTATAGAGACTTATTTACACTCAAAGCCTACAGGAGATGCCCAGATTAATCCATCGGTGTCACGTTAAAGTGGTGAGTGCAAAATACACACGGAAACAGGGTACACCTGCTTAGGGGAAGCAGGAGTATTAATCAATGAAAAAAGTGCAGATTGCTTTAATTAAGCTAATGAACACGGTCGATCTGAGTGCTCTTTTCCTCAAAAAATTAAAAAGAACTGCAATCCAAACAAAAACCGGAATCATACATTTTAACTTAGCACACACACAAACAAACAAACAAGTCAGTGGCACTCACAGTTTGGTACCTTATCTGCCACTCCGCCGCCTGATCACACATCGCAAATATTTCACTACCCAACCGGTAAGTTATGCTGTCCGTCTGGCCCACAGTGCCAAGGCCAGCACGCAATCCTTTGGCAGCTGAACGCAACAGATTATTGGCCATGTGAGCAACCAGCTACAAGACAGAGTTAATACATTATCATTTCCTAAACTAGCAAGTCGAGATTATACAACCCATTTCCACACAACACCCAACACTCCCATTAAGTTCCACTAGTTTTAAATTAATAAAAAGCAATAAAAAGTCATCCTTGTTTAAAAGTTTTTCCTCCTCCAAACACGCTTGCACACAAATTTGCTTTTTCCCCAGTACAAATTTCCTAACTAATCGCCATCCGACCTCTGCTGTCCCGCTCCAGAGCGGCCACGGCAGTACTGCGCCGTTTACTCCGCAGGGAAGCTGACAGCCAAAGTAATTCCGTCCTTTTTCCTCCTCCTCAATTAAAGAGGAAAAAAAAAAAAAAAAAAAGCCTGACAAGTCCATGTGGACTGCAGCGAGTCTCCTGCAGCCACAGCGCCTGATCACAGCACATCTACAGCTACGAAATCAGGCCCAACACAAACAAACAAACCGGCTGGATGAGGATCTTCGATGCTTCTGTTTTCCAGCTGGCCAAACCCATGTGTTTTGACAAGACAGAAAGGATGATCTAGGAGCAAAATGCAGCCCGAGCAACATAAGCCAGTCATTCCCTTGCTGCTCCTGAGCTAGAATTCAGCCCTAGGTCTTGCTGTGGCTATTGGGGCAATAAGGCTTCTGCCAAGAGAGGATTCCTAGCCCTGACGAGTTGTTTTCCATCTTCCCCAGCACTTTCCACCCATCTGGGATCAAGAAATAAAGCCAATTGCCCCTAAGATTTTCTGCAGAGCAAAGAGGGTGAGTACACGTCAGCACCAGAAATTTATCACCATCTGCAAGGCACCGCCACACATTATCCCTGTCAACAGCTCCAAGAAATATCCCCAAAAGCTGGACAACTAGGAAGCAAGCAGGGAATACTCCGAGACGTACTGCGCAGGGGGGTGGTACAGCCCGTATCGAACACGAGCAAGTACAGGAAAATTCTGTACCGCCAGCGCTCTGCTTCCCACGGGTACCACGAGGGAAGGCAGGACCGGGGCTGCGGTCGCATCCCCCTCGGCCATGGGCAATGCTCCAATCCAAACTGCCTGACGCTAAATCTCACTGCGCTCCTCTTGCTCGTTCCCCTCTCCCAAAGCTTTCAGAGCTGCAAGGTGTAACTCCTCGTCGTGTTACTCTGCTTTTCTCTGAAAGAACTGATGTAGCCGTGCACAAAGGAACCAGCCAAGGCACAGGAGCACCCAGGGTGGTTATGCCAGTCTCTCCAAATTCACCGCCTTGACAGCTTTCCTCACCCAAAGCCAAATCAGAGGGAATTTTCTTCTGAAACGCTACAAAATCCTGCCAGGCTTTGAGGAGCAGAAGGTGAGAAGAGAAGGCAGAGGAGTATTAATACAAAATTTGCTATTTTCATTGCCTTTGCTCTAGACAGAATAAAGCCATGGTGTATCAGCAGTTTTGCTTTTAGTCGGGACTAACACATTCTGACGTTTTGAGGCCAATCAGGTATACTATAAATAAAAAGATGCTTCTCCAGGGGCAAAGCTGAGCTGTGAGAAGTTCCTGGAGGGCATCAAGCCTCTGCAAAGCCCTTCTCTCCAGCCAGCCAAGCAGGTCTCGCCTTCAGAAGGGACACCCTTAACACTGCCACCGCGAAGGATCAGAAGGGACAAGCTACAAGCAGAAGAACCATCTGAGCCTGGAGAACAGCAGATGCACAACCTGTGCCAACAGCCAACAACAGGTCCTGGCCCAAGGCACAGAGCAGACCTGTATTCGAGCAAAACTGCTATCCATGGGGTTGCACTCCCCAGCAGACTCCTGATATCCAGGGGAATTTAAGCTGCAGGGAACAATTACTAAAAGCATTTTATGACAGCAGTGGAACATACCTACACCACCTTTACACACTCAGCCAACCCAACACAGCAGGGAGGAGACCGGCTAGAGTGTCAGCGTCTGTACTTACAAGACGGTGACTCGGGTCTCAGGCCAAGTCCTTGTGTGCATTCAGTACAGCCTCGATTTTCAACCTGACTTAAAAAAAGCAAAAAAAAAAAAGCAGCAGCAAAAACTATTAAGTAAAACTTCAGGATTTTTATTTTTTCAGGTGAGTGGGGACATTGAAAGGAGGAAGAATCCACAATCAGAACTATGGATCCATGGGCAGCTGAAGCAGAGCTGGTTTCAAGGACAAGCGATTCAAACAGCTGCCCACGGGGACCTCTCTCATCCCTTTAGGCCGTTAGGGAGAACACAAAGCAGCCAACGTACTGGCTGCACCAGCCTAACAGCACGCTCCCAGATAAATTGGCCACCCAGATACCTAATGTCTTTAGGTATCCCAGAAATCCGCATCATCAAGCTGGAAACCCCCAGCTACAAGATTAAGCAGATGCTCTCCTGCTGCACACAGCTTGGCGGCTGCAGCAAAAGGCTGAGATGCCCAATTTTAGCTCTGGCTCACCTCTCTGCCCACACACCAAGGCTCGGAGAAGTGCCACCCTTCCCCTCTCCCAGCCCCGCATGATGGGGTAAGATCCATGTCAACTCTTCCCTCTGGTGATGCCGACAGAATACCTCCAGCGGGCTGCTCAGAAACAAATGACTTTTTATAGCTTATTCACTAGAAGGGCAATAGCACTGCAGAGCCTCACCTCTAACACTGAGGCAGGTTTTCTACTACTGACAAAGCAGCAGGAAACAAAGGAAAAAGTGCCTCAAATCACCTTCAAATTCCCAGAGGTTTATAAAACTATATCCAAAGAGACAGGAATTAATCCTGTGAGTGACGTGACCTTCTGCTCAAAGTCTCTGCTGGAGACTCAGTTCTCACGCAGCTTGAGGGAACACTCAAGAGCCAGAAATGGCAAAAAGCCCTTGTGAGAGTGAGAATAAAAGCCGCTCGCAGTGAAACTAGGCAGTGACTGAAACTTCTCCATAGAAGGGGCTTGCATCCTCCCAGTACAGACACATTTACAAACCAAAACCTGCAGAAGATGTCAAGGCAGAGTTTTGTTAGACACTGATCCGGCTGGTAGCAGGAGGAGAAGAAAACCTGGAGTTTATAATCACAGCCAGAGAGGAACCACAACAAAGGATGCATTTTGCCTGTAACCAAGAGCTTCCTTACAAATGGCTCTTTCCTCTTTCTACATAAGGATCCCTGTCGTCTCTTCCTACACATGATTAATAACTCACACTGATGCAAATGCCGAGATGGTTTTTAAGCACAACTCACAGTAGATTAGCACTGGCACGGATTTTCCTGCATAGGACAGTCTATGGGGAACCTGGCTCCCTAGCCTGCAGCCCACATTTCCCAGCAGAGAAATTCAGGATGCGGAAAGAAATGAAGCCCAGGAGCCTTCTGTGGAAGCAGTAATCATCTGGGATGAAACAAGAGCAACTAGAAAGGGAACAGGAGGGTCCTGGGCATGGAGCAGCAGCACCCACCTGTCAGCACCAACCCTAAAAGGTGCCAGAACAAGCCACAGCAATATTAGGAGAATCCCTCACCGCTCCTTCAGACTGCGTAGGGCAATCTGAACCAAGAATGGCACGTAACGGGGGTCACAGGAGTCAGCAGGCTGCATTTGGGCTTATTTCACAGTTTTTTCCTCCTTCCTTTACATTTTCAGGCCCAGTTTAAAAGATCTGAGGTGAACCTTTCAGGTACGAAACCAGTTCTGAATGTACTCATTTCCAGTTCCGTACCCAGCTCCTCTAAGAATCATCTCCTCGACGCTCAGGGCAACAGCCAGACCCAGAGCCCCAGGGACAGCACATCCACCAAGCTCCAGAAGCTAGGGCAACGCTAAACACACAGTCATTTACAGAGGGAATCTTCCCCTTGCTGCCAAGCTGAGGGAATTTCTCAAAAGGAAACCACCCACTCCAATTACTATGCCAAGGGTGCAGGTATTACACCAGCCTCTCTTGACAACGCTGCAGCCAGAGAAAGGTTTCTGGAGAGGAGGACGTGCTTTGTCACCGCTGATGCAATTTATCATTAAGCAGCCAGCCAGTCTGCAGCGGGGGACTGCACAGGTTTTCAGGAGGGTTAAGCAAGTCTTCCAGGAGGACAGATCGGCCTAGAGCACAGCAAAGGCTTAAACGAGTCCCTTCCCTGAAGAAGAGCTCTTTCCACGGGAGATTGCTAATGGTCAGAGCAGAGGGCTTCTGTCCATCCGGTCAATTAGATGTTCTTCTGATCCAGCTCTGACCTGGAGTTATTTTTGTTCCAGTACATTCTTTTTGCAAGAAGAAAGGTCTGTTTCCTCCTCTGCAGGATCCCTTCAGCTATACAAAGCTATGTTACAGACTGGGTAACAAGGACTGCTAGGGAGCAGTGTGGAGTGGCAGGGAGGAAAGGGCAGTCATGGATATTTTAACTGGGATGTGTACATTTGGGGTAAAAAGGCTTTATTAAAAGTGCATGCTTTTATTCAGAGGTACTGAGAGCGAGGAATCCCCATCGCAGCCCTGGCTGGGGAGTGCAGCAGCCTTTGCAACCCCTAGCCCTGTCCATCACAAATCACCCATCAAGTAGCCAGCGACTGAATGTTCTTCAGCATTTCATCAAAAGCCTCACGGGAAGGCGCTTCGGCGTTCTGGAAGGAGACCTTGATCCGGCTGTAGAGACTGAAGGACTTTAGCTCCAGCCAGATGAATCCAAAGCGATCATCATCAAAGAGAACAAAAACACCCGGTGTTCGCTCAGGGCTGGTGAAGCCGTGGCCAGCAATAAGCCCCGTTCCATAAAAACTGCAGGGAGAGAAGAATATAAAAAAAAAAAAAAAAAAAGAGGTGAGAACAGCCATAATTAAACAACATTTAATAAAAAGAAATTTAAAAAGAAAAAACACATACAAAGCTACAATCAAGCCATTGTCAAACGCAGTGCCAGGTGCTTATCACACAGCACAAAACACTGTTGATACCATTTTAAGAAAAGAAACTACCCAGTACTATTTGGAGGTTGCTGCTTTTAGCTATTCTAATTAGCACCTGCACACAAAGGCTGAATTTTTCTGTAGTTCAGCCCAGTAATCCATCTGAGATTTACTTCTGCAACTTAAGGATCAACCCAGGCCCAGACAATCCTCACAGAAGAGGAAAGGCATGTCGAGAGAGTGACCAGAGAGGCAAACCTTATGACAAAACCCAGGGGAACGAAGAGAAAAAAAAAAAGAAAGAAAAATCTAACTGGAGCTGGGGAGGAGTAAAGGTCAGCCTAACCTCCAAGCAAGCAGCAGGTGGAGCAGGGTTTTATTCAAACACAACTCAGTTGTGACAGCAGGCGCCTTCTGGGATTAACCAGCTATTGGTAGGTTTTTCCATGAGCACAGATGTTTGGCTGAAGGTCACCTGCCTAAGCCTCAGCTTTTGGGCTCTTTTGCCACACTTCATTTAGTATGCTGCTTCACTGACTCCAGGTCCCATTCAACAAGGCGCTCTGCGTATTTGCACCTACTGTTCAAGGCGCTCAGCACCTTCCAGAGCTGGCCCCAAGGCACCAGAGGCCAGGGAGGGGTGGGAGAGAGCACAGCATTCCCACAGCCAAGGAACACAAGTGACACACACAGAAATGGGAAGCGGCTTGAACAGATCTCTAAATATACACACTGGGCAGCACTGGGAAACAAAACACCAAGGAAAAAAAAGGGGGGGGTGGATACGGGAGAGGAGCTAGTTTCAGAAGTAACAGGATAAAATCTAGCAAGGAAGCGAGATGGCAGATGACGCTGTGGTAGGAAAGAGAGGGAGCAACCCAGAACATGGGGGGCAGGGCAGCAGCAGCAGAAAATCTGAGCACAAGGGGCTGAGAGATCCGCATGCAGGTAAAGGGCAAGCAAATACAGAACACGCCTCAAAGACTCCCCCTCTTCTGTTTCAAAAAGTGACCCGTGCGACTAGGCTGTAAAACCACTAGTCCCCGTTACCAAATTCGGCAGGTCCGGGGATAGTCTTCATTCCTCGATATGACTCCCATGGGCAGCACGAAGGGCCGGGAAGCTGGTGCCTTATCCTGGGTCGTCCCCTCTGCCCCAGCTGCAGTCTCTTCCCCCTCGGCACCTTCTCCTCCCAGGGGGTTCGCAGCAGGCTGGGAGACAGCCTGCTGGGAGTGGTCCTCTTCCTCCTGCCGGTGCTCCTCCTCCTGCTCCTCCCGACGCACCTGCTCCTGGACCTCCAGGACAATGCGAGAGAGCTCACTGAAATCGCGAAGGTTCTCAACGTCAGGTAGCTGCAGAGGATGCGCCAGGTCGATCTCCACAGTCTGCTGCCCAGCTGGGATGTTGGGATCTCCCTAGAGACAGGAAGCAACAGCATGGCTGCAAAGGCAGGGCGCTACAGAGTTCAGACCTGTATCCTCCCATGTCCATCATCTGACTTCTCCGTAGTTCACCCTATTCTACAATAACTAAGTGGGCAAAAAAACCCCCACAAACTCAGACCTTGTTCACTGTTACCTGAGCTGTCTACATCACCTCTGCTTTCCCCCTCCCAGAAACAGAATTTTGAATCAAAAGCTATGAGCCAGGCTGTACTTGCAAGGGTGAAAGAAAGTCAAAGCTGCAACTGCATTTTGTCAGAGTCCCTCCCTGCAGAGAGGAAGGAGCTCGCTAGCCTGGCTTCCATGAAGAGCTGCCAACATTTGGTACCTGCTCCTCAGATACATGTGAGTGATCTCCAGTGACCTGCTACCAGCTGCTCACAGAAAGCAGCTGGAAGGGAGAGGAAAGGAAAGGGGAGCCAGGAGGCATCATGAGAAACTCTGCAGAGCAGGTTCTAGCTACTCTGCACGTGTGTTAAAATTCATTCAATACCACCAATCCTCACGAGGAGCCGGGTTTGGGGTGGCAACAACTGACTGCCTCCCAGACAGAGATCTCTCCTATGAATCCGCGGCATCAAGAAGAGAATATTTCAACAAGCATCGAGAGAAAGGAAAATGCACTCACGGTGATTTTAGTCCCCTTTGCTTTCTTTCCGTGAAAGCTCAACATGACAATCTCCAGCCCATGGCTCCCGTATGTTCCCTTGAAGAGACCTGGCTTTATGAGGTCGTCAAGGCTGCTAGGAGGGAGGTAGATGCGTCGGTATGTCAAGCAGTTGCTGCGCAAAAACCCAAAAGATTAGAGGTTAAGAGAATCCCTCGACATGAGGAACATGTTTGTAGTCTGCTACTCCAGGCAGCTTTGGGATGTTGTGAAGAGAGAGGTGGGATCTCTGTTTTCAGCAACACCAACAAGCTTAACGTTTCGTTTAGACCTCTGCAAGCACTCCCTCCCTTCACTTCTCTCTCCCAGTCCTTGTTAGCACACCAGGAGGCTCCTGCAGCAAGGTCACAGTAAACCTCCTTGCTCCCTGGGATTTCTGGAGAACCTAAGAATGAAGCACATTTAAACATCTGCTACAGCGAGGTGGCTGCTATTTGAAGTTGAGAGTAACAGTTAAAAAAACCTCAGTTCTCAGGGACTGTCTGATTTCTGCCTAGCACACTACAAAGCATACTGCTTATTAACGTGGATAATAAGCAGGCAGCTCCTTGGGATCACGGGTATTTGCTCTGTCTTCCAATTAAACACAGTTAAATGACTAAAATCACCTTATCGTGCATAGTTATTGTAAAGAACTTGGAACCGTATTACTGCTGTCATTGCGTCTCATCTCTCTGTACAAGTGGAAAACACTGTGCATCACCGTATCTTTGCACAGAGCCTGCAGAGACAGAACATTCCCCTGCCTGTTAAAGCCCATTGCAAGCACCCCATCTTTGGAACAAACGATCCCATGTGCTCTTGAAGTTGCAGCAGCCTCAATACCTAGAAAGAGCTGGTGCCCTTACTCATATTGGCTGGTGTAGATGAACTTCATCAAGATGAGCTCTTGCATGTGTTCATGGAAGATGTCTTCCAGAGTCCGACCCCACTCTTCCCTTAGCCAAGTCCGGAATTCCTGCAGCACAAGAAAAGGGAGAAAATAAAGGCATTTCATTTGCCACAGTGACGTACTCCAACATGACTTTGCTTCGTCAGCACGATTCACTGGCAGAGCCACAGAGAAGGCAAATGCTCTGCCAAAGGCAGAAGATCGTGGCTGGATTTGGGAACAAGCACATGTTGCTACAGAGCTGGTTTGGAAATATGCTTCACAAGTAGTGGTAATGCTAATTGCCCTATAGCTGCCAGACGCCACAAAATAAACATGCTCCCCTTCAAATAAATTACAGGTAGAACCAATCTGCCTCCTCAGAATAAAAGCTGTTACTGCATCATCTGTTACTGCAAAGTAGCTGATCTACTACTCCTTTACGTCCTGCCTTACCTTGCAGTAACTCATTTGTGTGCCCATAAGCTGACTCCTGTGCCCTATCCTGGCATGTTAGACATAAAAGGGGAAGCTTCTGAAAAGTAGTGAAGATTTAGGAGGTTAAATCCTGCTGATTTAATACTGATGCATCTAAATCCAAATGGTGCTTTGAAAACATCTCCTGAAGCACCTCTACACCAGCTCTGACAAGTTAATACCCTACCATGAGTTAGCATGATAACAGCTTACGCTAAGATAGCAGCCTACCCAGTGATACTCCAAACCTGCTTGCTTTATCTTCGAAAGCCAGATCTTCCAATTACCATAATGCCACGCACACTTAACGCAGTGCTTTGGAAGTATTAAAGCGTTTCTCATCTGCTACAGAACTAACTAAACCTTTCACCCAGCTGTTTCCCATTAGCAGACAGGCATTTTACAGCATTTGTTAGAAGCAACTGAAGTATCAGATTTGTCACATTTAACTAGCTGGCAGCAAACACCGCTACCTGGAACAGGTATTAGCTGAAGGTTTTCATCCTGACATTTATACCTGCACCTTAAAACATGTAGTTTGAGTCAGGAATCTGCCTTGCTGGGTATAGCTGACACAAGATAAACAACCAAATGAAGCTTTTAATCCCTCGACCAAGACGATAAGCAGTAGAAAGGTGCCCACTGACAAGCAGGTATTCAAATGCAGCTGGTACTCAATATTAGGCACGTGTCTGAAAGATTTTAATTGTACAGGCAGCAATACCACAGAGATCAGTGCCTGGCAAGTGCTGCAGGGCATACAATATATGTTGCTGTCTTTCTTTGGACAGGCCTGCTATCAAACAGGAACGGTGTCACAGCACAGGAAGAAAAAGGGTGCTGGGGCTCAAAGAGCACCCTACCACAGAGAACTGCCTAAAACAGCTTTTTGCTCAACAGGATGGACCTAACAGCCTGCTCCAACACCCTGCTCCGCACTGAGGTGAGGCACAGGATCTCCATCCGGACATTCTGCAGGTGTAACACTGAATTGATCCCATATACTGGATCCTTAAACCACACCTTGGCAAGTATAGAAGAGGTTCCCCAGGATCCTGCAGTTATTCAAGTGTGGCCACTTTAAGTTTTGAGTCAAGTCACAGATCAATTCTACTCACTTATAAAAGATCACAGTAGATCAGCCAGAAGCTACCAGCCTGGGTTTTCAGGTATGTTCAGACAGACAGAAATTAGAAGGCAGAAGACCACCTCCCCGACCCCAACATTAGCTAAGAGCTTAGGTAAGACAGCAATGCTTTATCAAAGGGGACATACAAACAGCCTTAATGCAGACTCTTGGCAAAGCACTCTTACCTCTTGCCTTCCCCCTGACATCCGATGGTGATCTGTCTGGTTGCATTTCGTGGAGAACTCATCCTTCTTTAAAATCTGTAGTTACCGTGGAGGAGAATTTAACAGGTTACAGACCTGATTAGAGATGCCTAGGATGATGTAACTAAGACTGCTTAGAATAAATGCTTTATACAACAAACGTTACTGAATTTGCTACAACAGAGAAATCATTAAGTGAAACCAAGTGCATCAGCTACAGAATAGAGAAACAAAAGCAATAAAACCCCAATGCATTCTAATGAAAGAGGGTCGTTTTAACTTGCTTCTCTATTTGAGCTTCCTCCCTCAAAGAAAAGGAAACAACCTCTCAGGAAGCTTTTCAAAGCATCCAATGTACTGAATGGACGCTACATCAACTTCTCAAGGTCTGAGAGCAAGCTGTAAAACAGAACAGGTCTGTGTGTCTGCTTGGACACCTTTACCAGCTGCACAAGGCCATTTTGTGGATCATTTCCCCCAGCCTGTACACATACCAGTGCTCCCACCCTCCCTGCCTGTTCCAGCCCAACAGAAGACTGTATAACAGCCTTGCTGTACTATTGCCAGTGAACAAATTCAGAGTGGGGAACAGCCCACACAACTTGTCAGACACATAATGAGTGTAAAGCTGTCATCCACACATACAACAAGGTGGTGAAAGCCACATCCCTTAAATAAAATTCTCATAGTTTATTTATGAATCCATTTCCAGAGCCAATGTGCACGCACATACACTGCACCTAGGACAGATGTTGAAAGCGCTAGAGGAGCTCACCTGGATATGGCCGTTATGAGGTCCCTTATGACCATACATACACTCAACTGTTGCACATTTCCTCTCCATGAGGTGAATCCTGAAGAGAGGTTTGAATCTCATGGGATCATCAACATGAGGGTCATGAGGTGGCAAGTACATCCACCCAATGATGAACAAACCATCTACCTGCAGAGGGATGGGAGACAAAGCGTACAAGATCAGACTCGCATGTTTTCTGTTGAGTTTGCAGCAAACAGCTCCAGGGCCTATTCTGCAACAGGGCAGGAGCTGTAGAACAGCTTGCTCCATTTCCAAACTGCTTTCCAGCAATTAAACCAGACCATATGCACTCACAGCACACCCTTGGTGAAGAGGGAGAGGGTTTCTTTACAAGGCTTTCTGCACCACTGGAAAACGATCAGGCCTTTATTACTGCAAACGACTTTGTGACGGATGCTTGGTGCGCAGGATCCAGAGGGAGAGGCTTCACTGAAGAGACCACACAGCTAGTCAAACTCTAATTGGTTTGAGAGCTCATGCTGGCAGATACTCAAATAGAGGAATTCTGGTTCTCATGATTATCCATGCCTTTTGGATAAGGAATTATTTGGCTCTATTACTCACAGACAGCACAGGAAGCAACAATCTCCTCTGCTGAGAGTTACAAGTGCCAGCCCTCTTCCTGCATGCCTAACAGAATCCTTCCCCTCAAGCCCTGCAATTCCAGAGAAAAGATATTTGTTTCTGAGATGAAAGCAGAGCAGAGCCACAGAGGCACGCTTGTCTTTATAAAGACAATCTTGCAAACCTAAAGGCCTCGTGATTTGTTATGCTTCAACCTGTCAGCTATTGAACCTTGGTGCAAAGAACAAGGTCTTCAGGCAAACTTCTGGCCCAGCTCTCACCAATGCAGAGTCAAGCGTTGTTCATTAACTGCTCTCCCCAGCAAAACGAGAGCTGCCAGTCTCCACAGGTCTTGCACCAGTATCCCCACGTCTGATAAATTAGACACAGCTAGTGAAAAGTACTGCATACTACAGGAAGGAGAGGTGTACTAACTCCAGTGCAAAATCCTTTGCAAAATGTTCAGCTGCAGGCCAAGATAATGCAGGAAGCAATAGGCCAGCGTTGAAGCCTCTGCTGTACTCAATGCACAAGGAATGGACTCCTGTGCCAGCCACTGGAATATCAGCGTTAAAACTCTAAATCAAACCTTTCCCTGAAACATTGCTCATGTTTTCTGTGTCCTCCTGTGGCTGTTTGGAATACAGCTGAAAAACAAAAGGACTGTCTGGAGAAAGGTGGTGATGCTGAAAAGATCCAAGAAGCAACCTCTGGGTCTCAATCTGGGCTTGAGGGTTGACTGTTCACACTTCTCAATAGCACAGAGATGGCAACCAGGTTTAGAAAATGCTAAACAAAAGACTCATCAGTCCTCGACACCACAGCCCCCAGAATGAGGTACTCACTCACCACCACGTTCAGCAGTCCCCCATAGGGCCCAATGTCTGGCTGCCATAATCCCAGGATGTGTCGGTATCGGTGCAGCACTAGGGAACAGTGAGACACTGAAGTGAGCGCATCATGCTAAGGAATTGGGATATTGGGAAAAGAAAGAAAAAGGAAGACTGCTACCAGACTGCACACAATACTGACCAATACCACCCACAACTGCCTTTACTAAGGAACAGAAAATTGGTTTCACCCAACCACAACCAGGGAGTTCTGAACTGAGGCCTCCCATGAGCTCACACAGATTTCTGTTGTTCTCTGCAGCCCTGCTCCTGGCCCAGTGGAGGTGCCAGAATTATTTTCCAGGACTTTACACAACCAGATACCTCACCAGGAATTCCCAGAAAACTTTTGCAACATGGTCCTGTTACTGCAAATCACGTGATATACCCAGAGCTAAAACCAAATAAAGTATCTGCCATCTCCAGTTACCAAAAATGTACTTGAAGCCTCAGACTGCAAAGCAACAGAAAATAAGGGCAGAAAGGCAGTAAGGAACAGGGAAATTTGAATATTTTGAAAGAATTTCCCTGCCTTGTAGAGACAAACTTGTCTCCAGAGTTAAGCATCCTTAAAAAAAGCCACTGAGAGAGCACAGGCAAAGCACACAGACCATGCCAGCTCAGGAGATCTGGTGGTGTTACCAGGTCAGTAACGGCCTTAAAAATTCTAAGCAAGCAGCTACATTTCAGCAGTGCCCAAAAGCTGCTTCAAAGTCCCCCTCAAAGCCTACTGCAGCAGGTGAGGCTTCTCTGTGTCTCATCTCAGAGCTAGGCGCACTTTCGATCCCACCAAAATCGAAGGACAAGTAGGAATGTTTCCAGCAAACAGGAGAAAATGCTTATTACAGAATGATCTCAACAAACCTCCTCTCTTGAGGAAAGCTTAGAGATGCTCCTTGCCTCCCGTCCTTACAGTCAGCCATTAACTTTGTCCATATAATTTCCTGACATGACCAGTAACCTTCGCGTGAAGACATTACACACAATCTGGCACTTTGGGCAGGAACAACAGGATGCAGATTATTTCTACGAAGATGGCAAGAAGATACTACACTTGCCTTGCAATGATGTTCATAGCCAACTCAGAAGGCCACAATAACCCGTTTTAACCTACAGGACTGGCTTGAATAATGGTTTTTACTTTGCATCAATTTATAGGAAGAACTGTGTTTCAGTGCAGCTGTTACAATAGCTTTGTTTCATTAACTACTTAAAATAGCAAGAACTATAGGAGTGTTTTCATTACACCAAAGCAGAGAACTTCCACAGAGGTTTAGGACAGCGGGGAGGGTTGTCCGGAGCTGCTGCCAACTGGCCTGGAGCAGCCTTTTTCCTGTGCAGTAAACAATTTAAGATTGACAGCCTGGTTTCACCCAGTGAACCGAGTGCAGCACAAACAGCACTAAGGCAAGCAAGCAAACCACATTCCCAGTCTTCTCGTCTCAGTGCAGTAATTACGTATTAATAAATGGTATGTGCGTAAGCCGCTCCACCCGCCGCAATCTGCCTTCTACCCTGTCTGGCATGGAGCTGACAAAACCCAGCTTTTTTTTTATTTTTAGGACAGAAAAGTTGATGCTAAGCTATCCAAGAGTACTGAGGATGTCCCTCCTCCCTCAGCTCCTGTCTGAAGCACTCTCAAAGCTGTAGCTACAATCAATGGACTTTTCAATAGTGGGGAAAGCGTCTGCTTGAGAAGGCAAGCCCTTCCACACCACGACATACACCTATTGAGGGTAGTTTGTGTGCTTACCTTGAGTAAACAGCTGGCTCCAGCTGCAGCTCGGTTTGCCAGGAGCTGTGGCGGTTCAGGAAACATGGCTGGGTCACAGACAGAGCCTGCTTCACCATCTGCCCCAACCACGTGGAAACCTGGGGCTGCAAAGGAGGGAGGAGGCCAAAAATTCCCATTCACCTCCAGAAGAATCTTATCCACTGGATAGCAACTTCTGTGCTGAGCTTGCACCATGATTGTGGGCAGCTCTTCTTTTTTAATTTTTGAAAACCCCAGCTGTTTGGCACCACAGAAGTCTCCAGATGAGCTGATGGGAGCCAGGCGGCAACATGAGCCTTACCCTCCCTACACACCAGTGAGGAAGTTACTGGGGAAAATGCTGGTACTCGGCCAAAGGCCCCAACAAGTCTCAAAGCAAAAGCACAGCTCCATTTTCAAGCCTGGGGTGTCTCTGGACTCCAGCGAGCCAGCAGCTATATTCATTGCAGGAAAAACCTGATGAATTCCAGCTCTGGCTCTCCCTGGCAGGAGACAGGACGGATCTGACAGTTGTTTCCCTCCCTGCTCCTTGAAAGAAGACAGCACTTGGGTCTTTCTCCAAGGTTTTCCTTTGCACACTGCCTACTTTTCTCAATCCTGAAGAAGCCTTTTGCCTACCTGAATTTCTGAGCCCACATCCTGCCAAATGGAGCAAAAATACATCCACTGGACGCTTCAGTACAATGTCCACCCAGCCTGGATATTACCCACATTGCCACAAGCAGCCCCACATGCTCTTCAGAGGGAAAGGCAGCTTGAATCCAGCTGAGGATGGGCTAGGAAAAGCAGTGAGTGCCCAAACTCCCACCAACAGAAGGCTGCCTGGGAAAGATCTAATGCCTGTGCTCTTCATTAGACACAGGACAAGGAAGCACACTGAGCAAATGCACAGCAATTCAAGCAAGCATCACAGACACCATAGGTGTGAACAGACAAGTTACAACCCCAGAACGGGTTATTAAACCAGAAGGAGAGCAGACGCTTTCAGATGTCCCTGTTTTAACTAAATCTTATTTCACGACCTGTGTCCAGCTTGGACAGCACAGGCAGAGAAATGCAAAAAACCTAACATGGGAGTTTTCAGTGAAATCTGCAGCCTTTAAAGCAGGGGTAGCTCACTTTGAGTGGAAAAGACCTGATCCACTACAACTCTCTCCAGATGCAGCAAGGTATCTATAAGCAAAATAAGTTGGAACAATGTAAGCAGTTACTGCCCTCCAGCTGGTGATAACTGACCTGCTAGTGGAAAGAGCAAAGCGTCAGCCAGGCTAGTTTAAAACCCTGGGGAAAGTGATCTGAGCTGACCTGGCTAATGCTGCATGAATATGAACTAGGGAGCACTCGTACGGTAAATCCTGGCCATGGCCTTAATACACAGGAGGGGAAAAAGGGGGAAATGGGCAATCACATCTTAAACCGCACTGGTTTTTCCCCAAGTAATACAACACACCCCTAGAGAAAAGGGACATGAGACATCAGAAGTTTGGGGCTGCAGCTAACGAATTAACAACTGAGGGAACAGCACAACATGCCATTTCAAAGCCACCACAAATGGCATGTTTGGAGCAAACACCCAGGTAGCATTCTACAGGGGAATCCCTCATCCTGCAGGGCAGCTGGGACGTGCCTCTCCTTCCCATCCAGCTCCAGAACAAGGCTGGTGTTGACAGGCAGGACTCCAAACCTAAAACTTCCTACCGATTCCTGCTGTAGCACTGCTGCTGTTCTGTCACGACTCACGTTAAAGGCACCAGCTTCTCTGTGTGGCGCATGCTCGACTGCTTTCTTTAGCACAGGTAAGTCTGCAGCACCCACACTGCTTACTAGTGTGTGCAAAAAACCTACATTCTCAAGCACCAGTGAGTTAGTAACTCCAGTCTGCAAAACTCTGTAGACCCAAAGGAGCATTAGAGACAGCTCAACACCCCCTCCAAATACCAAACATTGCTGGCTTCCTTAACTGCTGTCATCAGTACTTCCCCCCCAACTCCTGCCGAACAGTGAGCATTCAACTCCAATGTTTTACTATTCTTCCCTCAACATAACATTAGAAGGGAAAGAACAGTTTACCCAGAGTAGCTTCTTGACTAAGGATGGAAAATCACAATCTCTGAAACACCAGCAGAATGTTTCCTAGAGATGGAGATGGTGCTTAAAAGGATTCACTGTGCAGAGAAGGAATCAGTATGGGAAGCCTCTGCATTTTTCACTGGGAAGGGCTGTGGATCTGAATGCAGCTCATCTGGATCAAGAAAAAGCTTTTTGCAGTCCAGAGCTTATTTAAACTTGCTTTTTGGAGCCCTCACCAGGGTATCTGAATACTTTCTTCTAAAAGAGGAGCAATTCAGTAAGAGCAGAGTGCTCCCCTACGGTGAACAGAGAAGGTCCTTTTTGCACCCATTCAGGACAATTTTCTACCTCAAAGCACTTCAAAAGGAGACCAACATACCTCATTGCCTGCCCCACTCACACTGTCACTCTAAAGGGTCAGAATACTCCACTAGCTCACAACAGAAAGAACTGGCTAACCAGCACCCTCCGCACTGTCCCAAGGTCCACCCCAAAATAATTTGCTTAAAGCAACGCCACACTCCATGCAGCATCTTGTGTGTGCTTAGTGCAGGAAGCATCAACCAGCAGGAGGTACGTACGGCAGGTGTAAACATCTCTGTACTCCATGTGCTCGTAGTCGGGAAGGATTTTCATAAAACGCCCCGACTTCACTCGTGGGTTTATACCTGAACAGACACAGCAGGGTAAGTACCAGCAAACTCTGCTCCACTGTAACCAGCACGTAACAGTACCACGAATCTGGACCAACCACGCAGGAAAGTCAAACTCTCTT
This sequence comes from Grus americana, assembly GCF_028858705.1. Classification (NCBI taxonomy): domain Eukaryota; kingdom Metazoa; phylum Chordata; class Aves; order Gruiformes; family Gruidae; genus Grus; species Grus americana. The sequence goes on along the minus strand of NC_072864.1, from coordinate 2,808,496 downwards.
TTGACTTTACTTCCAGTTGTGGTGCACCATTTGTTTCCATCAGCCCCAGTCACAGGCATACCCACAGGATTACTCACACAGAACTTGGCATGCTCAAGATTCCCACAGACAATATTTACAAATGGCACCCACTGAATCTGAAGCAGAATCAGGGTCCCCCTCAAACTCTGTAGTGTGACTGAGACAGCACCGCTGTCTCAGTAAGACCACTTAGGCCAAGTAACTACATGGATTAGTTATGCTTTCTAGCACTTCCAGTTCCTCATTTCCCACACTACTACTTACAGAAGCACATTCAGTGGGCAGAAAAGTGCATGTTAGTCCTGCCAGTAGACCCAAATTAACTCTTCCGCAATTAAAGATGTTTATGGGACAGTAGAGAAAATGGGGTGACACCATCAGGAAACTGTTCCGCTACATGTCTGCAACAGGGCAGAATCTGAACAGGAGAGCTAAGATGGTGCATCCCTGAAAGCCAGAAAGAGCTGCCAAGCATTCTGACTTTAGAGTAACCATTGGTAGTCAGGATTGCTGAATGGATGCGGACACAGCCCTTACCCAGAAGGGCTGTCCATCACAGAGGTGGTGCTCACACGTCAAGTGTGGCTCTTTGCCAATGGATGCTATGGATCCAGAAACTACTTTGGTGCAAGGGAAGACTGGAAGCAAATGTGTAAGACTGATCTGTTGAGGGCTATTAAATCAACAAACTGCATTAGACTGCGGAAATCCCCCAACCTGAGGATAGTCAGAAGCTGGGAGAGTACTTAGGAAAGCATTGCATAGGCTTCCCTCTTCTTGGTCTTCCCTGGGTGACTGCTCATAGCCATGGCCACAAGATACAGTGCCGGGCTAGAGACAGATCATTGTTCTGAGCCAGTAAGGCCATTTTTACAGATAACTTGCGTATAAAAAGCACTAAGTATCACTGTAATAAATCTGAACCATGGAACTATTGTAGTGGAAAAAGCCTACAACTCGGGAAGATATGTTCCGCCATTTAAGACCGGCAATGCACAACTGAGATCCAATACGGTATGTACAGTATGGCTGTTACCACACCAGCCTCATACAGAGATACGAGATAGAATGGCAAGAAAGGGAGGCCTCAAGTGCTGATGAGACTTCTCTGTGGACACCTAAGTGCTGGCTCAGCATTGCTCAGCCCTTCCACCCACAAAAATTAGGCAGTTCCAGTCCTACTGCACAAATAGGTAAAGAGGGACACTAGGTGATGAAATAATTTACCCATGGATACTCAGCAAGTCTGTTACAGATGGGATTAAAACCTTTCTACCCGTTCTCTTTTCCAGCATTGAGATCAGTGCTCGAGGTCATCGCTGCTTCAAGGTTCAGCAAATACAGTACATGTAGAAGCTGAGCCAGGTTTCGGATCTGCAAAGCCTGCAGAGACCTCTCATGGCTGTAACTTGGGACAGTAACAGCTTTTGTTTCATAACGCAGGACCTTATTTGAACAGCCAGAAGCCATAGTTCACATGCTGCAGGTTACATCTTGTTCTTTATCCTACGAACCACAAAATTTTACAAAATTTGTGGTGGGGAACCATGACAACACAGCCTGGCAGTGCTGGTATGGGAGCTCCTTGGGGCTTCGCAAGGCTCCCTGAGCAACCACCTCAGCTTCTGACTGCAAAGGGCGAGATTTGGTGACGGGGGAGATGGCCTCACCATGGATCCAGGCCCCCATTCAGACCTTAGCCCGAATTGGTTCCTCTCCTCTGACGATATCCCCTCCTCACTCTAAGACAGATAACAAAGACAGATGATGTCCATCTTCCATGCAGAAGGCACACTGGGTCTAAAGAGCTGGGGTCCCATTCCCACAGTGTGTTCCCAAAACACACTGACACCTCAATAGAGGCCCAGCCCTGCCAGGCTCTCCTCCTCCAGAGGAACACTCTACAGCACTCTCCAACTGTCAGCGTATAACAGCATCCTTTCACTGGGGTCGAGACTTAGCTACGTTAGGGCTATGAAAACATATCAGTTAATTCCTTAGCAAGATCTGAAAATGGCAAAACAGGCAAGGATGAAATATCCTCAATATGTTTTTATAATAAAGTTAAATTACATGCCCTTTTCCCACCAGAGGATTGGGGGGCACAGACATCCCAATTCTTGGCATCTGCTTAGTATTAAATAAAACTCCAAACATGTCAACTTCACAGATGAAACCCCTGCCATTAGCAAGTAAGTCTGAATAACTTATGCCATGAAAGTTTAATAAATATTCAACAAGTATATGCTTTCATAATTGGTGCTAAGCAAGGACATATAGATCTATATTAGCTTTAGCACTTACGTTTGGCATAAACATCTCGACAGGACACTCCTGTGACCTCCAATTTCCGCAAGTTTTCACAGACGCCATATTCTGCAATGACACAGATAACAATGTCAACTCTGGCACAAAGGTGTTTGTCGCTCAGGATCTTGAGATCTACTGTTTGAGCAAAAATGCAGTCTTATTAGGTGTGTTCTTGCAAGCCGCCATGTTAGTCCGAGAATCTTATTGCAGCTCTGAAGAGAAAACAGAAAACTAGATATATAATTATATTGAAGTTTGGGAATCTAACGCATTTTACAAGCAATGCTTGCAACAAACACACCATAAGGAACACACAAACACAGCAAAGATGCAGATGCTTACACCTAGACCAGGAAGAGTGTGAAATGTGGAAGATGTACTCATTCCAGCTGGGACTGTATGCCCGTTTAGATCAAATCATGATTGTGTGTAGTAATTATCTACTCCCACTGAGGTATCCAACAGGGAAAACTGCTTATTACGATCCTAAAGAAAAGGTCAGACTTTAAAAAGAATGAAATGGAGACATAAAACAGGCATCAGCATGTACAAATATGGTTACACTTGAAAGCAGATCAGATTGAGATGGGTCTGTTGTACGCTCAAATGCCTTTGATTGCTTACAGAACACCCTGAAAACAAAGCAATCCAGAGATCTTAAAGACAGCTTTGAAGCAGAAAATGAGATTCTCTCATTTCATTTTCAGGAAGTCAATGTCAAACTTCTAAGAAACTTTAAAAAAATAAAAGCAAGTACTAACATCTCAATGCAAGAAATCCTTAGAAGACCAGAGGGAGGAAATGAGAGGAGGGAGATCCCAAAAAATCATCAGCAACAAAAAACACCCTGCTGCAGCAACCCCGATAGATCTCAGTGTGGAAAACTACCCTCCTTGACATCAAAGACATCCACACCACAGATCAAACACCAGCTTTCCTTAGCAATACTGAACATTTGCCAGATATTTGACGCAAAAGTGTATCTGTGAAGACCCTCATCAAATCATTAAATATGAAACTTATCCTCTGTTGAGCTTCCTTGAATTAACAACCTACCGTGGCTGCCAAATACCACTACCTAATGCTGGTAACCTGCTGCAAACCGAGAATTCATTTTTCATATACAAGAAAAGCACAAGTTTCCCTGAATGAATTCAATCTCCTCCTGCCTATAAATAGACTTGTGGTACACGTACACGATGATAAAGCATGTGCAAAGCTCACCGTCAGCCCACCTACAGGGAATACACGTTCTGCCTAACCGCTTAAGTGGCGAGTTCAGCAAAGGTAAGAGTGGGCAGAAGGTACAACAAACACATTGCCCTTCATTAAAAGATGCAAAGGTTAGTGGCAAAGTTCCTGCTGATTTCCATAGCAAAAGCCAGAGGAAGCTCTAAGCATTATCAAACACAAGGTGGGATGAGGAAGCACAATTAGCCAGAGAGCAGACAGACGAGCTTGCGGGATAGTACATCCAGCCCAGCACAAACAAGCTATTTAGTGCTGGGCTATAGCCAGCTGACCCAACACAGCCGTTCTGCAGATTTGTGAAACCAGAGCTCTGCTGGAGGCTTGAAATTCAGACCCACCCTGCAGGTCACCCCATGTCTGTCCCTCCTGCCAGGCTTAGCACGGCTTTGGAGCACTGGTCTGCATATGTACACAAGTGGGTATGTGTTTGGTCACTACATCAAAGGGATGGAGGGAACAGGATGTTTCCTCAGCTGATCAGAAAGTTAGAGAGCTTTCTAAGATGACAGAAACAGTGTGGTCATAGCCTGCTGTTTGGAAACAGCCAACTCTTTCCGTGTAAACAAACACTCACCTGGCCACAGAGTCAGTAAGATGCGCACTTTGTGCAGCAGGCATTGCAGCTAGATTAAATTCACTGTCATTGAAGATATTTATACTGCATCAGAAAGGGAGGAGACATGCAGAGGATCCTGCCCAAATGGCATTTCTCTGTGCTGCTCTCTAACAGCAGTAGCAGCCCGGTGACGTTCTCTTTTCCTCCAGAAAGCGCTGATTTTTCACAAAGCGTTTTCCCTAGTAGATCTGTAAATCACTTCGAGTGCAGTCTCAATGCAGTGCCAGGACAGAGCCACTACCAGCAGGTATCTTGAAACAACAGGGTGGGAAGTGATTTGATGTTAAAGCTCTATCCCAGTTTCATGCAAGTGCCCTTGATAACCTGCAGTGAAATTTTATGAAAGCCAAACCACTACTAAAGATGCATTTCCTAAATTTTGTAGTTCAAATTTTTCCTGGAAAGATTCAGTTCTCCAAAGTAATAGCAAGCTCCTTAAAAAAAAAAAAAAAAAAAAAAAAGGAGGAGAAAAATTTAGAATTTTGATATTGCTACACACTATTTGACATTAGATATCCAAGGCTTATAAGAAAGTATTGTCAAGAAAGAAAATAATCTTGTTTTAGTGAGCTTTGACACTCATAACAACTAGTCCTTACACTGTTTTGTTCAGCGAACAACTCCAAGAGTCAAAATCCCAGAGTGATGGCATAGCTCTGGGTTAAGTGCATCACTTAAAGTCTTCTGACTCATGAGCTGGGAACACCATGATGGGAAAAATCAGTCTCTCGGCTCACAGTGCTTACAAAAATTCCAAATATTATCAGCAAGAAAGCTGGCCATCTCTTTTTATTCCAGAAGACAAGAGGGACATAAAATTAACATTACAGGGAATAGAAAGCCTTTTCCAAGAAAGCTTTGAAGGGCTCGAGCTTCCTGGGAAATTCCACTTCAGTGCAATTAAGTCTATTTTAAGGAAACATATCTCAGTGCAACAGCTTACCAAGTATTTTAAGGAGTTAATAGTCACAGAAATTCACACACAAAATTTATACTGTTAAAAAATGGTTACTTAGTCTTGCTTCAAAAGCAAGGATGGAAATTGGTTTTAAAGTTCTTACTTGACCAGCTGGAAAGCCTGTTTTATTAGGTTTATAAGGAGTGCTTGAAAGATTTACCACAGACGCAGTGACACAGTGCTGTTTCCATGGTCACATGCAGTGGAATTTAAAGGAAAGGGAGTCTCCATTTCTTATGAACTGCACTAGTACTTTTGCAAGTGTAATTTACTCCCTGGCCTGCTCTCACCATACACTCTTCCAAGTCTCATGTTCCCTTCTCCTTTCTACAAGGAGCCATGTCACACACCTCCCTCTGTGCAGCCTACACAAGTTTAAAAAAAACACAAAACAAACCAACCAACCAACCAAACAAGGCTCTTTAAACCCAGAGAAGGAAGAACCCCTGTACTCATACCAAAGACCAAATTACTGCTTTTTTTTCTTTCTCAGCATGGCAATGCCATTAAGCAGCTGCAAGCACTGTATGTGGACATCTGCAATTCAGAGGAAATTAGGATGTCTGGTGGAGCTTGACACTCTTATCACTGCTAAGTTTCAACTGCACCCTGACTAATCAAGCCCTCTGATTTTTTCTGGATAAATAAATGCATGTTTACAAGACTGTATGCAGAACAGAAAGCATAGAAACCTACTGGATTATTTCAGACACCACAAAAATGGGAGATTCTCAGGCTAGCATCTCCAAAATACAAGGTGGACAAGTTTGGAACCAGCTTCTTGTTTCCAAAGGCTGAACTATCAGATTAAAATACACCAAATACTTTCCCAAACATTTCTCCCAGGGGAAGGCTTGCAGTTACCATCGAGATATTTTGCAGCCACAAATAAGGAGCTGAGCAAAAGATGATTTGATCTGCAGCAAATGAAAAGTGTTTGCAGAAACCCTAAAGCAAAAGACTGATAGCTTCACATCTTACAAATGAGTCTAAGGAAAACCCTCTCAAAGATGGCCATGGCAACTGAGCACCTGCCATTAGCAGTGCGAACCAGCAAACCATTGCCAAGCTGTAGTCTAAAATCCAAAGAATGTGGTCAGAGATGAAGAAAAGCCCACGATGGTTCACCAGAGAAACACACTATACAATGCTTTAACCTCACATAAAGGTAGTTTAGAGCTTTGTGACTTATTAAAACCACCTTCGCATTTACTAGGGTGCAGCACTACAAGAAATTGTTCCTGTTGTGGGAGCAGTTGTACATCAAACTCCTGCATGGATACTCCAGAGTCCTGTAAGACCTGAGCTCCATGCAACAGTCCCCTCACTAAGTGCAGAAACCAAATTTCCCACTCTTGCCCACAGGCACTTCTTTCTATAAAACTCACTGAAGGTTTGCATCTTTAATACCTTGGCTGACATTTTTCAGCAGGTCCAAAAGCTGTTGGAGGTTGTTTTCACAAACAAAAGCCTTTTCATCCAAGTTCTAGATCTGCTTATTCTGAGTTACTGGTCTGTTTCTGGGTGTTCTGCTGCACTTGCGCTGTTTTATTTTAAGATGAAAGCGGTTACCATTTAAAATGGACTATCAGGTGTTAATCAAGGTAGGTCAGGCCACCAGCCAGGGTGAAACGGGCTTTAATTCTGCTCCCACTGCAGAGATCAGCAATCTCCTATTTATAGAAAACCTGAAAGTGACTGCAACCCTCTTCTTGCCAAAGCAGCAATTCAGAGACATTGTTTACCCCAAACAGTTACAATGATAAAAGGACAACAGTCCAAACAGCCATGCCAGCGTTACACAACTACTTCTGGTTAATCCCAGCACTCTCCCAGTTCACAGTCACCAGCAAAAGCCACTCCACTTTCAGACCAGGCCCTCCGGATGCTCACAAGATACCATTGCTCAAAGGATCAAGTGCCCCATCTGACTTGGCCAACGGCTTTTGCTTACATTCAGCACTGCTCCTGTCCAAGACGAAGGTAGAAAATGGCTAAAACAAAGCACGGCAACAATCAGCTTCTCTCAGACAAGAACTGTTCTGTTTAATTTTAGGATTGTCTTGTCTATTTACTGTTGTGCATTTCTGAAAACACAGACGGTTTTGCATATGCAACTGACACCAAGTTGAAGTCTACCAGTTACTTCCTCAAAGAGCTCAGCTCTGGAACATCATCAGTAGGCTTCAGAGTGAATAAGCTATCGATACAAGGAGTACGCTAGGAGAGACGCACACGCTCACGCTCTGTCTCTAGGACGTGCAACTTCACATGACACGTTACTACGCCATGCATCAACTCAGGCAGATACAAGTACACACTTAAAAACTGTCCTCAGTTGGGAAGTGGCTTGTTTTGGTACAGAAATACAGTACAGGATATTCTACATTTTATATGCATGTTTCTATACTAACACCTAATGTCCATATACGTTCTCAAGTACTTGCACTCATCACACAATTGCACGCTCACATTTGAACACGCTCGGTAACTGAGCAAGTGCAACACATCACCAAAATATATGCAGAGAAATTAACTGCAGAATAGCTCCATAAAATGGTGACCGATTTTATACTCACGTATACAAATATTCAAAGTTACAGTACCACCACAATGGTAATTACTTACACTGGTGTCTAAAGCAATGCAAAGCACTATGAACGGTGCACGAAATCCAGATTAGGAACCACCTGGAGAACCATGGCTGGTTAAAAGATTGCAGGAAGAACTTCACAGAGGTAGTAAGTTTTTCAGCCAAGAACCTGACCCTTATCTGTTCAGCGCAGCTTGCACACCATGCCTTTGGTAAAAGATCTACCTCAACCACGCTAGCAGTCCACCAGTACACTCTCTGACAGTGGCTGAAACGGATACATTGGGGAAATATAGGAAACTGCGCAAAAAGAGAATAAAAATTTGGTTTTACGCACCTCTCACCTTGTAGCTAGCTAAGGGCCTCAAGACAGCACTCTAGTCTTAATACTTTCCCTTCCTGTCCAGTTTAGCTTTAGCCATAGAAAGCCTTTTGTTTCTTTAAATTTCAGCTAAGTTTTTGAACACTGCTTTATCTACTGACAAGAAAATCCAAGGAGCAGTCATGAATTTTATAAATACATTTATTTCCCTATCAGACCTAATTTAGTGGTTCCTTTACAAGACAATCATCTGGCCTATATTTTAAAATTACATACATTTCTAAAGAAACATTTTGCCAGGATCATAACCCATCAAAATGACTAACCAGTGAGGTTTGCAAACCATTCATGAAATACACAAATGTCCCTGAGGACTCTATGTCAGTAGGGGAGTATAAGGAAAGAATGAATGCCATTTTATTAGCCTGTCTCCAAAAACACAATGTTAAGTTCCATTGGGCTAATGGAATCATCCTGTGCTGAAATACAAAATAACAATGCTTCGGTATACATTTTCTAGGTACAGCCTTTGTACTGTCCAAGGGTTCTTGGATAATGCTGATGATAAGGCATGAATTCATTCCTGCAAGGTTTAATGCAGTTGAACAGATCCCACTGCCTATGGCAGGCAGCCACTCCGACATACCTAAATTCTTCATCCCGATGCCCTCACTGGTACTAAAAACAGAAGACAAACAACAACAACAAAATATACATGACTTCATGTGCTGGCAGCAGATGCACCTGGTGGGATCACACTACGAAGAGGGACGATGAGCACAGCAAAACAGCCCTTGGAGAGTGGGACGGCCACTGGATTAACAAACAGGGGACAGAGAACCACACTGATATGAGGAAAAGGAAGAGGAGTAAAGAATAAGAATCGCAACCTAACAGAGCAGGGCTACAGCAACACAGAACTGAGGCACTACTGGAGAAAAAAAATACACCCACAAGCCTTTGCATTAATGCAGCACAGCATCCTGGCAACAGGCACTGCCCAGGACATGCACACGCAAACCAGGAACCCTCTGAACCTGGCACTGTACTTCCTGAGACAGGACAGGAATGGATGACCTTACCCAGGCCTGCCCTGCTCCCCAGCAGGCTCCCTGCTCCCACTTTACGTGCTGTGCTTCCACAGCTCCAGGACCCCCAGCTGCACACCCAAGGACGCCTTTCTTCCCCAGTGCAGCCCCATTCTGCAGGAACTGAGCATTCCCTTTCCTCACTGCCTGAAATACTCCATCCTTACGCTTCACCCAAGGACACCCTACATGAAGGCATCACCTGCCAGGCCTGGGCCCATCCCCATTCCTCCCCTCCAGCTGCCACCCCAGAGCACAACCCCAGCCCGATGCCCTTTGCTAGAGCCGCTCACACCTCACCTCTCTTGCAGCAAGTACCACCAAGAAGGGACTGTGCCCCAAGAAGACCTGAGACCTGCCCTCTTCTCCACCCTCCACACAGGGAGCCCTAGATGCACCCCTCACGGCCCCACAACCCGCACCCCCTCAGGCCCCTGCACGCCCAGACCCCACACCCCTCAGGACCCCCACTCCACACCCCATCACCTCCCCACACCCTCCGGGTCCTCCCGCATCGTCCGGGACCCTGACCTTGCACCCCCGGCCCCCCCCACCCTGCACCCCTCGGGGCCATCTCCTCGGGGGGTCCCCGGCCCCCCACCTCGGGGCGGGCGGTACCTTCGCGGCAGCGCCGCCGCCAGATCGTGTCGGTGCGGAGAATGCGGCGGAAGGTGGTGCAAACGCGGGCTAGGCTGGGCAGGTCGGTACCGGGCAGAGAACCGAAGATCTGCACCAGGAGCTCGGGGGGCAGCTCCAGGAGGGACAGCGAGGCCCGGCCCGCCGGGCCGGCCCCTGCAGGGTGAGGCGCGGGCCGCTCGCCCTCGATGCGCTCCGCCGCCTCCTCATCCTCCGTGGCGCCGCCGCCTCCCGCCTCCTCGGGGTCAGTATCGGTGTCGGGCTCGCTGTCGCCGGCGCCGCCGCGCCGCTGCTCCCGCGCCGCCCCCCGCCGGCGGCATCCGCGGGCCGGGCCCACCCCGCACAGCCGGGCACACACCGCCATAGCCGCGGCCCCTCTGCCCGACGGGGCGGTGCGCAGCGCCGCGCGGCGCCGCCGGGCCCGCCTACCGCACGGCGCCGCCAATCAGCGCCTCTCCTGCGGTCTCGCCACGCCTCCGCGAATAACGGACATTCCCCCTCCCCGCCGTTATTCCCTCCCCCCTCCCATCAGCGGAAGGTTCGCCCCCTAGCGTGGCGGAGGACCGAGCGCCTGGCGCGGACCCGGTGGAGGGGTGCCCGTGCCGGTAACTGCCTGCATGCAGCCCGTTCCCGGCCGGTGGGACTCGGCCCCGCCGGTCCGGTCCCGCCGCAAGTCCCTGCTTCAAATCGAGTAAAAAAAATAGACGAGTAGGGTGAACCCCCTTGTCTGCCGGCAGAAAAGGAGGAAACCACGGCTGCCCCGTGTGAGGATCGAACTCACGACCTTCAGATTATGAGACTGACGCGCTACCTACTGCGCTAACGAGGCTCCTCGACGATGATGCTCCCGCCCGCCGCCCTTCTCCCGGCCCCCCTTACTCCGCGCCCTGCTGGGTGCTGTCCCTCGGGTGCTGCCCGAGAAACCTCCCGGCTCTGCAAACGGCTCCCTTCCTGCAGGACGGACCTGTTTCAGGGGTTTTCCCCCCCCCCAAATTCATTCTTTTCCCATGCTTTTCTGCAAGACAGACCTTACATTTCTTGCAAATGGCTCCTCTTTCCCATGCTGTTCTGCAAGAGAGACCTTGGCTGGGGTTTTTTGGTAAATGGTTCCTTTTTCCCATGTTGTTCTGGAAAACAGCTGCATTCCTGAAAGAGTCCTTCGGGGTTCCTGAACATCCTCATCCAGCTCCGCTGTCCGGGAATGGACCGAGAGGGCTGCACTGACAACACACTCGCAAGGAAATCAAGTTGTTTCCACGTAATTACAAAATTAAAGCAAACCTCATTTGCCTGTCCGCTGCAAAGAGTCGCTGTTCAACTGGGATTTCTGCAGTGGAACGAACTCCGTGCATTCGTTGAAGTACTCAGCAGAAGAGGATTCCCTGCGGTGCCGACAGAAGTGCCACCCTGAATCTTAATCAAGAGGCTTCACCCTCGGGGAGGGTCTCAAGGCAGCGGTCACCATGACAATCAAGCTACAGATACCGAAATTGGAAGAAGAAGGGGAAAACAGACATTTGATGCAGAAAGTCTCCAAACAAGAATCACTGTAGGGCGGCTGTTTGCCTGCAGAGCGAGCAACTGGCAGAAGATGAAGGAGGAACAGACCTTTGGAGATCAGTCCTACCAGACAAGAAGAGATGTTTGGGTTGTGTTGGACAGCCTGAGGATTTTACCAAGGGTCTAGTGGGCAGCTCTTGTTGTCAGGGGGACAATACTCTGATTTCCAAGGATCTGGCTGGCTATGCATTCAGGATAATTAGATGATGAGTCCACGCTGCAAGGCTTGTGACAACAAAATTGCTACAACCACAGGATGAGTAAACACAAGGGTTCTTAGAGCTGCATTCCTCCCTCCAATGCTGCCCGCGTGCAGAACGAGGATGTCATTTTTAATTGCGTGCCAATCCTTTGGGGCTTCGGTGACAGATGAGTTTAGTGCCCACAATTCTGATTAAATTGAGAAAAGCTGCTCTAAGCATCTAAACCAAGGCACATGGACAATGTGTCACCTAAATCAAACACCAGCCATTTGGAAATAGGTCTGTAGCTGTTTTCCACCTGTATTGTATCGCATGGGTTTTCCCCTGTGTTCCTTTACGCTCAGCTGGTACTCAAAGTTTCTGACACAGCTCTAGAAGGCCTTGTCACGTCTGTTTGTTTAGGAACTGATGGATTCTTGGAGAGGACGGGAAAAGTACTGATGGCAAGGATTTTTGTGTGACTGAAACAAAGGATGCCCTTGGTGACATTGCCTCAAGCAGAAACTCAGCAGTCTACAGCACACACATGGTTTCCCCTCTTTTGCATTTTCTATTTTTATCTGGATTTTCTTCTTTCTCCTTTTCCTCTGAATGCTCCTGCTGTGCCTAATCACCCTACAGCCTTCTCTCCCTAACCCTCCTGACCCCTATAACCTTATCCCACCACCTTGGCTCCATGGATGCTGAGCTACTGCATCCTCCTCCATCCCTCAGCGATCAGACCTTCCCCCTGGCCCACTGACCCCCTTTCCAATCCAACCCAGCAGAAGGCAGGACAGCCCATCACAAATCCATGCCAATTCCCACAGAGCTCCATCGCCCTGTGCCCATTTCCTCCAGATTAAGAGGAAGAAGAGGAAAAGTGTGTCTGGCTGAAAGGCAGTGCCCACCTCTGTGACGCACTGATGTCACCTGGCAGGGAGCGAAGCCCAGCAAAGTCAGAGGCAACGCGACAAGCCCTGCAGGCTCTCAGTGCTCAGGGTGACCACATTTCCCCTTCCCATGGAGCGGAGTGGGGGAATCCCAATCTCTCATCACATTAGAGAGCAGAAACAATCATTGTCTCCACTCCAAGTTTCAAGACCCAGACAGACAAGGTTTCCGGTGCTGCTCTTGCGGAGCATCACACGATAGTTAGAAGTCTGGAGGCTGGGCACTGCTCAGAAGGCACAGAGCTGGTGCGGAATGGGCTGCCTGTAACTGAATATAACTTCCAACTTCAGCCACTACCACCCTGTCATCAGCCTATAAAATTGGCACTTTCTCCTCTATGTTACCGAATCCGTTATCTAAATCTCCCAGCTTTGTTTGTGACGATAGGGAGAACAGTAAAAGTGCATTATGATCATCTCCCATCCCCTGTGCTGCTACCAAGTCTCTGAGCACCTTTCTGTGCAAATGTCACCGGAGTAATAGCCCAGAGCTTTCCAGTCCTGCAGTGTCAGGCAGGCAGCTCGCAGTCATTACCACAGGGCTCTTGAGAAAGGATGTACCGAAAGGGGAAATTTGATTGTTTCATTTCCCTTCAGCAATTAAGGAGCTGATACAGCTCTCACTATTGTCAATTAGTCTTCACGCTCACTCTAAAGGGCTTTGGATTGGTCCCAAAGTTAGCGTCCTCATTTTCTGTAATCCTGGAAGTGTTTACGCCTTCCCAGCCTCTGAGCAGGGATGAGCCAGCTGATGGCATATCCAGCCAATTATAACCTGAACAGCTAGGAGAGAATTATTTATTTTCCATTTGGCAAGAGGGACAGGAAAGTATGGCAAGGCAGGCCGAGACAGATGAACAATCCCTCTTTGCAAGCCCTGTTTGCCACACAAAGTATTTGCAGCATGGTTTTTTGGCAGAAGCCTGCAGTGCGATTTCTGCTTTGTAATAAGCATTGTTGGAGGCAGGACACTTCAAAGAGAGAATATTTCAATAGAAAGACCAAATAATTTTGCTTCATTTTTTGTGACATACCCATTTTCATCTCAGATATTCTTTCCCTGCTATTTTAAGCTGGAAAATAGCTCTTCTCATCCTGATTTTAGTATCTCCCACCTTCTTCCTTTCTGCCTGAACATAGATCTCACCAGATTTTGCAGGATAAACTGATCAGCGGACAGACTGAGCTCTTCAGGGAAAATCCAGAGCACTGTGAACGCTGCTGATGACTCAGGAAGTGTTTTGCATCCTTCTGCTTTAGAGCTGAGCTCAGTGCCCTCTCTTTATGAAAAAGGGTATGGTCTTTCTTCAACATACCATCCTTACAGCAAGTTAATAGTCGATCTGATGATCAGCTACAGTCATGAATGCTTTGGGTTACCAAAGACTGTATAGAACTTCTACTAGAAGCAGTTGTTGTTCTTTCAGCTGTGGCCATGGTCCAGCCAGAACAATTTCATTGTGCCCAACACCTCTGGCAGCTCCGTTTGCAGAAGCATTATCCTGTCCAGGACAGATCACGGGACAGGCAGTCAGGTGTTTGAGATGCTATTACTGGGTCAGCTGCTGAGCAACGGTTGTGTAATCGCAGGCAGCTCACTGAACCTCTGCATGCCTCAGTTTCTCACGAGGTAAATAAGGAGGGTGTTTACTAAAGCCACAGGCTACGTAGTACTTGGTTAATATTTGAATATGTGTGGAATCACTTAAATCCTATGAGTATTAAAAAATTTTTAATTACTTTGTTACATGCTGTATTATTCCAGAATTTCCCTGCTATGCCTCTTGCACTCACACTGTCGTTACTGCTTGCCAAGAGGTTATGGATCTTTTTGAGTGAAAGGTAGCACGTAAACATAAGTTATTGTTGCTTATGCCAACTGATTTACCGTGTTTCCTTGTGAAACAAATGGCTCCCGTTTAAAATTTGATCCTGAAGCCAAGAAATGTTTGCTGGAACAGCAGAAACAGCAGTAACTGATGTCAGGGTTACAGTACAGGGCAATGATGTCTTGGGCAATACCTCTTGCAAGGGGAGTGCAATGAGTTTTTAGCCAAAGATTCTAAGAAAATGATGGTTTTTGTGACGACATTGCATACGTCTGTGTGTTAGTTTGGATTTAGCATCCAAAAAAGCATCTGTCTAATAATCTCAAAAGTGTTATATTCCAAAAATCTTGTGAAATAGGTGGCCAGATAGAGGAGAGAGACAGTGTTAGACAGGCTCATCTGTTATTAGACTTCAGAGGAAACCCACACAGGGAAAATGTTCTGTGAGTGGTTTCTTTAGTTTCACTTTTTCTCAAATTACACTTTTATATCCCCACAAAAGAGTGATATTTTTTCATTCTCATCACGTCTTACTGGAGTTCTCCTAACTCAGAAAGTGACTTCCGCAGAGAAATTTGAAGTTTGGGAATTTGTTCATAGGGTAGACACCACCTTAAGACAAATTTAAGATTAAAACTCCTCAGAAGAGTTATTTTAAGGCATTGCAAACAATTCACTGCAATCTGATTCTGTCTGAAAACCTCCAAGTAGTAGCTGGGTAATGGCTGCACACTGTGGTAAAAAAAAAGCCCACATTGATCTTTAGCTGAGCTAGATCAATAAGAACAATTCATGAGCAAATAACTGAGGGAAGGTATTTTGATTCAGGCTTAAATGCAAGTTACTCTCAGCAGAGCGTCCTTCCTTTTATTTTATGGGGGTTTTCCCTCCATGTTTCTGGTGAATTTAATACTGCTGACAGCTGCTGAGCTAATAGCCCTAGACACTGAAGTGCAAGGGTGCAGCACTGAAGAGGAATAGCTTCATCTATTCACTGTAAAAAGCCTTTTCAGCACTGTTTTACCAGAGAAATGAAAGGATGGTTTATACACTCACTTTGTTGCAAGGCAGCTAATATGGAAACTCGGTTCTCTCTGGGGTTTGGGGTAAGTGGGAGTTTTTCCCCAGGGAAATGCTGTAAGTATTGGCTAGGGTTTGGAGTCACCATTCATACTGGCTTTTTAACAAAAAAAAACCAAACCCAAAACCCAAAAAACAGCCTTCTGGAAGACAGAACAGTTGGGAAAGCCTGGCTTTTCTGTACTTCAGACTTGAGATTTAGTGTATCCTGCTGTATAGGGTGCAGACACGAGGATCTGCGCTGGAATCCAAACCCAGCTTGTGCTCTATCCTGCTTTGTAAGTTTGGGCAAATCACATCTCTCTTGCTTCATGAAAAACTAGGTCTGACAGGTATCGTAAGAGATTATTTACCCCATCCTTCTCCCTGAGATAAGAACAATTCTCCCTAAACTGCTCAGAACAGATGTTTTACTAATTTCTTGTTATATAAAAATATCCAGTGGTGACTATTCCACTGCTTTCCTAGGCAATTTGTCGAGGCGCTCAACTATTCTTACCCTTAACTCAATGTCTAATTTCTGTCTCCTTTTCCAAGATGTAAGCTCATTATTTCTTGTCCTAGACTCACTGCATGCAGAGAAGAGCTAATTCCCCCCTGCTCTGCAGCAACCTTTTGCATATTTGAAGACGATATAATGTCTCCTTTCAGCTACATCTTCTCTCCTTCCGACTAAATGCTTTGTAAAGTGTTCTAAGACTAGAATAAAAAATGCTCTGCGGGCTGGATTTTTAAAGGGCTCTGTTGCAGTGTAGTCACCAAGTTTGAAGCAAAAGCATTTTCAAAAGCAGTGTTTTCTCACTAGGGATGGAGAATTGCGCTTAGGCGGAGCTGGTCCTAAAGGCTATGTCCATGCTGTCATTCCAACTGCGCCTAACACCTTTCTCAAATCCAGACTCACCAACTGTCTGTGCTGTCGACATGCAGACACAGGCGAAGGCTGAGATGAGGAGGAAAAGGTCAAGCGAGTCTCGGTGTGGATCTAAGTTTTCCTTCTCACAGTCTCTGCAGATTATTCATGACCGGAACATGTGATAGCCCAGCCTGTCAGCAGATACTCTGATTGTGGCTCTTCCTAAGCACCATATGGATGCTTTCAGCCTGAGCTGCAGCCCTGCTAACAGTTGGTAGCGTGGATGAAAACCGCACAACACGCAGTGCTCGGTATTGCCGGCCCTGCCACCGGCACTCACCTGTACACCCGAAAAACAACGCTACGCAATTTCACCGGGGCTCGCCACGCAGCCGGCGGCAGTCCCTGAGATACAACAATTTGGAGAGCGTGGCAGGATTTCCTCTGTCCAGAAAAATGTTTTTTAAAAGGCAGACACTTAAATAAGAAAGAATTCTGTTGAAACAGAAATTTGGGATTGCTAGTTTTAAGTATCAGCCTCTGATGATCATCCACCATGTCTCACCTGCCATCCCTGGGCAGTGATGTGATGGACAGAACATTCATAGACCTTAGGGCTGTTTTTCTTCCCTTGCTTAGTCACATCTTTAATGGTCTCATCCTATAATTATACAGCCACCGGAACTATATGACCCTGAATCACAAAATTAGGTGACGAACCCTCATTCCAGCGTGTGAGCGCAGCATCACTCTAACTTCAGTGCATTGTTCCACCCCAAAAAAATGCAAAACCTCTGATAATCTCTAAGTTGGTTAGAAACTGTTCCTTCGTCCTCTCCTTTCGATAAGGACACTGCCGTCTGCAACTCCCTGTCCCTTCAGCCGCAGAAGTTGGATTGTACAGCGAGATTGTGTAGCCCTATTGCCGCAAAATTGTTCTTGTATTTCAAAACACGGTGCCGGGAACATATGTGAGAGAAGGAGAAAGAAAGGCAGCTGAAAGTCTACAGCCAACAGCTTGTGTCAGAAAGCTGCTGAAGGGGGAAACAGTTGGGCGGTTTTAATCGCGACGCAGTATCTGCAGGAGGAACGCAAGCAAACTTGGCTTGCGACTGAAATTGCGATTTAATCAATTCCTGACAAACTGCACCAGGACGGGTGGTGGGCTTCCAAGCGAATTGGAACACCTGCCCCTAAAATTTTGTTCCCCCAACGCAAACTTTGCCATGGCTTCTGCATACTTATGTCTATGTGTGCTGAAGGCAAACCCAAGGCAAACCACTAAACTTGCACCTCTGCGCGGAGGCAAAGTCGCTTAAGAGCACATGTTGTTGAGGGGGGACATGGTGGGTCACTCCAAGGTGGCCATGGCTGTGTGTTGTCGAGAGGGGGACACTGGCATGGTGACCCAAGGCGGCCATGGCTGTCTTTTGCTGAGGGGCGACATTGGCAGGGTGACCCAAGGTGGCCATGGCTGTGTGTCGCTGAGGGGCGACATTGCAGGGTGCTCTGAGGCGGCCATGGCTGTCTTTTGCTGAGGGGGGACACTGGCAGGGCACTGACACAGTGGCCATGGCTATGTGTTGCCAAAGAAGGACATGGCAGGCCACTGAGGTGGCCATGGCTGTGTGTAGCTGAGGTGAGACAGGCAGTGCGCTCTGAGGCAGCCATGGCTGTCTTTTGCTGAGGGGGTTACACTGGCAGGGCACTGAGGCGGCCATGGCTGTGTGTCGCCGAGAAAGGACATGGCAGCGCACTGAGGCAGCCATGACTGTGTGCTGCTGGCAGGAGGGCATGTCAGAGTGCCCCAAGGTGGCCGTGGCTGTGTGTCGCTGAGGGGCAACATGGCAGGGCGCTCTGAAGCGGCCACGGCTGTCTTTTGCTGAGGGGGTACACTAGCAGGGTGCCCTGAGGTGGCCATGGCTGTGTGTAGCTGAGACAGGCAGGGCTGTGTGTCGCCGAGAGACATGGCAGCGCTCTGAGGCAGCCACGGCTGTGGACCCCGCGGGAGCAGCCGAGGGAGGCGGCGGTCAGTCCGCCCCGCCACACTCAAGATGTCGCCGTCGCCGCGGCCGTGCCCGCCCCGCCGTGACGCGCGGCGTCAGCTGACGGCAGAGTCGCCGGTGGCGGCGGCGGGGGGCGGGCGCCGGCACTCGCAGTCGTCCGCCGCTGCCGCGCAGAGCCGCCGCCGGGCCTGAGGCTGAGCCGCCGCCGCCATGCCCTCGGAGAAGAGCTTCAAGCAGCGCCGCACCTTCGGTGAGCTCCCCGGGAAGGGACGCGGCGGGGCAGGGTCGCTGACAGGGCCCACCGGCTGCCCGGGCCCCTTCCGGGCCTCGTCGCTCGGCGGGCGGGCTGCGGGGGCGGCCGGCGGCGCAGGCCGGCGGCGGCTGCCCTCGCTGCCGGGAGGGGGGAATCGGCGAGGCGGGGAGGGGGCAGATCTCGTTAGGAGCCGCGGAGATCCCCGAGCCGCCCAGGCCGCGGCCGGCTCCTGCTGACAGCGGGCGTCCGCGGCCGGAGCGGGCCCGGCCGCCCTGCCCCGGTGACCGGCTTCGCCGTGCGGCTCCGCCGAGAGCTGCGCCGGTGTCCCCGGCTGCTGGGGCGGAAGGGGAGGCTCCGCCTGCTTGGGGCTGAAATGGAAACAAACCTCGGGCCGACCTCCGCGCTCCTGCGCGGCCGCGGGGCTCGATCCGCCCCGGTTACGGCGGGGGAGCCTCTCCGCTGTGGAGCGAGAGCCTGGAAGTTTGGGCCAGGGGTGTTTTTTGGGTGTGCGGAGGGGGTGGTGGGGGGGTGTCAGTGAGGTGTGGAGGTGGGTGGCAGTGCTGGGCCGGGGTGAGCTCCGCGGGGTGGGGAGATCGCCTCTCCACATCATCCATATCGGCTGCAAAATTCCCAGGGGCCTGGAAACATCGCTTGGCGTTGTGTGCCAGGAGCTGGGCCTGCCCGTCCCTCCTGACGGGTCTGCTCAGTGTCCGGCTTCGTCTGCGCTATTGACAGGAGAATTAAGCTCCGCTTGCCGTTTGGTACTTGGCGCAGTGTGAGGAATTCTCTACTGGGGGAGTTGCAAGTGGACTGGGATGTATGCCTCCTGTCTCCGTTTGGTTATTGAAAACTAGCAAGGCATCGAAAAGAGCTGTGTAATGATGGCTGGGGAAATGAGATTAGTCTCTTTCTAGAAGGAACAGCCTTGATAGAGCGGTGCCAGCACTCCTCTCTGTGCTTCGGATGGGACCAAAGCAATCAAAGAGCTCAGTATCTGTTCATGTGTGTCGGCGAGGTAGGCTGAAACACTCTGAGGGTAACAAGAACTGGCAGCGTAACCTATTTCTGCGTGAACTATAAAATCCTGTATGTAAAATGGAATTGGTGGAAGTAATTGATCCAGATTTTCTTTTCCTTCTGCCTTTGGGTTAAAGTCAAGCTGCTTAAGAGAGCTTTCTGGTGTGCCCACCCTTGTCTTTGCTGTTCTGTAAAACATAAGCTGTTAGCATTGAAGCGGAGAGAATTTTGATCAAACAGAATCTGTGTTTAAGCTGCCCCTTTTCTTCGAGTCTTCCAAAACTGTTGTTGACCCCATCGCCTGTCAGCAGCCTCTGTTGCAGGTATTAAGTTCAGCTAGGATGGCAGCCAAGCAGTTGCCACTGCAACTAATGTCGTCAGAGAACAGTGTTTATCTGTGGCTGACTGAAGCCTGATTTTGAACACACCGTACACAATAATCTCAATTATTTGTTCGGTTTATGCTCCTCCTACTCCAGGGAGTTCTGCTGAATAACATTGCTGAGAATAAACCTGTTTCAGCTGAAAAGTTAGTTAAACCTCTCTGGGCTTGCTAGGTTGACACTTGGGCTCGTTCGCTCGCCGTATCTCTTGTGTTTCTAGTTAATCTTAAAAAGTATTTTAATTGGCTAGTAATCTCTGCCCTTGAAGTGTTAATGCTGGTCTGTAAGAGTGTGGCTTGGGCTGTGGGATGTGAAGCACGATGGCTTTCAGGTTCTTGGTCTTGCAGTCAGGTGAAGGATTTGCATACCCCTTGCCTTAGTTCTGCTTGATTCACCTCCAGCTTAAAACCGTGATTCACATGAGTTGCATTTCCTTACTGGGCTCGTAAAAAGGCCTATGGATGTATTTAATACACACAAACAGATGGACTAATGGAGAGCTGAGTGATGTTATTGCTGAGTGACCGGAGAGGTAGCGTGTCCTGTGCGTTAGCATACCAGCAGTGAGTTGGGCTGACGGGGCCTGATCCCTTCCTCTCCTGTGAGCAGCACCTCTCCCTAGGTAGGTGTCTGTTAAAGCTGTGATGCAACACTCAATCTTCTCTCCGACAGGTGTTTCTAAGATGGAGATGGCCTTGAAAGCCCTGGCCCGCTGAAAAGAACTAGAGAGGTTAAAACTGGGTTCACTGAATCTGAAAGTAGGCAGGGTATAAGTAGATGCAACTGCCTCTAAAAGCAACTGTGCCTGTTTACTTTGGCTCAGACATGTACTTTAGCCTGGTTTATAATATCTGTGCTATTAATACTTACGTCTGAGGAGAGGTGAACTTTATTCTGAAAACTGGCACAGAGAGCAGTGAAGTGTCTAGGTACACGAGAACTTACCGACAGCTTCCGCAACAATGGGTGCGGCATAATCAAAATAGAAAACTGTAATTTGGTAATACTAGAACACATGGCGTAAGCTGATGCTGCCAGGCTTCGGGTAGTCTTAGGTCTCAAGTAATTGTTGACAACTTCCTCTTCTGGGATCTCGCAGAAATAGCACAGGATATTAAGTCATTAACTTGGGTGGTGTAATTTGATGCTGTAAATTTATGAGATTAAACGTCTGCTTTAGTGGGCAGAAAATGAGGTGTGTGTGGGGAGGAAGCTCTCCCCTCTAACACTTTCTAGGAGTCCCAGGCAGTGTGCATGCAGTACTTGTCACCTTGGGGTAAAGAGCAAAGTATCATCTGTCAAAGGAGAGGTTTTACTTGTGACAGTGGTGTCCCATTTCAAAACTGCTTTGCCTAAATTTGCTTTTGTGGCTTTTATTAACATGCAATCCCTCTCTTCAGGGGTGGAGAAATAAGATAATAACAACATTAAGTGTGGATGTTTGAACAGACTTCTTTTAATCTCTTGCAGAGCAAAGAGTGGAAGATGTACGACTGATTCGAGATCAGCATCCAACTAAAATACCAGTAAGTCTGGTTCTTTTCACTTCAATTTCCAGTCTCATGTTCTTTTTACTAGTTAGAAACCTGTAAAAGAACTGTCCCGATGAGACCAAATTAAAATTTGGCTGTTCAGGGTCATTAAGCCTGGGTTTCAGAAACATTCTCAAATGAGTAACCAGCAGTCAGTGTGGTAAGAGCAAGGTACTAGCTGGGGACTGGAGAAAATGGGGTTTCCTGTGTGCTGTGTTGTAACTTCAAGCTGAGCTCTGAGATTCTCCTGACTGTTCAGCTCTTCTCATCTCAGTGTTTTTCTTCTCCAAAAGAAGAGTCTGCAGAGGCTAACCAAGAAGAACACACAGTAATGTAGAGACAGTCATGGCTTTCCTCACCAATCTGTGCCGAGAAAGACAAAAACACTTGCCTTCCAGGAAATGGGCCTTTGCTTGAGGTCTCCAGAAATGCTGCTTGGCTGTCAAACCCCTCCACCTAGTGTTGGGCCACCTCAAACTGGGGATCAGCCCTCACCTTGTCACTCTTCTTTAGCTGGTCAGCTGCAAATGCTGCCTGAATTTTTATTTTCTTTTATTTATGGCATCCTCAAGGTTACAAATGCCAAGCGAAGCATCCTAGGAAGCAAAAGGCGTGGATGGTGATCTGTTGCTGATGAATTCTTCACAACTGGTGGGCTTCTGTGTGACGGCTGTCACTGTAGTAAGCAATAAATGCAACTATTGTTATGGCCATCAAGTGGAACAGGGAAAGTCTCCGGAGGTCTTGGGGGGCAGAACTTAACCGGACACCTCGGCCTTTGGTTCTCAGTGATGAGAGCTGATGATCCCTGAGAGTGAGAATTCTCCTGTGAACAAACTTCCTGCAAACTGCAGATACAGTGCAAGTTCGTTAACAGAAGCAGTTGCTCCCTCCATGTCAAATAGAAACCGAAAGGTTTCCAGATTTCCTTTAGCTTTAAACTACTTCATCTCGAAGCTGCTACTGCTGGTCTACTACGCTGGTGGGCATGGGAACAAGTAATGTTTTATAGCAGAGATTTTCTGACTTGCCTGGAATGTGCAGTTTTCCCCAAAGGCCCTTTCCTAACAAATCTGTTTCCTGACAGAAGATCGCTTTTTCACCCACCTTTCACAGATCACTTAGCTGTAGTCCCCAAGCTCTGTGACCACAGATTGAAAGCCATTGATTTATGGCAAAGGTCTCATTTTTAGTCAGCCATGGATGTATTACTAGCAGAAATTCAGAGGTACCACAGCAACTTGCTGAAGGTGCAGTGATGCAAACTCGCAGCTATGGCAGAGGCCTGCTGGGATCCCTGGAGGCTTGCTGTGGTTGCCTGTCCATGTCCCAGCTTGAGTCACCGCCTCGTTATTATCATTAGCAGTTCTGGATGAGATGAGATGGCAATGTCACGCTAGATGGTAAATCCCTCCTGTGCTGTCAACATCCTTCATTTTGGTGTTGGAAATACTATCTATCAGTTATAGTGTACCTTCTTAAAAATAGTGTTGGGGTTTTTTTCCAGAATGAGACAGCATTTATTTAAACTGGTGTAAGGAAGTCTTTCTCTGGTGTAATTAAATTGGCTCAATATCTCTTCACCTGTGCAACTTTTGAATATCAACACAGCCAGACCCCATGAGCATGGAAACGATCCAAGCGAATGGTGTCACGTAGCTACCATTGATTTAAAAAAAACAAAACCCACACGGCTGTGGAAACGGGAGCACACGAATTTTGAGATCATTTCTTAAAAGCAGGAACTATATACAGTTGCTGGGCAGGGTGCTACTTAAATTGGCAAATCTGCAATTTCCTACTGAATTAAGTAGTTACTACATAACAATCTTGACAGAATTACTGGTTCCTAAGCATGCTGTCTTGAGATTAAGGAGGAGGAAATTCTCTCCTTTGAGGCTTTACACCCTTCGCTCATGCATGAGAGTAACTGTGGAAGGTGAATGGAATAGTATACTAATCTGGAGGTGGAGTTCTTGGAAAGAGATGGCCTGAAACCGGAGAAATTGTAGTGAAAACTGCTTGAGTTTGCAGACTTCCATAGCAGCCCGAGCCCCTGGTGGGCCGCTGTAATGTGTTAGAGGGAAGAGTGCTTTATCTTTTCTTGGGTTTCCTTGTTGCTGGGTAGTTCGGTGCTAAATTAAATGATTCCAGCAAATGAACTCCTCTAAAACCACACTGAAGCTGTGGATGTTTGCTGTTAAATCCCTGTTCGTTACCCCTCCCTGCAGTGACTCTCCCGAACAGAACAAACCAAAGAAGATAGTCGTAATTGTTCCTTTTCAGATTTGAGATACTGCATTTACAAATGAAGGGGAATGGAATTCAGCATAAATGCTTGTACTTTGCTGTGTTTAAAATGGATGGGGGGGGGATGAGGGCATCGTTTCTGTCTTTCACATCTTCTGCTCTTTTTTTCCTTTTGTGTCTTCTTAGGTGATCATTGAAAGGTACAAGGGAGAGAAGCAGCTTCCAGTTCTGGATAAGACCAAGTTCCTGGTGCCAGATCATGTCAACATGAGCGAGCTAATCAAAATTATCAGGTAGTATGCTGTGATTTCAGTGTAAGCTGCATCAGCCTAAGACTCTGATTCTTTGTTATTCCCCACCTGGTGTATGCATTTGGGAACTCTTTAAATGGAAAATTCATCTAACAAGCGCTTAGTATCATCACTGGGACAAATTCATGAGAAGGTGCTTTTTCCTTTGGCTTTGCTGAAAAAAACCCAACAAACCTCTGAAAAGAGCTGAGTTATTAGTCTGCTTTCAAGAGAAATAACTGGTTCCCGGAGATGTAGGAGGGAGTCTGGGGCCGTGAACCCCTGTCTAACATGGGTGCTTCTTGCCCAGGGCCCCAGTGTTTCCTTCTTGGCTATTTTAGGATGCCTTCTTGGTGTTCTGCCTGGGAGTCCCTCTCCAGAGTGCCTGCCTGTTCCCACCCACTGGAGGGGAGTTTGGGCTCATAGCCAGAGCTCTGAGCTGTTGCTTAGGGTTGATGTTGGTATCCTTTGATCATGAAATGAGGTTTCCCTCAATGATAGTGTCAAGGCCTGAAAAAAAATACGTGTTCAGACCAGTGTCTTTTTCTCCCAGCTGTTTGCACAGACTGTGGCTTGAGTAGCGCTCTGCTCTGGTGCTTGAGCTTTGCTGACAAGAAAAGGCAAAGGGGAAATAGCCATGGAGTGGAAGTTGTGTGGTCTGAAATTGTGGTCAGAAATTCTGCTGCAAGTGCATTTCTCCTGGCTTAATGTCAAGAAGGAATATTTGATTAGTGAGAGTTCTCAAGCGGTAAACTTGGAAGTTAGCAGCAAACCAGAGTTTGCTTTTTGTTGGTCACAGTCTAGCAGGAAGCTGGCTCTTGGAGGCTGCAAGCTGTAAAAGCTGAGAGTTGTCCCACGTGTCCAAACAATTCCCTGCCCTGAGGCTTGTACAAAAACTGTCGCAAGCAAATCCCAGCTCTTACACGAGTAAGAAAGTGAGATAGGGTTTAGGAAGCAGGAACCAGATTGCTCAAGTTTTCCAGAATTTCTCATGAACATTAAAGGCCCTGGGCAGAAAGGTTAACGGCAAGCTGAAGGATTTTTCCCACCTTTTTTCATTGGTTTCATTGTTAATAGGTGACTTGGTCTCAGCTGGACTTGGTCCCCAGCCAGCATAGCAAAGCCTGTCCTGATCGCTGCTGCCTCTCTCAGCCCGCTGTCTCTGGGGTGACTGGAGCTTGGTTTGGGGAGGGTCCTTTCCAGGCCTGTGGCAGGGAGGGGAAATAAATCCTGGTTTCCAGCTGCTGCTGCCCCTCAGCAGTGAGTAGAAGCAGCAGGAAGCTCTTCTGACCTGTTGTTCTTTCCTTTCTTTGGTTGCACCTCCACACGTCTGAGTTCCTCTTGCTCACTTGGTTTATGAGGCAGTAAGAGAGCTCCTCTCTGCAAACCTGCTTTCCAGTAGGTACTTTAGCAGAAATACCTATTTCCCCCCAACCGGAATGAACGATCCAAGGGAATGTTTACTGCGCCACGCAGTCTGGGAAGTCTGTCACTCTCTGCCCTTCTGGGAGGGAGAAGAGAGGGCAAGATGCTCCACAGGTTAAATGCAGGCTGTTACAGAGCTGGTGACAGACTGAGTTTAAAAGGTCCAGGGCCTTTGCACAGAAGCTCTGCCCGTCCTCCCTCCCTGTCTTCAGACGGATCTCTCAGGGTCAGCCTGGGTTTACGTTTCCAGCAAGGTGCTGCTGAGCTGAGCTGCAAGGTCCCACAGGCCGTGCACGTTTGCTGGGTGTGCAGGGATCGTCCTGGCAAGGAGTTCCTCTTCCTTTCTGCTTCAGTGTATCGCTCTTGTGGAGTGTAGCTTCTCCAGTGAAATAGGGGTCAGTGGATGTATTTGGCCAGACTTAGAATTTAATACAGCTTTGAGGTGGGAAGCAAATGCCTTCTCCAGTGGCAGGGCTGCTTTGGGTGGGGACATCCTACTGCTGTCAGTGGTGGAGGACGTTGTTTTGCCGTCTGTCCTAAAGCCTTGGTTAGCGTGAGTAGAAATGCATAGTTATCACTATCAAACTCCTTCCCCCAACAGGCGACGCCTGCAGCTGAACTCCAACCAGGCGTTCTTCCTCCTCGTGAACGGACACAGCATGGTGAGCGTTTCCACGCCCATATCCGAGGTGTATGAGAGCGAGAAGGACGAGGATGGGTTCCTGTACATGGTGTACGCCTCCCAGGAGACTTTCGGAGTGCAATCTTCTGTCTAAGACATGCGAGCGGCTTCTAGCCTAGGATTTTGGTTTACCCTTGGCCATCACCCCCGCTCTTCCCCACACACACCCCAGGGAAAGAAACGGATGTCACCTGTGCTCTCAGTACCGTAGCATAGTCTTGCTTTAGCAGGTGTCTCATCTTACCTTGCCTTGTTTGTGACTATTAAACAGTACAGACGAGCACCTCCAGCTTTGAAACCTGCTGTAATATTCCACACAGGCACATTTACATTTCTGGACTTTATGAATGGAACCCAGTTGTGCATGTGACAATTGCAAATAAAGGGACACTCGATCGACTTTTAACGAGCAAACAGGCACCAGGGAGGAGCTAAAGTGTTTTGTGTGACAGTTTCCTGGAAAATCTCCCTATGATTCCTTAAAGCTTTTATTTTTATTTTTTTTTAAATGGGAAGGCTTCTCATGAGAGCAAATATGTTTTATGTTCCAAAGCAGAGCTTTGTCTTCTGCAGCTCGATGAGACTCATGTCAGTGCTGCAGTGAGTTAAGGCAAGTGCTTGGGGTGAGCTGGGGGTGCACAACTCTTTTTTGTCTCTGTTTTTTTGTGGCACTGCAAACTTAGGACCGGTGCCAGTTTCTGAAATACTCATACCAAACACCACAGCTTTATCGTAGTTTTAAGAAGTGTTTAACTGTAAAATACACACCTGGACAGGTAATGTTGAAATAAACTCCAGTCCGTTATGAATTTCCCATGCCTGCGTGTTCAGTGAAACACTTGGTATAAAAGCTCGCTTCCAAAAGCTCACACCACCCCCCCCAGCCCGGAGGTTTGCTGTTCCCTTGCCCGGCGGCAAGGGGCTGCCGGATGGTGGTGCAACCGCAGACACGAGCAGCACCCGCATCGCTCGTGGCCTCGGGAGCGCTGCCCATCCTCGCCGTCCCCATCTGCTTGGCAGGGCGGGCGCGTCGAAGCCCTCCGATGTGAGCAGGCGAGCGGCTTTGTTGTACCCAGCTCTGTGCCGAACGCTGGGACTCGGACACGCCACCGGAATTACCAACCCACCCTGCCTAACCAGTCTGTCACTTGTATTTTTTGCATGTTACCACCGAGGGGGAAGTCAGGGAGAAGCGCTTTTAGAAGCAGCTCGCGGCCGGGAGTTGCTGTCAAGAGTTGACGAACAAATGATTTTTTTTTTTTTTTTTTCCATCGCTGAAGTCTGCCACTCACGTGGGGTTTGGAAGACCTTGGTGTTACTACTGTCCTGTGCAGAGGAAAGGCATCTCGTAGGGTATCTCTGTGTTTTTCCTCTAGAGTCATTAAGTGGAACGTAGCAGGATGAGATTACTCGTGTATATTATGTGTCTGTGAACTAACTACATCTGTTACTGGAAGCTAATTTACTCTTAACGGGGGGGGAAAAGAAGCAATACTACTGCGTCTTGGCACTCTAGCTCAATAAGGTGTAAAATTTGTACCTACCTACACCTCTTTGCATGCATCTCGTTCACAATGCTTACTTCAGATTTTTTATTGTTCTTTGTGTTTTTACTCCAATGTAAACTTTTAAATGCAGCTTGTTCTATGTTTAGTTTTGTTCGTGTAAGAAATTGTTTAACTCATAACTGACAACCATACTTGTAATTACGACGTGATTGGCTGATATTCCTGTACAAATGTTGCTTTTTTAAAATTAATACAGTGCTGATATGGATGGATTACATCCCGACTTAATGATGGCTTGTGTGGTTATTTGTAGACAGCTTTCTGAAATCGAGTCTCTGCAGGGAAGGGCGCAGGGAGGTCTGCTTCGCCTGCTTCAGGATGCACAAGGTGGTGAACTAGACAAATACTGAAACCTCTGATGTCGTTAACAGCGCAAGAGGGAGCTGGTGCCCTCCAGGAGGAGGAATTTCAGCTGTAAGCACTCTGTAAAACCCTTCTGCCCTCTGCATGGGCGCGGAGGGATGAGTTTCCATATCCCTGTTTTGTTTCTGCTCCTGCTCCACCAGCCTCTCCCTCCCAATGCTCTCGACTCTGCTGCCAGGAAGGACCCCAGGCAGCGGCCACAGAAGGTTCAGGGACGCAGCGAGCTGGCGATCCCTTTCGCTCACCCCGACCTGTGGCTGCATCGGAGCAGAGCCGGGGAGGGTTCGGGTGCTGCTTCCTTGCTGAACAGGGCGCGAAGCTTCCCTGCTCATCCTCCCCTGGTTTCCCCTTCCGTTCCGGTGAGCTGCAGGGCTCGGGTGGGCAGCTGGTGTCAGGCCGCGGCCGCGCTTGGTAACAAACCACGAGCCCAAACCCGTTCAGAGCAGTTGGGCTTCCTTAGGCTCGGCTGGGAGCTGAGTCGAGGAGAGGAGAGCAATTGCAAGCGCTGTGCTAGATCGGTGATTCGCGAGCAGATGGCCGTGGGTGGACAGACAGCAAAAGTAATAAAGGGAATTAAAAAAACCACAACAAACCAAGTCCCTGGTAACTGCCAAGCTGGAGAAGCCCCCACACAGGTGAAGCCCCTTTAAATTAAAAAAAAAAAACCACCACCACCACCCCCAAACCAAAAACCAAAGGGATTCTGTTTAACTCTTTATTTTCCATACATTAAATTTACTCAGATAAAAACATTCTAAAAATGTACAATTTTACTTTTAACAAAGTATAATAAAACATAAAAATCCCAATACCAGAATACTTGACATTTACAATTCAAAATCAAATTAGCTGAATATTAAATATTTACAAAACTATTTAAAATATTTATAAAGTTACATGCACAATTCGTAATACTAGAATTGACCGAAGTAAAAGAAATGGCTCAAATGGGAGCAGGAGTTTCCTTCATTCCTAGTGGAAAGTTATGTCCAAGAGAAGCTGTTAATCTGCACTTGAAAACACACAGGATTTGCTTTCTGCTTCGGTACCGACACGTTTCTTGCTTACGTAAGAATAAAATGACGAGAGCGAATGGGTCGTTCCAAGGGTTTATTACACGAGGTGGTGGCGGGCAGAGTTACCGGGGCCTCAACCAGCAAAAGTGGGTTCTAGAGTCTGGCAAATTCTCGTGGATTTTTGTCCGGATTTGCCCACATCCAGCTCGTTTGACTCCCCCGAATCCACGACTCCGAGTGTCCCTGACCTCTGAGAAACAAACGGCCGGCTAACCCCCGTGTGGGGGTTTCGGATGATGGCATTTTTTATTTTGGGGAGGAGTGTTGCACTCTGAATACCACAGGCTACGTCTCGTTTTTTAATACCGTCACCCTGAAGCTCGTCGGTGAGAAATAGCATGAAAGGGAATTTGGGGTAATGGTAAAGGTCTACTGTTGGATCATTAATTTTCGGAAGTCTGGCGCTTAATTTGCCGAGATTTAAGGACTGTGGTATGAGAAAGTTTCACAAAAAGCGGAGTGTGACGTGTTTTTAAGGAAAAGCATTGTGGAACACTCTGATCGACACCTCACTTGCTAAAATGAAGCTTCCCTCTTGGCTCTCCTGCTGGTTAGCATCGAGCCTGGCAGATTTATTAATGCTTAATTTGCAGACTGCCAGTGCGAGGAGGAGTTTGCTGGAAATTCCATCCTATTTTGAGTATTTCCATCACCAACGCTCCCAAAATGGAAAACTCTTTGGAAACTGCACCGCACGTCGCCTGCTCCCCCCAGGGAAGACTCATTGCTGACTTCTCCGTGCCCCTGCAGGGAGATGACTCGGGATTCCCTTCTCTCTTACGCTTAAAAATCATTTCTATTCCACGGTGAAATCCATTTGGAGAACTAATTCTTTTTATACTTTTAGGACAAAGATAAGAATAAATAGCCTTCTTTGAAATCTCCATCTTTCAATGTATAAAAATAGGTTTTCAGAACTGGTTCTTTCAAGCCAGTGAAGCTGGAACTACTATTCTAAAACAAGCTGCCTTACTTTTCGGGGGGGAAAAGATGGATTTGTGCCTTTTAAAAATGGATTAAAGATTATTTTATGGAACTAAAGTGCTCTGTTCAGACTTACCAACTTTGGTTGTTCCCGGTACAAAGTGGACAGCGGTCACTAGCAGATCTGAAGCCACAGCTCACTGCTTTAGGGAGGGCTCTGCCATCGCTGTTGGCTCATCAAACGTTTCTCTGTTACACTCGAGTTGCTTTAAGGTATTGAGACTTCTGAATTTAAACTGAATCTAAAACCAGACTTCACCATTTCAAAACGTTACCTCGAAGTACACATAAGCCACTTGAAGAAACATCAGCCTTAACTTTACACAAAGGAAACAATCCCAAAGAAAGCTCTGAAGAAAGGAATGAAACAGTTCGCTGGACAGAAGTTCAGTTTTACAGTCCTTTCGTTAGGGTTTCGACTCTGTGATGAATATTAGACGAGACTGTGTGCCCAACCTTGGGCGTTAAACCAAAATGCAACCGATAAAATTTTTTCTTTTTTTTTGCTGTTGATTTTTGCTATTTTGAGAGGGTTTTTAACACTTGCATGTGTGTTGAAATACAGTTTATTTAAATACAATTCAGTTTTAAAATACTGTTTTAAAAAAGTGAAAAATAAAAAATAAAATAAATGTTAAGGTTTGGCTTTCAGCACATGTTCCAGGCCACTGGAGAGACCCTCAAAGCTGTAAATAGTAAACATCGTCACTGAAAAACTGCACGTTTCCTTCAGCGTAATACACCGTGACAGATTGTTCCTACCATTGTCTCAAGCTCATTAAGGCAAAGTAAATTGCATTGTCAGTTCTCATCGCTTTAGTGTTGTAGGTCTGAAGGTTGTTCGTTAGAACACAGGGAACCGCCTCGAACGCAGGCAGAGCGAGCAGACGCGTTGCAAGTGTGCGCAATGCTGCGGGTAGTGTGAGCTGGGCTGAGAATACACAAATCTGGGTGGGTTTCGTTTGGTGGGTTTTGTTTTTTTTCACATTGCATAGGAATAAAAATTAGCCTTCTTTTAAACCAAACGTTATATGCAAATTTAGATTTGGGTTTCCATAAAGGCAAATCCACTACGAGCTGCAGATCGCTACCTGGACCGAGTTTGGTTTCTGGCTGTCTCGCGTTACCGTGCCTCTGCGGTGATGCTCGTTTATCCTGCTCGCCTCCCCGGCAAGGCTGCCACCTGCCCGCTGAGACGGCGGGACCGAAGGATGGCCCACAACGTTTCTTTCCTATCGACACGGTCCAGGAAGGTCTCGACTATCAAGCTACCGCGTTACCCCCTCACACCGACGTCTCCTCCTCGCTAAGGCCCCGTGTCCTCGGGGCGGCTCCGCACCGCTTCGCAAACCTCCTTCTCGGAGAGGACTTCCCTCGCTTCCAAGCGAAAGCCAGCTGCGCCGCTACAAATACTATTCATCCTGGTGTGGTTTAAATTGGTGTAAGAAATACCTCCAAGTGTAAACAAGGCTTCAGACTTTAAAGGTGTCTTCTAAATTACAGTATGCAAATACCTTTATGTCAGACATTTTCAAGAGAAGGCCTCACCCATTTAATGCTGTCAAATT
The DNA here is from genome assembly GCF_028858705.1 of Grus americana. NCBI lineage: Eukaryota > Metazoa > Chordata > Aves > Gruiformes > Gruidae > Grus > Grus americana. The sequence continues at coordinate 2,776,847 of NC_072864.1, read as the reverse complement.
CCTCGGGTGAGCCATGAGGATTAGTATCTTCTTTCAACCAGACAGGACCAAACTGTTTCAAATTAGCAGTTCAAGATTTGTTTGGCTTCCTCTCAAGTCCTAATTTAGATTTGTCACCCACAAATTATGTACGCTAAGTAGTTAACACCAAAGCTAGTCATCTACAATCTATTGCAACGAAGGAGGCTGACAATAAATCCTTCAAAGTCTTGATAATAATGAAGTTTACTACCTTTTACATGTTTGACTTCTACCACTTCTGAATCCTGTAGCAAAAGCCTCAGGGTAGGAGTCAAAGGGTTGGGGTTTTTTTTATATAAAGTAAAGCAAAAGCTTACAAACTCTGCTGCCAGAGTTCTCTTCTCTTTTTTTTTTTTTTTTAAAGGATGGTTTAAAATTCATTTACAAAAGCAGAATAATAAGGTTTCTGTGAAAGAGACCTATATACAGTAACAGGACGTAAAGGTTGTTTTGTGTATTACAGGAAAATATCCTCGAAGCCTTTATGACTCTGGAGTCTCTGGGACTTGGACCCTTGGAAACTAAGTTTATTCCACTGCTGGGAACCCAGCACTATCTAGTAATAAGTGAGACAATGAAGCACAAATTTTTTTCCAGAAGGAACCGAAACTGCCGTGTGTGTTCTTTTGGAAGGGAAAGGAGAGACTTACTTAAGATGTTTATTGTGTATTTAAGTCACATAGCCTGCTGGTGCCAATTTTTAAAAGTTGGAACTTCTTTGCCTCTTGCACTGGTCTCGGAGTGACACTGTCTGCTAAAAGTGCAGAAAGCTTGAAGAGTTTTACATTCTTCTGTAGTGCAATCCTTAAAAATCCCAGAGATTAGTGCCTGATCACTTTTGAAAAAAAGTAGACATTTTACCTAGCCCAGGGGTGCCAAAGTCCTTCTGGCGAACGGCCGCTCCTACCTTCAGCCTCCAGCTTCCACTTCAGAATGTAGCTGCCCTGGAGTTAGACCTTTCACCTTAGAAAGTCCACATATGGCAACGTTCTCCAGCAAAAAAAGTACATTGGATGTTGTACTTGCAACAGAAAATGCAGCCTGGCCAGCTCCACCATCCATCCAGTACGCATCGGTCCTATGACACGTAGTCAGAAGTTCCAACAACAAGATCCAAGCTTGAATTTGGCAATCAAAAATGGGTTTGATGCACCCCTAAGCTAGATTTTCTACCTAGTCTAATAAAGTAAAGCACCTTTGGATTAAAAAATACATTTAAGCTTAACAGCAACTGGACGTCTCAGTTTTGTATTTCAATCTCCTTATATCTCCATGGCTTACAGTATTTTCTTGCCAGATAAAATATCAGTCTGTGGAGTCAAGACTTTCAGAGGGAGGAGCGTATTTCAGCCTAAACGTACCTGGGGGAGAGGAAACAGAAGAATTAAACAACATCAACCTTTTCACACCCGTTATGTCTCAGAACTTTCAAAAACAACCTGCTTCTTGATAGACATGTAAGGCAGTATTACAGCCTAACACCAGCTGTAAATTGCTGCCTCCAAACCACTCACTTGTTCATTTATAGTGGTCAAATATTCAAGACCTTGTCTGTACCGTATAAAAGCGAATACAGACATACACTATAGACAGGACACAATGTAAAATGTAAGACCTCAGTGCTGTTCGCTCCAGTCAAAAGTTCGTATTTAATTTTTTAAGCCTACACCACATGCGGATTATGTCAACGCAATACGTCAACCAAAATAAAAAAGGAAAATGGGACTAGAAAGTGCTCTCGGTAAAGTAGCATTTCTCTCTTAGTTGTTTCCCACCCAGAATTACGGATTTCAACCCTCTCCTGGAGCAGCCCATGCTGTAACCACGTAAGCAACATGCCCTACAAAATAAGTATAGCGGCAAACACAGGACCTTCAAGGGCATTCGAACAGTAATTCTGCATTTCTATTACTACTTTGGGGAGGAAGGGAAAGGGGGAACAGAGATGTTCAGTTTGTAAACTTCCAGGGGAACCTGCAATTATAACCAAAGATGACCTGGGTGACAAAGTATAAAAGCAGCAACAACAATTCCTCTGCAACCTGTCCACAGAAGCTCCCTCCCTCCCTCTGTGCGTGCTTCCCAGAAGCCAGCACGGGCCCCGCAGAGCACCTGGGTCTGACCCAGGGCCTTACGTGGGCCCCGTCCTCCTGCTGGGTCTGCACAAAAGTGAAGTTTCAACTTTTGTAAATATAGCTCAAAACCACCAGCTTCCAAGAACCAGATTTTTTGACGTGTGTCAGAACTGGAAAGACACGGCAGTGCCGCCAGGCTCCCTCCTGCCCTCAGGTCCGCAGCCGTTCCCCTTGGCTAAAGGCAACGCTCTGCGTGTCAGCCATGTCCTGCATCCGTCCCTCCACCTGCTTTTACCTTGTCGATTGAAATCCATCGGAGGCTGTTTGCAGTCCTGAGCTCTGTGACCACTGGCCCCACAGTTGTAACAGGAGAGATTCCCATTTTTTTTGTGACTCGAACCATTGCTGTTTCCCATCATTCCCTGTGCCTGATACACCCCTGCTGTCCCTGCCATAAAGTTCTGCATCGGTGGTACCGCAAACGTCGACTGCCCGGTCATTACGGAGTCCGGTGCTATACCGCTGTTGTAGGCGGTGTGGACCACGGGGAAAGTCGTGCTGCTGTTGTACTGCTGCGTGTTGATGTAGCCGTTACTACACAAAGGGTTGAAGGGCAGAAATGGAAAAGTAAACATTGAAGGTCCTGAAAACGGGTGCTGAAAATAGTTAGCGTAGCTGACGGTCATCCCGCTCGAACCACAGTTCCCGCTACAGCCGCAGGAGCTGCACACCATGCACCCAGGCGGCTGCGGCTGCTGCTGCTGGTGGTGATGGTGGTGATGGTTCTGGTTTGGTACTGGGATACTCCCTGCGGATCCGCTGCTGCTGCTGCTGCTACTGCTGCTGCTGCTGCTGCTGCTGCTGCTGTAGAAGTTGTTCTCAGCGACGGATGAGAGCGTGGGGCTGGAGCTGGGTGCGGGGCAGCTGGGCAGGTTCGCCATGGTTGCAAACGACGTGGAGGGGTGGCTGCTGGAGGAGGCTGCATTGCTGTTTGCGCAGAAGCTGCCTTGCATTGGCGCCACTGGCACGCTGCTCATTGCAGAAAAGGCAACTTTGGTGTTGGCTGTGTACAGAGCAGTCCGAGGATTTATTATTGCAGGGGACACCGTTATTTGCATATTACTGGAGCAGGAAGTCTGTCCGGCAATGGCAGAATCTGTAGGAAGAGATGAAGACACCAGGAGTTTGATGGGTGGACGAGCCACGTGGAAGACTGTGCTGGATGTTACAGTGGCAGCAGTACTCGTTTCCACTATTAATCCTGGCTGTTGAGCCGTTTTTATCACTCTGTCCAGAGTCGAAGCATGTATGACTTTGGTTCGAGGACCAAAGTTAATCGTGGATGTGGGTGAGCTGTTCTCAGCAGCCCCTGACAGCACCTGCAAGGGCTGGTGGGGAGCAGATGCAGCCATTACGTCCACCACTGCATTTCCAAAGCTCTTCTCCATTTTTATGCTACCCCTCGGTCCAGGAGAAACTTTATTTCTTTCTTCTAAAGATAAAAGTGAATGCATAGACGACGAAAGCAGCTTCATGTCTGCATTGCCACGGTCTGATTTATGCACCGAATTTAGCATCCGGATGGGGGTGATATGAGTAGAGGCCGCTGACATCATTTGCATTGGCAGAGCGTGGTGGCCGGACGGATTGGAGCCTGCGTCGTTTTGCACTGGTAAGACCTGAGCCGTGGGTCTGGCAGAGCTCGAAGTGAAATGATTCAGTAACATCACTGGCTTCTCCTTTTCTGAACCATCTAAGTGAATCTCTAAACCTGGGGACAGAAACATCTATGAATACAACTGCTTCACCAGACAAAGCTGGGCAACACAGGCACCCTCTTTGATTGTTCCTGCTTACGTCTCTCGCTCTCCTCTGCGCTGTCCGAGCTCTCTTCCCTTGTCTGGATCCCCATGGGGCTGGAAGAAGAGCTGGAATACTCGGAAGAGCTGCCCTCCCGAGGCAGTGGGTGGGCTGGCTGATCCACATCCACTCGCAGCTCTGCAGATAAAGGGTGTGCGAGCAATCAGGGAATGCAAAAACAAGTGGCAACACCTACTCGACAGGACTTAATTACAACTGCTCCACGACACCATCTAACATACAGCGATGCTCACGATTTACAGAGAAGCGGGAGTCTGGAGGCCTAACGGTCGCTGACTAGTGCGGCTAGCCAGTCACACAGAAGCCGTGAAGAGGCAACTACTTTTTATTGCACTCCATATACACAGGAATCGGACTTTTTGATTGCTCCCTATTAAGCCGATGGCATTTTGGAAGACAAAGCTTACGACAGGTTGGTGAAAAAGCAGTATAAGAATGAGCTCGCTCTTGTACAAGGACATATTCAGCCCCGAGAGCACAGCAGTGTCCTCTGCTCCTCTTTCTTACCTGCAGCATGGTTGCCTCGAATACTCTGGATAGGCCCTACATGCGTAGTTGGGGGAACCCTTGCCACGCCGCTGCTGTTAACTGAAGAAGGTGTTGTAGGGTTTAGGCACCGTTTCTCTGATTTTTCTCTATAGGGTGAAAGAGAAAGGTATGAAGAAACAAAAAAACGGCTAAAGCACAACAACAGACAAATCAATTTCTGAATGAAACTGAAGCAGACAAAGGCCACTAAATAATCCATTTAAAAGTTATGCTAATTTCAAATGGAAGCATTTGGAAATGACATCAGTCTTGACCATAGCTTCTTGCCAGCAGTTACATTTGGCCTTTTCGCCATCTGGTTACAATACTAATGCTCTTATTTGTACAAGGTAAAGCATCACCAAATGGTGACTAAATTCTATCGCACATTACGTAAGCACGTCTCAAACCTAGCCAGGCATTCCAAAATGAAAGAGAAGCCAAATGCAGTCCAAAGTTTTAATTTTGCAAACACATTCTGGAAAAACTAAGACTGATGAAAAAATGCTGTCAAGGAGCTTTGATAAATGGGCATGGATTTGGATTTTTTAATTGCTTTTTAAGTAACTGCAGTAGCTTCAGAATAAACATTTTCCTCTAAGGGGGACATAAAAACCAGGACAATCTGTTGCATCGGTTTCCCCAAAGGCCTATTAATATTGCACGGAGCACTGGCCTTCTTTATATCACCTCCACCACATAAAGCTGTGCATCTCAGGTAGGTGGCAGGGCAAAATCTACATGGGCTTTGCACACCTGCTTTACAATATCTATTATAGAAGTTCAAAAAACCCTGAACCCCAAGTGACAGTACATATCTTTTGTAATTTATTTTACAAATGTCCCCTTCCTTACAAGAGCTGCCAATGTGACAGGTGAAGACAGGCATTTATGTAACAACTGGGTTGCCAAATCCTTTTAAAAATGGAGTTCTCCAATACTTTAAAGTTGGTTATCTCGATCACAACCCTAACAGGCAACAGTAAACTAGTCAGTACTCCGTATTATCTAATAAGCCTCCGTTTCAAGAGCTTTTCAAAGTAAGCGACACAACTGCAAAGGAAGGGAGATAAGCATTATCCATATTTACAGGTGAGAATTCCTGCTCTGGAAAACAAAGACCATTTTAAACTTGCCTTAAATATTTTACGACCTTAAAAAAGACAGTTTTTCCCTGCCACTTACTTCTCCAACTCTAGCTGGGTCTTGAGCTTCTTTTTTGCTCCCATGGTGAGGGATTCAAACTTATTCAGATCTTCCTCAGTAAGACTCAGAAACTTGTAAAGAAAAAATGTGTGCTTAGTTTTACAGCATGAAATATTCTTATTTATATTTTCAGTAGAGATCAATTCTGAGAGGGAACTTTAAAGTTGTTTTTTTAAACGTTAATTCAAAGAAACTCTCTACTCCAGTTTTAAATTCTAGAGTCAGTGTGGAATAAAAGTGTAGGGGACTGGGATGAAAGAAAGAACATCCGTAGATTAAATTTAATTAGGTGTGTGCTTATACTACCTATTCACAATAAAGATGAAGTAATCCGCGTACAAATTAAAATAGAACTTTGTGCTACAAATGAGTTTAAGGATCTGGTTCTCTTACAACATCACTCTAGTTTTCCTAGTTGTGTCATTTAACACAGAAATCAATGTGCAGTCATCTCATCCGTTTAACTGGGAAATATACCAAAATTAAGTTTTATAATAAAATAGACATAGGATACGAAAATAAAATATATAAATTTATAATAATGAAAATTAAAGCCAGCAAAGTATGCTTTTTTAAAACACATTAGAATACATACAGTTTTGCTACTTTATTGAAGAAAAAACCACTATTTCCCCTCACATAAGGAAGAAAATCCAATCAGAAGATTCTGGTAACAGATTATAATTAAATACATACAACATACTATAACCAGCACAACGCCATCCCCGCTTAGACCTCGCTCAACATAAGCACTTAGTCCACTGGAGGGCGTTCAAGGCTAAAAGACAGTAAGAGGACCTGAATTTTACAGATGGGGCTGGGTAAATGCTGTGAAAGTCTTCTATATAGATAAAATCCAGCACACATCAGTATCATTCGTGGCTCTTTCTATGCAAATACATAAGCGATTATTTTTCCACAAGAATTTCTGCAGAAAATAAAACCCTCACACTCACTTGCAGGTACATGCACACGCTAATGTTCGTGTCAGAAATCTATTTTTTAAGATAAGGATAGCCAAATGTTTTGGGAGAAAAATCAATCAAGAAGCAGGAAAAAAATATAAAAATCAACAAATGTTAGTTATCTACTGCACATCAAAGGGATGACCAGGGAGGCAGAGCAGAGCTCCTAGGACAGCATGCAGGTTGGATCTCCAAGCAGTTAGTGAAGAACTCTGAAACAGGCGGCAGCTGTTGAACAGCCCAGGCCCCGGACACAACACAGATCGAAAATAGAAAGGTGGTTTTCATCAAAATATTATTGCTTCAAGAGAGTGCAAACCTTCGCAGCACGTGCCAATAACTTCTGCAATTCTCAGTGCAGATGTTTGCAGCCTCTCAGCACCAGAGAACGTAAGGATAATTTAAAAGCTCGCTCCCTTTTCTCCATCTACTGCCCTACCTTCTCCATTGTGAGCTGTTTGAAGACAGGATAGTATTTGTGCAACCGCAGTTTCCTGAGCCAGTCTAAGATCCCGTTTTGCTCCTGTGTCTGAGGGGTCTGTGGACTGGAAGACATTAACATGGGTGAAGAAGAGGTGTCCATCTGGGTGCGATAGGCCAGCGATGAGCCAGTACCTCCTGCATGGGAACAGTGGGGTAGTGCAACGGGAGCAGCGGCCGAGTGCTGAACATGATTCTGAGAAGACTGAATGCCAGCCACTCCACAGATAGGTCTGCAAAATAGTAACATAATTTGATTTAGCACATTGAATCTGTGTCACACAGAGTTCAGCTACTACGGCCATACTACTGCTTCCAGGATTTTTGGTAAAATCTGCACTGTTTGATCCAAGTTACAGATTTGTATCTATGCTGCTCCATAGCACAATAAAAACAGTGCAGTAACGAACAGTAAGCTTTATCTTCAGCAGAGGTTTCCTTCTATAATCACAGATAATATATGTTCTACTACTTCTCTGTGATTAAAAAAAACACTTAAAGAAAATGGCCATGGTTCAGCTTTGCATTATTAAAAAAAAGCCCAAATATAATCAGGTCGAAATTTTTTTTTACATGTGGAAGTGGCAAAATAACCCACAATATTGGCTCCTTGGAGGATTCTGGGTTTTGTTGGAGAAAATGAAAATTGCCTCTTAAGTGAACGAGTTCTGAGTTTGTTAAACCCTAACAAAAGTCAAGAGAATGTCTTTCCTTCTTTTCCCAAGGCTGACTTGTACCTCCCTTGGAAGAAGTTTCCTTCCTCCCTTTGAAAGGAAAACCCCTGCTGTACAAGGAAACGTTCAAATATGCTGTAGAGGAAAAAAAACCATTTCAGAGATGTTCTTGTCTCCCTTTTCTCAGGAAGACTTACACTAGGGATGACCAGATCTGTGCCTACACTTCGGATGATTATTATTCCTTTAAAGTATGTGATTGAGACCATTACGACTTAAGTAGTGGATCACAAAGAAATCATCCATCACAACAGCTCCACATTGAAGTGTTGATGCTAATTAGTAGTTACAGCTTTAAACATTTTGAGAAACGCTGCTTAGATCGGGTGTTCATAGGTTTTACTGCCAGCAGGAACACTGCGCTTGTCTGATCTCATCTCCCACGTAATGCCGGTCAAAAAGTTTCCCTAAATTCTTCCCTGAACATACACATTTCTTTGGCCAAGACAGCCACTGCTGATTGCGTAACCACGAACGATGAGAGATTCTGTCACAATGCTGGAAAGTTTAGTCCAATGGTAATTACATTTTATATCCTTTGTTTTTGAAGCTGAAGTTGAATTCTTTCTTCCGTTTCCAGTAACTATATTTTGACTTGCAAACCGTCTGTTACCTAAGTTTTGTTGTCTTTGCAATCAAGTCACTGCAAAACTTTTCTTCAAGTAATTGCCTATCCTGAGCTCTTGCAGTTATTACAATAATGTTTTCTTAAGGCATGAACAAATGACAACACTAGGGATGCTAGCAGTACTTTACACCAATATTCTCACCTTTCGTCTGTTTGGGGTAGACGAAGGCTAGAATTTCTTAAAATCTTCTACAGATGAATAGGAAAGTGTAGATGCATATAAATCCCCAAGGGGACACAAATAATTACCTCTGTAATGGGGTTTTACAAATAACCAGAATAAATGTAAACAAAATAAATATTTCACCTTCCAGATGTTCCCAGCGTAGTTCCTACTTTATAAAGGGAGGGGTTGCCAGGATCTAAAAACAGGGAACAGAAGTTAGAAGTGGTATAAGTTTATGGCATGTACATCAGTAGAAAAAAAATCATTTTTAAGCTTTATTTAAACTTACTTGAACTCTGAAGTTGCTGTGAAGGAGATGAAGTGCTGAAGAACTTTCTGACATGGTCATTTTTCACCACATGGGAAGGTAAGGGTGCCAAATACCTGCAGGTTCATCAAAAGCAAACAAACCCCCCATTCGGTTATATTTGGTTTGCAACTGCCTATGCGATCGTGACTGTAGACTGTACATGACATTTTGAAATTGAATTTGAAATTCTGAAACTAAAACATAAAAGACCTTTCAAGTTAATAACACCACACAATTCTGTATCAAAGTAGACCTGAAATGTATGGATATTCATATCCTTAATACTACCTAAACACGTTACTGGTGCGTTGCTTTCGCTCTGTTTAGTTTCTGTAAAGATGCTTAATTTAGGAACACTGAATACTTCTAAGGCAGAAAATGTTCAAATATAAATGTGAAAATTTCCTTTTAAATTCACAAACCTGCAGACCATAAAATATAGATGTATCTGTTATTTAATTTTCTCCTCTTTGAGATAAACAGCAGATGCAGAGTCTGGCAGTGTAGGGGAAAAGGCTGTAAAACTTATGTTACATTTTCCCTGGGATTGCTGTGCCTCTTTGGGGGGGAAAAATGGCAATCTCCTACAACTTTGCAATGTATAAAGTGTATTCATCAACATGACTAAACTTCTCACTGTCAGGCAAACCCGACTGCCTTTTGCCAAATCTTCTATAGATTGGAAAATGTATGGAAAATTGTATAAAAAAGAGAGCATTTTGACCGTATGTTTGTAATTCTCTAAAAAGTTTTGAGTAAAAAATAATTCAACTATATACACACACACAAATGTGCTTTCCACCTTGAAAAATCAGAGTTCTTTTCGGAATTTTTCCAATACGCAGCACTTAAGAGCTTCTTTCTCTGCTCCGAAGATACAACCCTTGCTGTGTAAACGCAGATTGCTGCTCTATTAACCCAGATTCGTAGAGGCTGTTGCTAGCTAAACAGCGGCAGCGGCAACACGCATTTCTCGTCGATAGGCTGCGATCCTCAAAGCGCAGAAGGGACTGTTTGAAATGTTAACGCTGTTTGCCATGAAAAGTAATCTAGGCGTGCACCTGCTGGCTCTGACTATGGAAAAATAATATCCAGTGTGGCTCTGCCAAAGGTGGAAAAAAGCCTGTCTTGACCTAGGGAAAATAGGTGTTTAGCAGAAGCTCTAACAAAAAGTTAATCAGTGTTTTAAAATGTCATTTAATACTTTGCAGTGATACAGACAGTAGTAGTTGAAAATAATTTAAGTCCCGCAAATTTTCCTACCAAAATTATTTCAGTATTTAGAAAGAGAGAACTGATGTCACCTGCCACAGATGATGATTTTTAAAATGGTTTAGATTAGATAATGGCCAGGTGATTTGTGATAATGCGTGGAGGTACTAGCTAAGGCTTCAAAAATTTCTTAGCTGTTAATGGCTTCAAAAAATTTAATGGCTTTAATATACACGTACATACCCACCTGTTTTAAATTCAAGTAAAATAAACACCACGACAACCTAAAACAACTGAGAGAAACTCTGTGAAAGGGTGGTGGGGGGGGAAAAAATCCACACAACCCATCCCTCAAATACAGAAGGATGACTATTCAGGCAACTATTTTTTCCTCACTTTGGGGGTTTTTTTTAAAGCAGTTTTGGCTATTTTCTGAGCCCAAACCAAGCTTCTGCAAAGCCAATGATCCTCTATTTGTTTTTAACAAGGAATGAGGAAATGTCAATTCTCCAGGAAGCTTAATACAGAATATTATTACCATCTGTATTTCTGAAGAAAGAATTCCTGAAAAATTCTTGTGCACTGGAATTAGTAGAACATCAAGAAATAATGCTTAGGATCAGGCTCTAATTTCTTGAAAGTAATTTAGAATATGAACATAATATTTCTAGTTCCTGGTTCTTTCTTCCACTTGGGGAAAAAAGCCAAGTGTCAAGATGAAAAAACCCACCACAACAAAAACCCAGCATACCTAAGGTCCGATTCCAGGTCCATGTGGTTCCGTTCTAGGTAAAATGAATCTGGACCAGCTAGGCAAGGAATGAATTTCTCCAAGTTTTCTTCTGGATACAGCTGAGATAGCTAAAGGTGGAGGATATTACAAATAAAAAGAGAAAAGAGGACTTGTTACTCTATATAAGATTCAAGACACAGCAGTTTATAAGTCAAACATTTTATGAAATTCAATCCATCTGTATTATCTCAGTACAATTTGAAAAATGTCATTGAACAAAATTACATACAGGGACAAACCATCTCTCTGTTTTCAAAGTATTTTTCGTATCACCTTTACCTTTGAAATAAATTCAGTCACTTCAGTGGAAGATTTGGTTACCAACGTCACTGAAGAATCAGACCACAGGACCTTAGGAAGTAAAAAGTATTCAGTTTAGTAACTAACAGTCAGGGGTTTAAGTTTGATTCCAAAAGATCAATAATAGGTACCAAATGTTCCCCATAGACTGCAAGAAAGTTTGTAACATGTGACACCAATAAGGAAAAGCTTTTTTTCTGCACAAGTAACTATTACTCAGTCCTCCCTTGCTGCCCGATTCTTGCTGTTATTATACTTAACAACTATTCTGAATGCTTAAAAAAGCACTTCATAGTTTACACAGCCATTGCACACTGCAGACATCCAGTATTAAGGAACAGACTACTAAGTAATGGAAATTTTTTTCCTTATTATTAGTGTTAAAGAAAACAGCTGGTTTGTAGAATCTGATGTACAATATGAACAACTCGCCATAGCACAACACTGCCTATTTATAATTGATCAACTCCATATGCCATGCAAAGTTGAAGATGGTAGCAAATCACCCCACTGCAAAAAAAGGCAAAACCTTAGAAACGAAACCTGCCGTTACTGCTCTAGCTACGCTCTTTAGGCACCATCTTGCAGATGCCCTAGAAAAAGGAAATAGCTCAGTATCTCTTCTCATACGCTTTCTGCATTAAGTCATGACATTCTTAGATACGGAGGCATTTATTGGTTGGTAGATGATTAGTTTGAGCCAAAAGTCAGGATTTCTTGGCACACAGAATATCAGCCCCAGTCTGGCCACGATAAGTCCCTTCAGATATCTGTTCAAGGCGTTTGGAACGCATATGGATCTTCAGCGGTTCTATAGGGGAAGAAGCTGGGTTTATGTGTTTAAGAATCAGGAGGTCATCTTCTCACATGACACCAGTTTCAATGACAACTGAAAACATACACAAAGATTTTCCAGTCATCAGAATGCTGCCAAAAAGACTGATGAGAAGAGAGTATTTCAAAATATATTACATAATGGAGGAATTTCCTCTCTGCAGAGCTGTTATACAAAAAAGGGGGGGGGGAAGAAAAGAAGAAAGAAAAGCAGTTTCTGGTTTTACAAAGCCTGTGGGGTTTTTTGTTGTTTTGGTTTTTTTTTTTAAAGTTCATGATAAATGTATACTTTTTTTAGATTCATGAGGAATTTCAGAAAATAAAGGAGAAATTTCTCTTTCTTTCTAGTTTTGTAATAATCCAACATTTGTTACAACTTACGTTTTGCTGTCTTATACAACAGCAGCATTGCCAAGTGATGCTGGAAACACTGAAGTGCTCTATCTATTGACCTTCTATTCCCAAGCTACTAAACAAAACATGTAATAGTTGGGTTTCTAACCCAGCAAACAGCGATTTATTAGCTCAGCTAAACTATGTACTGTTCTTTCAGTTACAAGCTGTCAAGTGAAATACTGGTAAAAGTAATTTCTGGTATTTATAGAAAAATTTATAATAGGAAAAGATGTCTCACAAGATACTAATACATAACTGGAGTCCAGTGTGGTGGGTTGACCCTGGCTGGGGGCCAGGTGCCCACCAGAGCCGCTCTCTCACTCCCCTCATTCACCAAACAGGGGAGAAAAGGCATAACGAAATGCTTGTAGGTCGAGATAAGGACAGGGAGAGATCACTCTCTAATTGTTGTCACGAGCAAAACAGAGCAAACTTAGAGAGGGAATTCATCTAATTTATTACTAGGCAAAACAGAGTAGAGGAATGAGAAAATAAAATCAACTCTTAAAACACTTCCCCCCACCCCTCCCATCTTCCCGGGCTCAACTTCACTCCCGGCTTCAACCTTCCCCCCCTCAGCGGCACAGGGGGATGGGGAGTGGGGGTTACGGTCAGTTCATCTCACGGTGTTTCTGCCGCTTCTTCATCCTCAGGGGGAGGACTCCTCTCATCGTTCCCCTGCTCCAGCATGGAGTCCCTCTCACGGGGTGCAGACCCTCAGGAGCAGACTGCTCCAGCGTGGGGTCCCCCACGGGGTCACAAGTCCTGCCAGCAAACCTGCCCTGGCGTGGGCTCCCCTCTTCACGGGTCCACCGGTCCGGCCTGGAACTTGCTCCAGCGTGGGCTTCCCACGGGCCGCAGCCTCCTTCAGGTGCCTCCACCTGCTCCGGCGTGGGGTCCTCCACGGGCTGCAGGTGGAATCGCTACACCCCCTCATCCTTCCTCCATGGGCTGCAGGGGGACAGCCTGCTTCACCATGGCCTTCACCACAGGCTGCAGGGGGATCTCTGCTCCGGCGCCTGGAGCTCCTCCTCCCCCTCCATCTGCACTGACCTTGGTGTCTGCAGAGTTTCTTACATCTTCTCACTCCTCTCTCCGGCTGCAAAAGCTCTCTCCCTCCAAGTGTTTTTCTACTTCTTAAATATGTTATCACAGAGGCGCTGATTGGCTTGGCCTTGGCCAGCGGCGGGCCTGTCTTAGAGCTGGCTGGCATTGGCTCTATCAGACACAGGGGGAGCTTCTAGCAGCTTCTCACAGAAGCCACCCCTGTAGCCCCCCCGCTACCAAAACCTTGCCACGCAAACCCAACACATTCCACCCCTCGCCTCTGTGAATCACATATTTAAGAATTATTAAAACATGTTCAACAGAAAAACTACACACACACTAATCACATCTACAAGGAAAAAGAAAAGGAATTCCCCCCACCAGAATCAAAGCAACACTATCACAACACTAAACAAGAGTAGACAATACACACAGAATCCACCTCTTGTCCCTTCACCGCTATTTCACTCTCAATCTACGTTCAGTCAATGTTTTGCTCGTTACCTCTTCCAATTACTGTCCTTATCTCAATTTTCTCGTGCCCCACGTTGGGCGCCAAAAAGACTGTGGTGGGTTGACCCTGGCTGGGGGCCAGGTGCCCACCAGAGCCGCTCTCTCACTCCCCTCATTCACCAAACAGGGGAGAAAAGGCATAACGAAATGCTTGTAGGTCGAGATAAGGACAGGGAGAGATCACTCTCTAATTGTTGTCACGAGCAAAACAGAGCAAACTTAGAGAGGGAATTCATCTAATTTATTACTAGGCAAAACAGAGTAGAGGAATGAGAAAATAAAATCAACTCTTAAAACACTTCCCCCCACCCCTCCCATCTTCCCGGGCTCAACTTCACTCCCGGCTTCAACCTTCCCCCCTCAGCGGCACAGGGGGATGGGGAGTGGGGGTTACGGTCAGTTCATCTCACGGTGTTTCTGCCGCTTCTTCATCCTCAGGGGGAGGACTCCTCTCATCGTTCCCCTGCTCCAGCATGGAGTCCCTCTCACGGGGTGCAGACCCTCAGGAGCAGACTGCTCCAGCGTGGGGTCCCCCACGGGGTCACAAGTCCTGCCAGCAAACCTGCCCTGGCGTGGGCTCCCCTCTTCACGGGTCCACCGGTCCGGCCTGGAACTTGCTCCAGCGTGGGCTTCCCACGGGCCGCAGCCTCCTTCAGGTGCCTCCACCTGCTCCGGCGTGGGGTCCTCCACGGGCTGCAGGTGGAATCGCTACACCCCCTCATCCTTCCTCCATGGGCTGCAGGGGGACAGCCTGCTTCACCATGGCCTTCACCACAGGCTGCAGGGGGATCTCTGCTCCGGCGCCTGGAGCTCCTCCTCCCCCTCCATCTGCACTGACCTTGGTGTCTGCAGAGTTTCTTACATCTTCTCACTCCTCTCTCCGGCTGCAAAAGCTCTCTCCCTCCAAGTGTTTTTCTACTTCTTAAATATGTTATCACAGAGGCGCTGATTGGCTTGGCCTTGGCCAGCGGCGGGCCTGTCTTAGAGCTGGCTGGCATTGGCTCTATCAGACACAGGGGGAGCTTCTAGCAGCTTCTCACAGAAGCCACCCCTGTAGCCCCCCCGCTACCAAAACCTTGCCACGCAAACCCAACACATCCAGACAAGTGCATACTTCATAAAGATTTTTAGAACCCCTTGCAAAAATCCTTTCTAATATTGATGACATTTGGAACAATCATGGGATTCAGAAAATTCAGACCATTATCTACGAATCAAGTCGTGCAGAGGTTAACGCTGTCAGCATTACAAGACAACGCTGGCCCGACACTCTTTCTTGGGTGGTAGTTTTAAAGAAAAACTTTTTTTTTTTTTGGGTAAAAGTTGTAGATAATTGAAATTCTACTGTCCATTTTCTTTCGGGTTCTCCTTTTCTCACCAACTGTTTGGCTCCATTGCCTCATTAAGCAAACCCAAGACATTTTCTGGGCTTTGCATTCTGAATTTTGGAATACGTCGTTCCAAGTAGATGGGAGAAAAGCAGTTTGTCGTTTTTTTTCTTGCCAGCACCCAGAATCCAGTCTCTGCTATTAACACAAGGTTTCACAGAATGAAGTCATCCCTCCACAGAAACCGTGAGCAATGACCGAACCTCCAAAAGCTGCGTAAAAACGGGGGGAAGCCACTTCTCCTAGCAGCTTGTGGCTAACCACTCTCATTCCAAAGAAACTATTCTCACTTCCAGTTTGAATTAAGTCTGGCTTCAATTTTCAGACAACGGTTCCTGTTATGCCTTTTCCTGCTAGATTAACGCCCTCTTCCCCGTAAAATATTTTCTTCCCTTTGAAAACGCTTTTATATCATAATCAAATCATCTTTCAGTCAAGTTCTCCAAGTCTCTCCCTACATGGCATTTTCCTCAAGTCTTGAACAATTTCCATGCCTTGTCCTAAATTCTCTTGTTTGTCCGGACTTAAATTCTTTCTAGCTTCTGCACCCCAGCACCTAGACATCCAGTCTGTAAGCGTGGCATGACATTTTCCCCTAAATATATACTTTGTCACAACATGCTGCATTAGAGTGAATATTTTTATTTTGCCTGTGTCCCGCTCTGCATCATCCGCAAATGTTCGCCAACGGCAATTTATCACTTCTTTCAAATCATTGATTATAAAATATGACTAGCATCTATCCCCAAGGAGCTCCACTAGAACAATTTCTGCGATCTGCCAATAAAGTGTAAGAATTTCTTTAAACCCATCCTTAAATGTTATCCTCCCTTCTTTCATAATACAAGACCCCAAAACAATCACCAAAACTTACCTCAAAAGAATATTCAACATTTCTTTCATTCTTCTTGTGTGCCAGTCCCTTTAATTCCACTTTTTCAACACTCACTATGAAAAAACAAAGCAATAAGAAGAATGAGGAGGATATTCTTAAACACGTGCAAAAACGATTATTCTTTGGTAGTGCCAGGAGCTGCTTTGAGAACATCTGACAACGTGCGGCGGTGCTTCGGGTGCACAGCCCGGGCTTGCCTCGCTCGGCAGACAGGAAGGTTGGTACCGCTGCTCCGTGCTGCTTTCAGTTCAAACCTTAGCAAGGCTTCGTTTCAACCAGCACCCAAACAATACGCTAAATGCAAAGTTCTTTATTTCCTCACGGCCTTATCATACCACTCATCGGCATAACAACAGAATGCTACACAAACACGCATGGATTTATCTGAATAGTATCAAGTAGCAAATACCACCCCCTCTGAGGGAAAACTTGTGCACAGAGAAAGGAAGACGGGCAAAAGTCTCCAGGTTTTCAGGGGCTGGTTTTGCAAGGAGTTTAGCGTGCTTTTATCGCTGTGCTGACATCACAACTCCTCCTTGACTGCAGTTTCATAAAAAATTTCAGCCTCAATTACTGCAATTTGAGTAAGCTATAAGTAAAAACAAGATCTTACTGTGGAAAGGGTTGAACAACAGTACAGGTCACTGCTTCAATCTCTACATACGACATGCAACCTTTAAAGATATGATCTTATGCATCAGGTATTTCATACGCTAAATTCTTGGGAGACTCATTTCCCAATACACGCAGATCAGAAATTCCACCATGTCTAACTTTATGAAGATTATTTTACTGACTTTTTATTTCTCTTGCAATTTTCTCCTGCCTTCTCACTGCACGCATGGGGATACACACACAGAATTTTTCTTATAAAAAGCCAATCTACATTGGCTTAAAAATTCAAAAGCAGTTATACTAAACCAAAGTCACTAGGATTTTACCTCCCAGCAACAGGTGCTTGAAGGGATGCATGCTGTGCATGTTGTGTTTTCACTTAGAGGTCCTAACAAGCAAAACCTAGAGCCCTACCATTCTGTTTCTGGGGAATCACCATTTATGAAACATTTACCTGTTTTCAAGACTGTTTATACAGACTCAAACGTATGTTTATCACATATAACTTCCTCATAACAGCATGACAAAACAGTTGCGGTGCAAAAGTCACAGTGACAACATTACGACAGACAACCTGCTTCATCAGCCTCACGTTTCTCTATTGCCCACGGTGAGATGCAGCCAACGCCACCCTATTGCCTGCCTGCAGCTTGGGTCTCCTCTACCTTAAAACAATCATGACCTGAAGTCTTTATCCTGGCCATTAAACAATTTCTGTTGTGTCCTGTTCATTTAAAAAGTGTTACAACCTAGGTCTTGGTTGGTTTAAAGACCTTCTATTTGAGTCTTATTTATTTGCAGTCGAAATTTTTAGAACTGGCAAGTTTTAAACAGATCTACAGATGTTCTTTAAAATACAGAATTAACATTCCTTTTACGACCAACTCAACCATTCCTTCTCCATGTAATTCCCAATTACAATTAACATAAATCCCTGAGTTTATGAATAATGTGAGTTCATTACTTACTACTTTCTCCTACATATTATGCTTTCTGTAAAGACTTGCTCCTCTTAAAAAGTTTTCAGTGGATTCCTCTCACGCTTCTGAAAGGATTTTACAGTACTACCATGCTGTTACACTGCACGCTGAGCACCACAGGAATAAAGCTGCATACCAGATACTGATGAGCTATCCAGACAGTACGTAGTGACATGAAGATTTAAACATGCACATGGTTCAGAGGTTTTCCTGCCATTTTAAGAAAAATCTACCTCATTACACTTATTTAAGAGAATTCTGGGCACCCTCAGTTGTGATCACAGTTAAAATATACTGAATAATATTGATTGAATTATATGTACTTCAGAATTATAATTAGAAAGAACTTGTAAAGTGGATATTGAGGGGGGTATCACCATACTGTTGGTGAAACAGCTGAAGGAAGAGCAAATACCTTCTCGAAAGCCTAGTGTCAACTGCTGCAACATCTGCTCTTGGAGTGGAACAAAGCAAGCCAGAAAGACATAGCAAGTGTTACTTAACATTTGTCGTTTATAGCAAATCCAGTGTCACTTTACTGAAACTGTTCTTATCATTGGCATTTCTACAGTATTCAAATACCATCGCTTTTATCTATTCATTATTCCTCTACAGTAATTCAAGTGAAACAGGATTACCTATCAATGTAAAATGAAGCTATTTCTGTTTTACTACATGGGTTAATAACAAACTTTAAATCACCTTGTGGATTTTGTTGTCGTGACAGTTACATGACCTTTTCATGCTAAAGTTCTGGTCTGAACTTGTCCAGTTAATACAATCTGCTGCAGTGAATTTATCCTCTGCAAAACAATTGCAATTAGCAAAGTGAACCATTAGGTAGGTATTTCTGCAGTGATTCTAAACTGAATCTTGTAAGATTAGGTCTGTCCTAGAGCACAAAATACAGTTCATTGTGTAACATCAGAAATTATCCAGTCACTTGTCCCTAGCAGCATATTGCTGCTGCACAAAGTGCTCCAGTAATTTTCTCCCAATATCATGAAAAATGTCACCCATCTAAAAAATTCTAGTGTTCTTGTTTAGTTTGTCAAGTTGTCTGTTTTTGTTATGCAGCCCCTCACATATTCTTCGTATTATTTAACTTGTGGTTGATTTTATTAGAATAGCCTTCCTAAACCCACCATGAAGCTTAATTTTATTCAGAGCAATCAATCATACAAAACTCAGGAAAAGGTGTCATCCACCAAGCAGAAATGAGTGGATATTAAATTTGCTGTCTAACAAATTATAAAGTAAAAAAAAAAAAAAAACCCACAATTTTTTTTTTTTTTTTAAAACTGTATTTACTCTCAAAAGCATAGGAAATTGCTCAAAGAGCTGACTCTCCCCAATATAACTATAATGATTCCATGACCAGAAAAACCTTTGTACGGAATTAAGGACACATGATACTGCTGTCTTTTCAGGATGCTGAATTCAACAAAACTCAAGCTTCCCAATACATGGGATATAAAAAAAAAGTTAATGTTTCTAATTCAGGAGGTAGCCAGCACAAGTATAGATGCACTATGTTAAATGTGAGCTCTAGATCTAGAACTAAACAACGGGAACTCATCCACAAGTAGTCCAGCTATGCTCTCCACGTCAGGTTTTGTTGTGCATGGGACAGGAACTGACGGGAGCAGCTTGGCAGGGCTGCAGCCATGATACGAGATCTCAAAGACATACCTTTCTGTCTGCTCCTCTCTCCCAGCACTGCCCTGTAAAATGATCCAAGAAAAGCACTTGTGTGTGTATGCGTACGTGCTTACTAAGCTGCATTGGCAGAGGGCTCAGAAGACTTTTCATCATGCAGATATATACATAATTATCTGGGAAATTAAGGCAGGTAAGTGAAACAGTCGGAGGAGATCACAAATGGCATAGAAAAGCAGTAAAGAAATATAAAGGAGGGTTGTAGAACTTCAGTGCTCCCATCGAGACTGCGGTACACTCTGTGTTACAAGTGTCCTGTGGCATCATTTGGAAAAGGGCAGAGTAACAACCGTAAGCATACATTCATAGTTACTAGGAATCAGATTTTTAAATAGCTGAACCTTCATCTTTTGTTGAACTCCACTTTGAAAGGGCAGCAGACAGGACAAACATCTTCATTCACTTGCAGAGATTTTCTGTAATCAAATTTCCTAAGGGTTTTTTTTTATTATTATTACTTTACTTGCTGTATTCTTCATGTAGCTTTCAATTGTACATAGAATTGTATCAAGTATGAAAGCTTGTGTTTGAAATACTACAGCACAAAGGCAGAGTTAGCGCCTCTAATGGCACAATTTCTAAGTCATCTTTTCTCCTTTCCAAATAGTGCTTTTTTTGTCCCCATCCCCCATCCCCCGTTCCAAAATGTCAAGGTAAAACAGATCCAGTGAGTTTGAAGCCATTTTATTCAGGTCTGTTTTCCTATGCTAGCCTGGGATTTTTACCCATTTGGCTGATATTAGTACATTTGTCATCTGATCAGTGTTTCTGTTCTCCGTCCCTCTCCTCTGGACCACGCATTAAACCTTCTGGCTTTCTTGATGCCACCCACTGACCAGCCTCTCCCTCTCAAAGAGCAGGATCTTGGATGACTCCTCCTACCAACAAGTCAGCAGCTACATAAAGTGAAAGACTGATTCAAACACTTTAGGATTACCCACTCCTGGCAGGTCAAGGTCAGGGTAACCCACACAGTGGATGTGTGCAAAAGTAGGAAATTAATAATTTTTTGGAAGCCACGTTAATATCCCAGTGTAGGTTATGGTTTTTATAACCCCCTTTTTTTCAACTTCTGGATCAAACCTCTGTTAACCAGTAAAAGGACTAGATAGATCAATGTCTCAATCCACACTGCTAATGTTCCCATTCCTTCTGAAGAAGTAAAAAATTCAAGATAGTCATATGTGTTGATTGAAGGCTATCCCTTTTTCATAACATCTGTATTTCAGCATTAACACCAGCACTCTAGAACTAAATCAAACACCCATGCCACCAGTTTTACTGTGCAAATGAATATAATTTCTACCAGTATGTTTCTCCTTTGATTTCATTAATAGCTTTACAGAGTGCTTTTCTTTTCAGTAGTATTCTTTACTAAAAGCAGCTTTTTTTGGTGCAACACTACATGAAAACTACAGATAAGACTGCAAGCCAGCAGCACATCCGGAGAGCTGAGCAATTGGGTTAAAGTAAATAACATTGAAACTACCAGGAAGAATTTACCACTAGTCTGAAAGAGTAATTTCTACTCCATACCTAGCTAGTTATTTTCCTTTTTATTAAATCACTGCATGTAGGTTCAGTTTGTGTGGCATGTAGCATGGAAATACTGTTCTCCACCATTCATTCAGGTGGTAAAATTTGAGAGTTGTGAGACTGGGTTGAACCTGTGCAGCTCTTGAGACATGGTACTTGACCAAAAATGTAGAAATGCTACACTTTCTGTTTAAGCACGAAAAAAATCATAAGTAAAATTCTTTCATTTGTGTTATACAGGAGGCCAAGTACATAATCATAATTGATGCTTCTGGCTTTAAAAATTTATTCATTTTCATTCATGAAGTTGTGCCTTCATGGAAAATAAGCACTCGAACACAAATACAGCAATTGAATTTTTGCTGAAAAGGTCTACCTAACAAGAAGGAACTAATAAAATACTTTCCACATCCTTGTTTACACAGAAGTGGTAACCAAAAATGCAACACCAAGACTTTCACATGCCAGCTCCTCTTGTTTTTCTGAAAGAAATACTTCAAAAGCAGCATTACTCAATTACTGTTGTCCATTAGACAGCAGGAGGTAATCCCAAGTGACTGCACAAAAACTGGAAACAAAAACCCACAAAGTCTCCCCACTCAACCCTCAAACCCACCAGTATTTATATTCCCATATAGGCAAAAGTGAGGGAAAACAGGATAAAGTTTATTTGCTGGTTTCAAAGCACATTTATGGCAACAAAGTACATTAAATTACAAAGTTTAGGGGTTTGTTTTTTAAACAGAAAGATCAGCTGATCAACTGAATTGAAGCTGAGAAACTGCCTTAAGTATCAGCTTAAGATAAGAGGGGGTTTTGCCTGTTTTTCAGAAAGCTTCCTGCTTGTGCATTTCTGATCTTTTTAAAGCTTTTTATTTAGGCTGTAACGGAGAATTAAAAAAACTCCTAAGATAACACTCTCCTTACCCACAAATACATTGATCCTCTTCTGCCACAAACATACAAGACCAAGTTTTCTAATCAACTAAATTGATTTTATTTCTCTAGCCTCATACTCCTCAAAACTTAAATTATTCATTAACTCAAATACCAGAGGCCTGAAGAAAACTTGCAGAATCAAACAGTAGTTTTTCAAAGCACATACGGAAATGGTTGGCCAGAGTCTAAGATTAACAGCAAGCTGAAATTGTAAGAATCAAGAGCTAAACAGCTCAGGTATTGATCAGCATCTTTCAGGTTACCCAGAGTTTGGTCTTGATTAAGTCCCAGGACCTCAAATCAGGTCAATCTTGTGTTTATTTACTACAATTCCTTTAACAAATCAGACAACTACAATATTAGCTTGTAAGAGTTTTGTCATTAAAGCCAAAGAGGAGCTGGCACTGCTGATCTGTCCCTGAGACTTCTTCAGAGGAAGATTTTGCTGGAAGAGCATCCCCGAGGCCTCACTTCAGACAAAGCTTAGATGAATGTTCAAACTCAGACCTAATAGGCTCTGAATCACTAAATGCTAAGAGGATGACACTGAAACCATTCAACTTGAACTTTGCTCTATTCAACAACCAGCAAAAGCACACCTTGGATGGTTTCATGACACATTAACTCACAAGCTACTCCTTTTAGGTAAGAGGTATCCAATCTGCATCAAAATATTGATGGGCCAGAGTCCAAATGATGGAATAACAAGAGATGCTTGCTGATATGTAATGTTTGTTCTTACAGAAATTGTGCTTCTGCAGAGTGAAAGAACATGAAAAGGCAGGTCACAGAATGTATTCTTAAAGTGCAAACATATCAAACGATTAAAAAGTGTCAGAGGTAATTAAGTGACAAGTGCACATCACGCAGCTATGGCCTTGTCTAGCTATAGCTATACCAGGTGGAAAAATTCTTCCACTTGAGAGCAACAACTGTTTATAGAGTATTTCCTTAAATGGGGGAAACAGGTAAGGAAATAAGATCACTTTCAAAAAGAAACACTTACCTTACTACTTCTAGAAAAAGTCAAATATTGGAAAGGATAAAGCAATTCTCTCTACCATTCACTACATTGATTTGTCATGTAAGAATGACCTTTCATTATTATATTAGTAGTGAAGAGAAATGACATCTCATTCTCAGAACTCTCTAGACACAGCAGGGTAATTTATTAAGATATTAACCTGTTTTCACATAATGCAGTGGTTATGGATTGAAAAAGCATCGTGTGAAGAGGTGTAACTGGGACACCAAAGCGATCCCAAAACCTTTATGCAAATATAAAGCTGCTGCTTGCTAAGAAACAGTTAAAGTTAACTACAAGTTATGTAGAATTTACATCCCCCCTCCAAAAGAGGGCAGAAAAAACTGTGGTTGGTATCAAAGCACAGTAAGATCTTTACTTATTCTTCCCACACTGGGTATCTTCAAAGGACTTCATGAAGCCTGACCCATCCGGAAATCAAAGACTGCATTCCAGGGAGAAGACTACTACATTTACAGTATCTTTGAAACTTAGCAATGACCACAGCAATACAAAAATCATTGAAACACTCTTGAAAAGAAGTCACATGTTCACTTGAGAGTCCAAATGGAGCAGACATTTTTCCATTACCAGATTCTTTAAACTAAGTATCCTGCAGGAACTACTGCCTGGCTAACACAAATTCAGGAGGAGACAGGATTAATTACCATCACAGCTTTCATTTAGAAAAACAAAGGAGGGAAAATTTAGCAGAGGACAAAAAGGGACCTCTGTTTCTCCCCCATTCCTGTGACTGAAGCTGATGAAGCAGAGTCTCTCATAGTGCATGACCCAAGAACTACTGGCTAGCAGTTACTGAGCATATCATATCGCTTGCTGCTCCCTGCATTTCCACTTTTGGCCTTTACTTCTCTTAAGATTAACTTAAAAGTCAATGCTAAATCGATCTTTGTCTCTCCATAAGACAGATGGTTTTGTGGAGACAAAGGGAGAAAACAGAACTCAAGTTTAAGGTATGTTGGACTTCTTAGGACCCAGTTCAGCCTCATAACAGGGTTCACTGTCCAGTTTTCTGCTGGTATCTCTCAAGACTAAAAGTAGAAGACCAGACAGCAGCTTTTCCATGGTGTCTGCTTATAAAAGGAAGCTACAGCTAGGAAAAAACTCATAACCAAACAGAACCGTTTTACTAGCTAGCAAGAAAGTCTTCTGGCTAGCTGTTGCGTCTACAAAAACACATAGGAAGACACTGGACATTAAAGCTTGACAGACATAATGAAAAATTTGTTAGCAACATTAGTGGAAGAAATACTTTCAGAACTGTCATTTTTCTTTGTAAGAAATAAGGATTCTTCCAATTTAGGGAATATTTAAGATCAAAAGCAACACAGACTTAACAAAGTGAGTTTAAGGGACAAGTTTATCCTACTTTAATTTAAAAGCAAGACTGAGGACTATGAACTGCAATATTCCACAGGAAATAATGACACAGCTTTTTTAAAAATCAAGGACATTAGCTTACTTTTGGCAGCACATAGGAAGCACTAATACACTGGGATTGTATCACCCACCCCCAAACCAGTAGTTTTCATGTTCCTGCTATTTCCTCAGTTTGGCTTATTTAACTTGCCAACTAAGTGACCTTCTTATGTTTCTCAAAAAAAAGAGATATATATTTTAGTTTTTTAAGATTTTAATTGAATTTGTACATTACTGTCAGCACATTAGCCAACCACAAAAGCCAATCAACCTAAAGAATGGTTTCGCAACTTCATTGGGTTCAAAAGCTTAAATAAAACAAAAAGCTGTCTCCAATGAAAGCTGGAAAAGACTCCCATCTGGACAGGAAAATGTAAAACCCAGAAGAATCAGTCAGCTGCTTTCAAAAAAAATCAAGATACAGCTTCAAACACTAATTTTAAGGTTTTTCTTACCAAATACTTCAGGCCAAGAGTATGAACTTTTGCATTACTGCTGCTGAGCTGCCTGCCATTGCCACTGAATAGACAACTGCCTTACAAGTTGCCTTTTTTCTTTTCTAATGCCAGAAAAAGCTTTTACGGAATAAGTTATCTGGAAAGGGCTGCTGTATTGGATGTATTTGTGTAACAGTTCCACGGCCTTACTAAATCTGAGCACCAACACATGTCACTAAACAGGTGCTGTGCCTTGAAACATATACTTACCAAGGATATGCTGGTGAAATATATATAATAATGCTCTGGGCAGAAAGAGAGCTACGACACAGAGCCAAGAAAGGCTGCAAGAGTTTGACATTAGTTATGGACAACTGAGCAACAGGTAAAACATATTCCTTAGTTCAGTTTTGAACAAATAGCTCTAATCAAGCAAAGATGTATCTCTATAGTGTTGGGCAGAACGGATCCAAAAAGGAATCCTTAACTATGTTTTTTTTAATAACATGGAAACACTTTGGCATTTTCAAGCATGATTTTAGGTAAACACTTGCAACACTGAAGGCTTAAAGGTATCCTACAACAAATTTAGAGGCACTAGCCAGTCTGAGCTTAAGCATGTGCTCAGATTTTGTTGCTTAGGGGCCAGGGGATTGCTTGTTTTTTCAAGGACTTCAGAATTCAATTTGTAAAAATATATTTACTGCCTAATTCCCCAAGCTGGCTAATTCTACATGTAACTGCAGCTAATTAACTATTTTCATACAACTGAGAAAAGCATGTGTAAGTTCTGAATGCAGCTGTGTACTTAATTTCCTTAGAAATCCAGCCCAATGACTCATCTTCCTTCTCCGATTTAACTTGAGTATACTTCTTGGAGGAATGCACAGCTTGTTTTGAAAAGTACTCCTGCAAAAGTGACTATAATGTAAGCCCAAACGATCAGTTTGAAGGCAGCTTCAGTAACCACTAACATAAATTCTTGTATAGGCAATTAAAACAAGCAGGCTGCCCGTATCTAATTACGCAGCCCATGCTAGTAAAAATATCTCTGCAATCAAGAGAGATGGTTCAACTTTGTATATAAATACTTCTACTTACTGGGTGAGTAACATGCAGTTGTATATTTAGTCTAGTTTTATCTATCAAGTGATTATTTTATTTACTGTTCTTAGATCACTTTTAAACAAAATCTTGGCTTTGTTTCTTATTTTTACAAGAAGGTTAGCTCATCCTAGAGAAGTCTTATGCTTCCTTAGAAAGGATTTTCTCTGGCACATAATTCACTGAACCCCCGCAAACCCAAGATGAGCCGGATGATTAGTTCTAATCTGAATGCTATATTCACCTACAAAACTAAAAATGCAAAGTCAGTTTTCCATGGAAAACACCCTTGGTAGTGTAGGCCCTTTTCCTAATCACAGTTTTTGTACTAAAGCATGCCAAAGCCCAGAAAACCCAGGCTTCACTAAATCTCAAACATCACCAGAGGAAACAAACCCAATTCAGCCGAAGCCTTTGAAGTTCCTATGTCTGCATGGAACAGACACATACCCCAAGCTTACAAAGAGAATACAAACCTCACCGATGCACCCTGAAAGGAAACCAGATGGGGGAAACATGACACATTCAGGTAGTCACCACAGCCGGGAATCCAAGCTGGCATTTGCTTTGAAGTTTTGAGCAATGTCCTAAACGCAGATGGACAAATTGAGTCTCCCCAACACACCAGACCCACCCTTAAATGCAGTTAGAACTAACAACAAGCTGCCTTTTGGGGCGGGGGGGGGGGAGCAGAGCAGAGAAGAGAACAATGGGAACCGAGTTAAGGTTGCTCACTACCCATTAGTTTTTCCTCATCACACGAGATTTTAAGTCTTCTGGGTCCCACTTCGATAATTATAATCCACTGTTACTCTGTTTAAAAAAATAAAACCAACCACAAGAACAACAACAAAAACACTGTCCCCACTGCATAAAACCCAATTACAGTTGTAATCAATCACAATTGCATTCAATGACAATTTGCCCAGCAACACTTCAAGCTTAAAAGTCACCAAGTCAGGACCCAAACATTACATGTATGTATATTAATTATAATTATACATATTATAGAAACATTTATAATTTTTTTTTTTCTACAGCACAGGCAAATACAGATTGTGGGCTGCAGCGTGTAACCATATATCGGCATAGATGGCCCCCGTCAGTGCGATTATAACGCGGCAGCTGCTCAGCCAGCATGCCCTGGCTTGAAGGGCAATCTGGTGATAAAACCCCAGAGCGCTGAGATCAGATGGCCGGCTGCTCCAACCTTGGCCGAAGGATTTCTTCGGCTACCTAAAGGAGTTAAGAGCATCCAACTCTAAAGCAAAAACACAGCAGAAATGTGCATTTCAGACTCAAAAGGCACATGAATGCACACAGCTAGTCTTATTTGAAAGACAGTTACTCCAGACCAGCATAGTTTAATGCTCATGTAAATAAGCACATGCTGTTTTCTGCATTTTTGAGAACACTATCAGCATCTTGAAACTCATGACTAAAGCTGCAATAACAAGCAAGCATGAGCAGCAAGGACAAAGTAATTTTGTATCAGCTTCAATTTTCTCTCCCCCCCCCCCCCCCAAAGAATTACAGCACTCAAACCTTGTTAACAATGAAAAAATATTCTGTTAGCATACTATGTAAAAACACCAGACTAAGGGACTGATCTAGAATAGGCAAAACCTTGAGTACACGCAGTCTTGCCAAGAGCCACAAATGTATTCAAGTGCTTAGTTCAGTGAGAAACAAATATCCCCCTGCACAACCACTTCTGTGAGGTTCTCCTTTCGTTGGTAATTATGTCCTTGTACATTTTCAGGTCTCTGGTCTCAGGCTTTAATATTCTCATTCCCTTTTATACTTTTGTATAAATCATTGTTCCTTCATTCTGGATCCCAGACAAGATTTGACCAGTAATTCAAAGACACAGAAAAAAGTTCTAATTCAGCATTTAAGCTTATTTTGAGATACTGTACAACTACTAGACAACTGTTTCGCTAACACATCTATGAAGTAAATACAAAAGGGAAGAGAAGACCAAAGAAGATTTTTATTAGTATTTGCCAAGGCAGTAAGAATGCCCAGAAACTAAAGTAAAAAGAACAGAAAAAAACCCAAACCCTGTCCACTAAAACCTCAGTGTCTTGAAGCTTTGAATCGCCACACTTGCCACTAGATTCTTCAGCACGCAGTACAGAATGAAGCAAAACACACTTCTACCAAAACTAGAGTTTAAAGCTTAAGTTCCCCATCACCTTTTGCAATAGTAGGGTATCTGGCAACTCCCTGAACTATTTAGTAATGGGGACAGGAAGGAACACAAACCTTGAGTTCCCCAAGCCACTAATACCTATGTCACACCTACTGTTTTTGCAAACAAAATTCACTACTTACTCTTCCACAGGATTGTTTACAAGAAAACAGTCTGAATGCTTTGCAAATATGATGATCCAACTGTATCTCTGCTTGAATGATACACACTGAATAATTCATCCACAGAAGTGGAAGACACAATAGGGATAATCTTCTAAGGCACTGTTGTGTTTTATGCCATTTCCTTTCAGTTGTGTATATTAATGATGTAATTTTAGCAAGGCTACCCCTTTGAGTTACTGTTAAAAATAGCAACTGCAACATACACTGATGAAATGCATCCACTCCAGGCAGTGAAGTAATGCAGCAAGTCCACTGCTTTTTTTCCAGGGAGATAAAAAGAACAAGTCAGAAAGCAAATGAAACATTAACCTTTTAGCTTAGCTTTTCCGTGCACCTGAGAAATAAAATTTACTTTAATCAAAACCATTGTTTTACATAATTGCAGCCTACAACTTTCCAGCATAAAAGAGAAAATGAAATTAGAAATGAAATCTGACAAAGCACCTCAACAATGCCCAAGCTGACTACTTGTCTCCTCTACTCGTGCAGCACACAGTAAACAGGTATGTCATACGGATCAGAGCCACAGTTCCTCCATTGCAGGAACACGTCTGACAGCACCAGCATCAAACACTTAAAGGAAGTACATGATATCCCGCTATATGCGGGTTTGGGGCAGTACGACCCCTTAAACTTCTCTCAATTTCCACTATCTGCAATCCCCAAATGAGATTTTACTCTCACCTTACTACTTAGCATCAACCCATGAACAACTCTAGATGCTTTCATTACCCATACAGCTGTCAAATCTCTTAATCCAGGTCTCAATATCTGGCTCCGCTCTGGCATTTTTCAACAGATGCAGTTTGTGAAAACTACATTAAGCCTGCATTAAACAGAAGAATTCAACTTTCTTCAAACAACCCCAAATAAAATGGAATACACAGAATTTCACTGCTTTGACTGTTCTCAGCTTTGTTCTTTCGTCATTTTGATTCTATTGATAATGAACCCAATGTTAATAGCACTGTTTTCTTGTTTGGTTATTAGCAAAAGGAGATCTAAGTTAGTGAAGGCACATATAATTTAAGAAATAATAACTACAACAAAACAAAGGGGAGGAACTTCCTTCTGTCTACAGAGTGTCCAAAGAGTCCTTCTGACCACCAATTAGAAAGATCCCAAACATTTTGACATAAACCTGAGCTTTTTCTTCAGAGAGCTATACAAACATTAAGCCAGCCTGATGTGAAGCAAGAACTACCCTAGCTTGATAGATATGTAAACAAGACTCCACAGTAAATCACAAGCAAAGCCCTATCAAGAACACAAGAATCGAGGCACCAATTCCTTCTCTGAGTTTGAATCTGCAGTCATAAAAAAATAAAATCACTGACTGTCTTCTGACCTGTGAATCAAGGCTGGCATCAGCTAGTAGTCAAAGAGCAGGAAAACACTGCTTAAAAAACACAACCAATTTCCTCCCCTCTAACCACACATGTCCTGCAGTTAAGACTCATAAGTTACCATTTGCAAAAGGTCTCTCACTAGCGTTAAGTATTATTACATTCGTTGTTTCTTCTTTGCAGTCCATCTGTTCCCTTGTGCCAGATACTGAATGTGAGAAATCATGATCACTTGGAAAAAGTGTTGCCATTTACTAAATAAGGTCACTTCCAGATTAGAAAGAAGGGAAGCAGAGTAGAGAAATATTTGCTGTAGTAGTAGGAGAAGCAAAGAAAATTGCTGGCAAAGTAGACAATGTTTTTTGTGAAATGTTCTCATCCTTCCTCTCCACCCACCTCCTCATTTTCAGACCAATATGTCATGTCAGTGCTCAGCACTAAGGATAATGCATCTCCTCCTGTGACTTACTGCCCTACTAGAAACCAGAATTTACCATTTCCAATTCCCAACATCACCATTTTACCATATGTTATGTCAAGTACTACAATGGCTGGTATCTTTTCCCTACTGTAGGCAGATTCTTTTGAAAATTGCCAGCCTCCCAAGTCTGCAGAGAAAAGCCCCAATGTGAGAATCCTAATGCTGACATCAAAAGCCAAACAAGAAACTTAAGATTTACTTTAAGTTCTCATGGATTTTCAAAGCTGGACCCAAAAATCTGTGAGGGATGACAACATTTCTCACCTGTATATACAACTACTTGCAAAACCTCCAGGTACCTATTGATAAAATTATTGTACTTTAAGCCTATTACCCTCAGGGAGCCACCTTTTGGAGAAAAGAATTAATCCAAATTAATTACGGTATACAGAAACAAAAATTGTGCTTTGGAAAATGGACGATTTAATAATAAACTGATAAGGGAAGGGAAAGAACATCTACATCTAACAACTAACCAGCTATAAAAGCTTCCTAAGAATGCCATACACAAGAAAATTGCCATTTAGTCATTAGTACACTTGTGACAGTAGGTAAAAAAATGGGCAAAGACATTATGGTTTTCCAGCAATACATGTGAATCACTCCTGTTTTCTTCTTTAAAGTACTATTTTTTGTCCAATTTAGTTTAGGGGAAGTGTAAGCCTAGATAGGACAAGCGAGCCATTTATTTTAAATTCTTGTATCCTTCTAACATGGCAGTGAAACGGGTTATTCCAAAACAGACATTTCCAGATGTTAAAGGGTGTTAAATTCTAAAGAAATGCAATGAACAGCTGAGCATTTCTGAACATTTCACACATCCCTTAGTCAATCTTGAAGCAGCACAGTGAGCTATTTGCCATCAGGTTGCAGCAGAAATTGCCAGGAGACAAGAATCAGAAGTTAACGTTCACCTTCATTTTTTCTTGAAGCCCTGCATGACATGTTTTCTATCCCTCAGTAAGTTTTTAAATTTCAGATGTCTTCTTCCTCCCCCCCCCTCCTGCCTTTATGAAGGCTTTTCAGTACAAATGCAGGTTTAAGCATTAGTTCCACCAAGATGTACACCACGTAATGTTTTCACAACTCATTCTATTCTGACTCTGCTACATTTTTTTTCCCCCCCAGAAGATGCGCTGCATTAAGCCATTACATAAAAATTTGAGAAAAACTGGTTTTGCTCCTTTAATGCAATTTTAATTAAAAGCTCAAGTTGCTTACGTTGCTTCCATTACTGGCAGAAGGTCATGCTATTGCTTCCATAGCTGTTGAGGTAATGGCTATTAATTTCATCTGCATTAACAACTAATGTGCCATAGCAGGCACTTCCAGGGCTTCATAGACACGAACTGGTGATACAGGAGAGTCCTTCTAGGAATGTACATGTCTAAGTATTGCCTCCTGTGCTTCTGAAAAGCCATGGAAAAAGGCAAATAGCATTAAATATTACTTTATCGTCTCACATTAGACATTGACAACTACATCGTCATTATCTAAGATCAGGAATTTGCTTGAGGAATGCATTACAGTGAGGTAAACTCCTTGGCACAGTTGACTAACAGCATACTATTGTTAGACTTTTTATTTTTCAGAGGAGCTTGATTCTTATTCATTGTAAACAGAACTATCATCCAACTCCCACTAAAACCAAATTGAGCAGGCTTTAGAGTACTCAAAAATCAAATCTTACTTTAGCAGAAAGCTGGTCATTTTCTAATGTTCAATAAGAACATTATTTTGCCCAGTATACAAATTCAGAACAAGACTTTATATAACATAAGAATAAATAAGAGTGATATTAATTAGTAAGGACCAAAATGAAGACTTTTTCCCCATGGACCTGTGCCATATGTTTCCTCTCTTCTGCAGAGACTCCAGCCCCTAGGACAGACTTACAACAATAGTACTTTCCTTATCGAACACGTCTACCTTAAATTTTTCCCAGATTTCCCACATATTCCCTAAACATACACACATAACCAGCTACCTTCCTTCCCCAGGCACGCTTACCATTGTGAGACACCTGCCTCCCTTGCACACTCATTTACTTCTGCAGGATGCCAGTTCAGTCTTGCATCCCTACAGTGATGTGCACAGGACTCTCCTGAACTGCCAGCTGTGCAACAATCAGCACATGTTACCTCTAGTCCAGAAAAAACAAAGACAATGAGTGGCTGGGCAGACAAAAGAGGATAAGGGCTGAACTGTTCTTACCTCTCCTCTTGAGATGGAAGCATGAATGAGGCTCTTCTATCCAGACACTACTGTAAATAAAGACTCCAAATACCTCTGTCAAATTTGAATTAATTTAATCAACAGACTCAACAGTTAATAAGGTAGGGACTGACAGAGCTGCCCAAGCAGAGTGATTCTGTCATCTTTATTAAGGGAAAAAGAAGAAGCCCAAACTAGACTAAGGAACCACTCAGCGGATTCAAGATAATGCCCTTAGGTATATGCTTAAGATAAGCATTATTTCAGACGAATATGTGAACAAGGCATATACACACAACTAAAACTGCTTATAGGACATGCACATCAGAGTCTCCTGTCATGAACTCAAACAAGAGCCATGGGTAAATACACAGAGCATGACTTTCCACTGAAGCCAACTCACTGCAGCTCTTGGCCAAGGGGCAGACCTTTTAGTCTTCATGTAAAGTGCCTGTGAACCACAAAGGGCTTGAAGGAATCTAGGCTGTTGAATTACAAACTTCAAGTATTTGCACAAAAAGGTTATGACAATTATCACATGAGTAGGCAGACCAGAAGCCTACTTTTCATTCAGTTAAGAGTCCTCATTCCACCCTTCCCTCCTCTCCCTTCGTATCTTGTCATAGCAATCCCAGCTCTCTCCTGACGAGTCTTGTTACGTGGAAAGGGAGGTAACAAGGATGACAAAGAAATACTGACTCCAACCTCTAGAGAGTACAAAAGCTAACTTATTAACAGTTAACAACATCAATTTGCCAGAGTCCAAGTGCAGCCCCAGGAGTGTGGAACTCTACTCCCAGCTCTGACACAGCCCAAGGGTTGAGGTCCTTAACCTAGCCTCTGGCTTTGGAGACGGAAAATGGGCTTCTATGCCTGCCTATGTAAGCATGGAGTACAACTGCACAATCAGTAAAAACTTGCAATGAAATGCAATGTTTTTGAATTTTTTTTTAAATTAAATAAACCTCATGACTATTCTCTTTATTGCAAAGTTAAACCTCCAACCTTAATTGAACTCCCAACTACTGAAGACCAAGCTGCATGATTTATGCAACATACAGGCTTCAAGAAATTTCTTAATATACAATAATCTCCTAGCACAGGGGAAAATATGCAACATCAAAACATTTTTTTTTTGGAAGTACACTAATCCTTGGATTTGATTGCTAGAATTAACTCTAAATACTTGATACTCATAAAACAGCTAGTATATTAGAGACTAAGTCGGGAATGCAATGCCTTGTATGTGATCTAACAACCTAACATTGCTGAAGTTTAGAAGCAGAGTTCTACTTCAGAGATAAAATGAACAAAGACATATACAAACAGCTGAAAAATTATATACAGTTGGTAAAGGGAGATTTTTCCTGAAGGATTATCATAGCCTAAATATTTCTTTAAGCCCTACCCTAACAGTAGTTGACCCAGTATTGTTGGAGATGATGATGTATTTACTTAAAAATAGAATAATCCAGCTACACAACTGAGGCAGAACAAGGCACTATAAAGTCTGGACCCTGAACCAAAAGGATTTCAGAGCTTTTTTCTGCCCTTGTATTTTGTCCCTGCCTTCAACAGGCTGAACACCTGGTGTCAAACATTCCAGAATGAAAAGACTGTTGATTGCCATTATCTAAGAGAGCTCCTGCAGTCTTGTTTCTTGTGGAAAACAGATGAGTCAAGGAAGTGGGAGACAAAAAAGGTGCAACACCATACAAATACAAGGATATTTTACATCCTAATATTAATCCAAAATTAAACCAATACATTTGCATTCTCTCTAAAGTTTATATTCCCTCACATCCACAGACTGCAGCTCCTTTACCCTAGTGTCATGTGCTATTTTATGTATTTATTCTAGCCTGGGACACTGTCGAGGCTTTGCAGGACCCTGTATGTGGACTAATAGCATACCTTCAATTAAGCAAGTAGTTTTACTGTGCTCAGCAGGAGTACTAAATGGAGTACAGATTGTAGAATAAAGCCTACTGCACCCATTTTACATCTAAAAGCTTTACTCCTCTCTGTCCACAGAAAGCAGTTTGTGCCTATCATTAGATGCGTGTGTTGCAAGAATTGTGATTCAGCTTCACTATATAAGGTTCATATTTCAACAGTTGCTTCATTTGAAATCAGACTGGCTTGGAGACAATTTTGAGGTTTTGTGTGGCAACAGTGGAAAGGCAAGATAAATATACAGGAAACACAAGAATAGGGGAATTTTTGTCACTTCACAGAAAATGAGACTTGTTCAGTCGAGGAAACCATCTTCCAGACTGCTTTATGGAGGAAAACAGTGAAAAGTGCCACCTGCAAAGTCTCATAGCAGTAATAAACATCTTATAAATACCAACACAGAACTTCCACTGTGGAAAATTTAAAACAGAGGCTGTGACAAATCAAAATTTTACTCAGGATTATGAAAAATTACAGTATGAAGACTGCACAGTCTTCATACTGTAATGTTTTACATTGCCTTTATTATAAAGATTCTTTTGTTCTGCACTTCAACATCTGGTCTAATGTACT
The DNA here is from genome assembly GCF_028858705.1 of Grus americana. NCBI lineage: Eukaryota > Metazoa > Chordata > Aves > Gruiformes > Gruidae > Grus > Grus americana. The sequence continues at coordinate 2,741,732 of NC_072864.1, read as the reverse complement.
TTATTCCACTGAGCTTTTGGAAAATATGCTGTGGTCACTGACTGTGTTTAATACATTGCTAAAATATGTCACATGCACAGAGTAGTACTTGCCTACAGTACTATCCACCTAATGGCCAAGTCGTTCTGCTTGGAACGTTACAGTAATTAAAACCATCTCTGGTCTACGGGAAATTCCTATTATTTAAAAAAAATAAAATGCAAAAGCAGCTGAATTTTTCATTCAGCTTTGATAACTATAACTACTCTCTTTTGGGAATTGTCACACAAGGTCACAACAACTCTACATCCATAGGCTTGTTACAAATTAGCCCTGTGAATGGACTTCCCGTAGGTCAGATAGCTCTTTCTGGACTTTGGCATAACGACTGCATTTCCCTTAGCTACCAGCACAGGATTGCCTGCAAAACACAAGTTGCTAGTCAATATGTGATTTTTAACCAGTGACCTTCTTTAACCACCTGTGTCTGGGAAAAGGTTCTGAGGTGGCTCCCCAGAAAATGTGGGGTAAAATCCTAAATTTAAGACAACCAGCCTCAGTGCCTTTATCAGAATCCCTCCAAGTAAGTTTGCTGACTTTGTTGGCATTGTGCTGGGAAATACAAACCTGCTTACAGAAGGGACCATTGCTACACAGCTGCACTTTTGCTAAAGTATGTGCCTATCAGGCAAGCATTGGCAAGCATGAAATCTCATCTTTGAAACTGGAATCAACATTTATGACACTGACACCTTCTGCAGCTGTATTTGCACTAGTTCGGTTCTTGTAGTATTGCAGAAAAAAGCTTAGGGCAATACAAGGAAGAGTTGAGCGCAGCACTCGACTCACATAATATGCAAAAAAAGTTCAACCTTCATTTGAATTTGATTGTTTTGTTCAGATCAGTGCTAAAACCATAGTTAAAACCTGACTACATTCTAGAAGCAGTGGAAGAAGAGAGACAGAAAGATCTAGCAACATGTCCCTCTTGGAATTTCACTTACATGCCACACAAGAATCTGTATTTGCCTCTGTTCTCCTTGACCAGTGAGATCTGTCAATACCTTAAAACCTGTAAACAAGCCTGCCTGCAGCTTACAAGCACATTAGCCAGTCCCTGAGAAGAGGGAAAGTCTCTACTTCCCCAAGTTACCTCCAGTTAAGATAACTTCCACATCTGTAAAAACAGGTTTGAACAATCCTAAGTTACCAATCAAAAAATATGAGTATAAAGCACAATTTATACTGCATGTTACAGCTATTAGACTTCAGAAGAGGTCCACATCCTTCTATGTCAATACCCACCTGTATTTCTTCTAAACGTGCATTGGCCAAATTTTTGAACTTTATTTTACAAAAGAAGAGTCCAGATAAAGCACAGATACCTGAAACACTTATGTCAACAGGCACAGGATCTTCCCAGTGTCCCAACTCTACTTTGCAGGAAGTCCATCTAGTTTACCCTGCTTTAGCACTGATACACACAAAAGGAAGAAGGGGCTTTAGCTAAGACTGGAGGACCAACATAGAAAAACTAGTGAATTTTGCTAAATAACCATATGAATGCCCCCAGCTGGTCACCACTCCCAACAACTTGGGCATTACAGCATGGAACCAGTACTGACTGTTCCCATGGTTAGTTGGGCCTCTGAGATAAGAGGAAAGGTTTATGGACTCCACAGACTGACACTCATTTTATAAATTCATTTCCCAAGGCAGCAATATTCCATGCAGATAGGATGGTGAAGTTAGTCAGAAATTATGTATTTGACAAGCCTCTACATGGAGCATGTATGAATGTTTCCAGCTAACCACTTAATGCAAACACAAGTGCATACAGACTTCCACCACAGTTTGTTAAAGAGTATTCAGCAATACACTCCACTCTTGCCTCTCTCCCATGTAGAAACTTGAAATATTTTATGCTAAAAGCTACTTCCACAGTGTGGATTAGGGACAAAGCCACTGATCAGTCCAAGCCTACTACAAACCCACTCGCTGTTCAACTGTACACAAAGTACATTATATTACTGACATTTCTACAAATCACGATTAAAACCATTCACTGCATTAATACAAACTGTCTCTAATCCAGCTAAGCACAATGGATACTGCACCTTTCCTGAGCTTTCTCATTTTTTTTCTGTTTCAGCTACAGTCTTTTTAACTGAGACACTTCCAGCTCCAGTACTTTGCCAAGAGAGAAATGACGAACTTCGGCAGCTCACTATTTCTGACCACAAGTGAGAAGAAATCCTGTCCTCTCAAGCTGTCTGAAACAAGACTCACTAGAAAATACCACCACAAGAATTACACAACTGGGTCAAGCAACCTGTCCATCCCCTACTCTGAATTTCATGTGCCCTAGGTTAAAAAGTTAGCAGGTCCTGCTAAATTAAGAGTGGTGTGTCTGCTATGGGAATTAGAAATTTAAGTGCGCAATGGTGGCTCCAGGCTGGCAAATAATCTTCAGTTGTACTCCAACCTTAAGAGGCAGAACTCCCTACCAGACAGATTGTCAGATATCAAGGAGAACTCAACACAATCTTTGCTGCTGGTGTACCAGAAAGCAGAATACCAGTTAGTAAGAAAACTGTATTTGTTCCACAACTCCTTTAACCAACTATCACTAAGGCAATCTATAAATTAAAAAGCTACATTCTCTGAAAACTAAGCAGGTATTCTGTAAGAAAAAAACAGATCAGAGGAAAACCTAATTAATTTTCGCAGTGTACCATGACTAATCTTGGCATATATGGTACTGGAACAGCAATCACTGAGTACAAATGAAAACAGTGTTGAACCCTGTCATATTTTTAATCAGATGAAAGCCACAAACCTAGCCATGCTTCTGCTTAGTGTTGCATTTTCTTCTACCCCAATAGCTTTTACAGCTGGAGAAATAGCTACTTACAGCGCTATTCTGCTGTAAAAGTTATGGCTACTTACAGCTACTGGGATTATAGTCGAGTATGTCACAGAGGAGGAGGTGCAGTGGAGGCAAGCTAAGAACATTTCTTTGGGACGTTTAACCCTTTCCAATCTGCACCAGTTGCTCTGAGCGAAGATGTGCTTTGAAACTCTTGATCACAAGTTATGTGTTAAACTATATTTGCAAGGTTACACAGCAAGCCAGTGGCAGAGAAGGAAACAGAACTCTGAAGACCAATTAAAAAAATAAACAATATTTTTAATGACATTTCAAGACAATATACTAGTGCTGCTAATGTGATGGTATATTTCCCCTGCATTAGTTCTGCCATACAGAGTTATTTTTATTAATACCACAAAGAGTTCACAAAAGCTGTTCTACACAAATAGCAGCTCACAGTTCAAAGACTTTCCTCACTTAACAGTGCTTTTTGTATGCATTAACCAAAATATTGCCAGTCACATTCTAACCTAGACATTTTAATATCTGTAATCATAGCCTGGAGCATGGAAGTGGAATGCATACTTACTAACTCAAATTTGCTAAGCCCAGTTTTTAGCCAGGTCAGCATGCGATATAACATTACAAAAATAAGACTTGTTTTGTAACGACATTCAGGGTGCACACATGTGCTGAGAAAGGTGCAAGCGCTCTCTCTCCTACCTCCACTCCTCGTCCCTCAGCTTCTCACTTACACATTCTTGGAAACCAGGAGAAAGGTGAAAGCAGAAGCCTAACTGCTCTTTTAAATGCCTCCTCTTCTCCCCAGTAAAGCAATGCTCATCACCATATGCTTCATCCAAGAAATAACCTGCTACTATAAGGATGAGAGGTGGAGTGTCAGAGACAATCCCTCTTTTGAGAATATAATATTTCATGAGAGCTAAGCTGGTGTTTCAACTCATAGGGAACTTTCTTGCTTATTTCCCCAACAGAAGAATAAGCATACTTGTTTCTCGCTGACCATTTTTCACGGCTACATTAACATTTCCTACAAAAACCCTTCAATGACTTCCTTTGCTCAACCCTACCCAGAAATAAAGAAGCAAAATTCCAGTCTCCAATCACAATTAAAATAATGCTAATTGCCATCAAGAGATACCACTTCATTCCCCCATTGGAAGCATGCATGCGGAAAAGGACACACCTTTGGAGTGTTTCCCCGAAGGCCTCTTGGGTAATGACTCCTCAATGGAATGTGTTGATGTATGTAGTACGTTTTCCAAACTGTTACTGACACTGTTGATGGGGGTCTCAGACCTTGGAGTGACCTGGAAAGAAAAAAACCCTCAGAAACCCAATAAAATAAACTGAGGCAATGCACAAACATCACACCTTCCTCCGGAGTGAGCAGAACCACTTTGAAGGCAGTGAGAAGTTTGCTTCTTTTAAAACCAAGGAGTGTTACTATTCATATTCCACAAGTAACAGTTCAGGGAAGTTGTTTCAGTCAGCAGCTATTCACAAATCTAGATTATCTTGGCTAATCTATAAAGCTACTTAAAGTATAATTCTTTTTAAAGAATAGTCACACAGCAGTCAATTGTAGAGATATTGCAAGACCCTTAATCTCTCCACACTGCAGTTCTTAACTTTTTAAGAAGAAAACTAGGGAAAAAGGGCTCTTGGAAAATACCATTTTTATGTTCTGTCACCTATCTACATAGATGCAGACTCAAGGCATTTCAAAGTATTTCCAAGCAGATTACAAGGAATGAATTCCAATTTAGCAAAAACCTAATTTTCTTGTCTTTGCCATTTAAAAGCCTGCTATCATGATCGTATTTCAATGAAAAATTGCATGCTAAAAATGCCCAGGCAGAAGGCTGCATCATCAGAACAGTCTTCATGACCTAATATGTACCTTCTAAACTGCATTTAGCATAAGAAAACATATTTTCACCATTACTTAAAACTACAGAAACAAAAATAAGTCATTAGAAAAGGCAGAATTGAAAACTGCCCACTTCAGTTGCTGTCCACAAGAGCATTCACAATTATGTAGCAACCCATAAAAACATCTATTACTTGTAGTATAACATTCAACGCCTGCCTCCTAAGCCAGGCAATTACTCTCTTGTTTTCTAGGTAATGAGAAGCAGAAGTGGATGAACAGTTACATTAGCAGTACTGAACACAAGGGTTTAAGTGTCTTAAAGAGGAAAGTGTGCTTTAAAGAGGTAGTTAATACTAACAAAAGCACTCATACTAACTAATGCCTTACTTGAATTTCAATTGCCACATTTTGAATCCATGTGAAATCCTGGTATGAGAACTGTAATTAGAATTTAACATGGATTTTAGCCTTTCACAAATCACAGGAAAAAATGCACACCTCAACATAACAAAAGAAGCTATCCTTTATTTGTGATAACGAATACCTGAGATTACAGGTCCCTGTAAGGAAAAAGACTCACTTAAATCCAGATTACTTGAGACAGCACCATGAGTTAAGACAATTTATGCTTAAAACAATCCTTTGCTCACCCTACCACTAGCCTTACATATTGACATCAATCAGAATACACAACACAAGTTAAAACCAGCACATCCTTACCTCTGTACAATTACCTATTGTCAGCTCCGGTTTAAGACTGACGTTTATAGATTTATATGCAGTTTAAGGCAGTAGCACAAATGAAGGACTTGGTACACTTGACATACATATAAACTTTTTAAGTGCAAAGAAATCAGTCCAGAAGACTGATGAGTGTCAGAAGACAGCAGGATTACCAGTACATGCTTTCCTTTTCAGCACTGTTGGTCTACTTTTGATCAAAAAATAAAGTCGACTTGCATGCTTCTTCAGCACAGCTTTCCACCACCGACAAAAATTTAATATCAAATTTTTGTATTAGAAAGACTAGCCATTAAACTTTAAGCTTGGGGCAGGGGGGGAAGAGTGGGGAACAGTTTAAATCTTGCCAAAGTCAGTCTTTCCCAAAGCTTATCTCACAGCGTCTCTCTCCTGGAGCTCATTAAACTCCCACTCCAGTGGACTGCTGCTGAGAGAAAGTTCCAGTGGGCTGAGCAATGACACCACCATCCTCCTGGCAATGGGAGATTTCAGAACAGCAACTAACAGAGCAAGCTAGAAAATCAGATTCAGGCAAGACTGTGTTATCCTAAACAACCAGGTTCCAAATATTCAGAACAATCAGCAAACACAAACACTCACAGCACTTGAAACTGAGTAAGAACAAAGCCACATGGTTTCAGAAAAGTCTCTGAACAAGCAGTTTGTTACAATATACTGCTTCCTATCTTGTATTCCCTTCCCTCCACTACCCTTACAACAAGCATTGTGTGCAGTTTAAAATTTGCATTTTGTTTACACATAACCTCCAATTCCTTCCATAAAGATTTAATTTTTATATACTTGGTAAAGATTAATTTAGCCCATATGTCTTGACTGACTGAGCTCATATACTATCTGATTCAGTCACACATCAAAGCAAAGCAGTTTCAAATTGGCCTAGAAAAATCACAAAGCTCTGATTAGTTCCAAATGGAGCGCTTTGTTAGTGAGCTGAATGGTGTTATAACCAGTGATTCTGCTTAAAGCTTTCATTCCAAATTTTAAATAATTTTTTCCACTGACTTAAACATACCAATACTGCAAAGGTTTGGATTTGTTTAGGAAAAGTAAAATAATGAAAAATGTTTTTAAAATCAAAGTTTTATTTCCAAAATAGTAACAGGTCCAGGTTTGGTTTTTTTTTTTTTTAATTTGAGGCCAAGCAAAACAGAGGAACAATAACCCATCAGCTATGAACTGCAGGAGATGGTGTCCTGGGAGGGTTGGAAGAAACACTGGTAAAAGCTTAACAGTATATGCCCAGGAAGGAAACACAGTGTCAGGTAAATTCTGGGAGGAACGTTCACCATGTCTGAACACTACTGCAATCCCTTGGTTGGGCTCAGCACAAACTACTAAGTAGTCACTAGATTCTGAATAAAGAACAAGGCATTCCAGTGAGATAAAGATTCTGAGAAGTGGTAAGCAAATTGCTCTGGACCTTTCAGGATCTGTAACATCTCTGAAGTCAGTCAAGAGGCCATTAAAAAATAAGCATCTGCTGTTCAAGAACTGTTAAAGGCTGTTTTCTAAAGCAGTAACAGTCCACAGTAAAGGTAGATAAGCTGGCATCACAGAAACCAGAAGTGTTCAGGTTATATATCATAACAAACCACAGAAGTGGCATTTTATAAATGCAGAAAAATTCATGAATCATTCTAAGGTCTAAGAGGGCACAGCACCAGACATCTGAACAGAAGACTTTGGATTTTTCAACTGAAATTATTTGAGAACATCAGCAGAAACTGATGACATGAAGACTAATCAAATACAACAGCAACCCCAGAGAGCTAAAGCAATATTCTTCACTATACCTAATCTTACCCTTAGCACAGTATTTTGTAGAGGGCCAGGGAGAAGGAAAGCCCTCTGCACCTATCCATAGTTTCATTAGATTATTTGTACATTGTTTTACCATCAGTGTGGCCTGTAGGCTTATTCAACAACTCTAGAAGATGCACCACTCAAATGGGTGCAGAAGAGATTCTTAAGCTATTTTTACTCTAGTGTTGCATCTACTTCCTCCATAGCAAAGCATCTGGCTCACAGATGAACTTCTGATTTTCCAAATTAAAACCTAGCACGTCTCTTGAATTTCAAGTTAAAGCAGCAGCAATAACTGAAAACAAAGAAAATTCATCACTACCTAATGACTGAGGTTCAGCCGGAATTCTTCTGTGCCTCATTCTCCACAGTAATAAAGACAGTATCAGAACTACTATCAGCTACTGAAAAGCACATCCTTCCCAACAAGAAGGATCCCAGAATGCCACCCTGAAGCCCCCTACCCTGACGAGTTAATTGGGAAGAGAAACAATTGCTTTGACTCAGAGGTTGAGGACAAATATGTCAAGGTGTCAGAAGTCATTGCTAGAATTTTAGCCATTATCACATTTTTCCCTTTTCACCTGCCAGCAAACAATAACATTTTTTCAGAGTGCAGTGATTTTCTTCTCAGCAGAGATGTACTAACAGGCCTAGATCTTCTTCAGACAGTAAAAAAAGTTCTAGAAGGCTCTCCAAATCCCTTGATCCATTAAAAAAGCACACAGAAAAAAAAAATTGCACAAAATCACCGGGAGCAGTTACTTCAACAGGTGGTGTTTCCCTTTCAACCACTGCTACCTGAATTGGCCCTGCCACTGTCCAACACAGTGGAAGTCACTAGGGAAAATGGTAAATCTGCAAAGATTCAGTAGCTTTGCTCCCCAGGGACAATGCCTAACATTTAATATAGCAAAGTCTTTCCTAAAAATAACAGGACTGATAGAAGTCAAACTTAATGCGGTAAGAATTTTACCCAAACAGCAATTATATGTTCCTTTTAGAAATAACTAAACAGAACACAGAAAATACATGGTTTAATAGCAAAGTATTTGCTGACTTAGTTTGACCTAGAGCCAATACTAACAAATCAACATAGCTTACTACCTAAAGTGTAACATGACATATAATTTAAGGAAACAATGATATAGGATCCAAGGGAATAAAAAAATGATTTCTATACCTAGTTAGGTATGAAATTTAGGTCATGCATTACACAGAAAAAGTGAACAATATATAAAAGCAATGAGTCAGTCAAATGAGATACTGGGGCTGCTGCTGCAAAAAGCCACAGGAACACATTCTCCCATTGATCATGCAGGAAAATTTTCACAGGATGTTCTGTTTTCCAGAAGTGGCCATGAGAGTCCCACAGATAAATGCTTCTGCCAATACTTGCTTTGGAAGTCTCCATTAAAAAAGGGTTTTCATAATCATAAACTGCCCTCCATGCTTGAGGCTGATGCAGATACCATGTAAGAGTGCACTCAGGCATTGGAGTAGTGAAGTCTGGGGTGGGGAAAAAGAGAGCCAACTCCATTCAGTCCTGCCAGTTTCATATTAGTGAGTATTAACAGCAGCTTATTTTGAGGTTAACACCGCAGTCTTTACCACAGTGCAATCCTGTTTGCAAAAATGCTCCAGCAGAAGCTCAATGGCAAGGATACAGCCCTTGCATGTTTAGGCAGATAAGTTGCTATTTCCCAACGCAGGTACGTAACTCAGGTTCCCAAATCATTTGGAATAAATAATAAAAATGCATTGCTAACACTCAGACATCAGTCTACCGATGCAGGAGGTGTTTCTGGTTCAGACTTAGCCTATTGAACAAAGAGCAACCAATGCAAGGACCTGAAACTCAAAATCTACTGAGACTACAAAACCCAGAGGAGCAAGGCTGAGCAAACATCTTCCTCTTAGTAGCAAGAAGTCATTAGTCCGCCCAGCTGCTTGTGAAACCATAGCCTCAGGCACCAGTTCTGCATTTACTTATACATATGTGAATACCTGACTGTTCTCCCACCAGAAGAACAAAAATTACTCCTTTTAAAAATTTGGACTCTTCCACAAAGATGTTTGAGGAACACTCAAATACACCCAACTTCTCACATACCTAGCAAAGTCCTCAACACTTAAATTTATATGTGTTTAGTTGCTTTGTTGGACTGGGACATGAATGCAACTGGAAGTGTTTGGTTTGTGCTAGAAATCCATGCAGTTCCCAACAGCCAGGGTGTACCAGAAAAAGATGGTAAGCACCAGGTGCAATCAAGTCCGGTATTTCTCAACAACCAAAGCTGTTTAATGGCTACAAAAGGTCCCACACCTATTCTCATAGGAATTTGGTAAAAAGGTATCCATCTTTAAACACAAAGGGTGAAGAGGCAATTCACAGTGAAATGGGATAATAGATTAGATGCTTTTGTCCTGCGAGACTATTACTGGAATGAAATGAGGCATGCAGTACTTAAATACGATGGGACAATCACACCTGCTACAAGGCTCCATTATAAATTCAGTGGAGCAGATGGACCAAAAAAATCTGGGTTATATTTTATAAAGCAAGTCACTTCCACTAAAAATCCTTTGCTTAAAGAATTGTGAATACTTTGTTAACACTAGGAACATAAATCTACCATACAGTAACCGGACTTTAATTACATTGTTCTGTGTTTGCCATTCAGGACAAACAGTCAAAGGAAGCATTTGAAAACACCTGGCAACTCTAGTTCCTGCAAAGATGTGCACTCACCCCATAAGCCAAACAAGTGAAGCTGTGCTCTGCAAAGAAGTTTTGGAATTCTTTAATATTAGCTAATGCAATGTTTTCTGCCATCACTACGGTCTCCAACAGTTAACTATACAAGCTTACCAAACAGGCAGAGTATGTGGGATTTCCTGCTGAAAAGATATACTGAGTTAAAGTTTGAACTCTAAGGGGAAATGCTCTCTATAAAAGGCAACATATAAACCCAACAAGTATTAATACACTAAGCTACAATAGTCTGTTTCATCTACCTGATCTTTCATGATTTACTATAGCTTACTGGAGAGGCTGCAAGTGCAACCAGTTAACTCACACTGTGCTAATTCAAGGCACTTTAATTCTAGACTTCTGAGACATCAGGCATATTTCAAAAAAAGACAGATGACAAGAAAGATATTTTATTTTTCCTTCAAAACAAAAAAGAAATCAAATCTGAATTTTATAAACCAATCATTAAAAACACCTCAAAAACAAAACAGACAACTGCTTATAACCAGACCTTGAAAGAGATACTACTGCTCTAAATCCCAGCACTGATGTACAAGTACGTCCTTGTTTCTTCACCTGAACACTACCAAAAGCTAAAAGCATAGCCAACCAGGAAGGAAGATTACCTTAAACCTCCCAAGAGAATTCAAAGTGTAGCATGGTCCTATCTGCTATACAAACCTTTAGCCCTCAATGACATCTGCCTTTAAAACATTAATATTATGTTGACTTTAGAGCTACTGTACTTATGTTGCCAGCATATGGATAGGAAATTGCCCCCACAGGGTCAGTATATACATTTGGGAGGTAAAAGGATCGTCAAAGAAGCAATTCTAAACTCCGCTGAAGTATAATCCAAGCAATGATACCATAAGCCTTTCCCTGGTAGAATGGTTCCTTGCCACTCCGGTCTCTTCTGCAACAATTCACAAGTTCACAAGGTTGGCAGAAGTTACCTGACAAGTCACAAATTCACTGAATTGTATTTTTCCCTCCTTCTCCTCAATATCCATGTAAGTAATGGCTTGAATGTAATAAAACTACTTATGGTGAAAAAAAAAGACACTGGAAAAGAATTCATAACACGCATGAAAAAGGTTCACTTTCACTATTTATCATCATGACTTGGCAGGTCTTTAATTAAAATTAAGATCTTACTCTTAAGCAACTGATCTTATTATTTCTGGATCACTTAAACTATTTACAAAAATCCTGAAACTCAACATACCGGCCAGAACACCTGTTAAAAAGTTTATCCCTCCCAATGCTTATTATTGGTTAATCATACCAATGGGACCAAAGGAAAAATTCTATTTTAGCACAAGGCAAGAGCAAGGAATTTAGACGTTTGCTCATTACAAAACCCATGCAAAGAAACACAGATCTGGAATATCAACATTTCTTTACTAGATTTAATACCCATTTCAAATCTAAGTAGGGAACAACTTCAATTCAACTTGCTCCAATTCTTTTGCCAAAGAGTAAAGTCAAATTCTAGTTTAAGAGTGACAATGGTTCTCATTTTGACAGAGGAATTGGATCTAGCATTTCTATCACAAGATTCTGTGTATTCACAGAGACTCTTACCTGCGTTCTTGGGAATAACATTCCTATATTTGCCTTTTTTTAGGAGAAAGAATGCTCAAGAGTAAGTAGTAAAATGGACAGTGCAGTATTTGTATATACAATATGACAATACACATCGTTTTACCAGAGCACACTTAAAAGTATCACAGGTACTGCAGCACTGAGAAGTCTACAGAAGAATCAGAGCTCTACCCTGCTAGAAAGAAGCAGTGCTGTATCTAATATCCAGCTAAAAGATGACAGGATCTCAGTCTTAGCAACTCAAACATTTAAAAAAAAATGCCAAACCAAATGGTTAAACACTTCCAAACAAGGATGCTGTTCAGTACCTTTGAAGTTAGACACTGGAATGCTTGTTAGGTGTGGTTAACTACCGCTGGCTTTGCTTTTCCAAGCAGGATCTGCATACAGCTTGTACACTGATTCAATTAAAACAGTTTGAAGACTAGTACAGTTCAAAATGTCCAACACCTTACAACAGGCATTTTTATTCCAGAAGAGATGAGGCCTACTTCAATGTTGCTTAACTGACAACTAACAGTTACAAGGTAATTAGTAGCAAAAACAGTAAATTAAAAATGTGAAGTAGAACACACTCTTAAAACAAAAACTTCATTCAGCCTGCGTAAAAAATGGGAAAACAGTTCACGGAAAAAACAACATCATTATTAGCTCAAATTTTTTTGGCTGCTCTGTCCCTGATGTTTGGATGTACAGTTCATTTCCCAAGCAAACTAGTTTAGGTTCTTAAATTCAAGTTCATCACATAGCATATGATTAGGCAAAGTGAATCTGGTGGTAATTAATACCGTTACTACATGAGACCGTTGTCTTCCAAGGATTCCTTTATGCGTTAAGCTCATTTCTAAAAATACTGCAAGTTTGAGACTGAACCATTTATCAGAGTCACAAAAACTTTCAAACAAGAATATCAGTAAGAAATGAGCCAGAACTGGAAGCCTCACATTTTTAAAATGGAACTTCAATAGGTGTGTGTAACCTGTGCTGCCTCTAGTACCCAGAATACTAAAAGGACATGCAAAGATTGGCACATGTCACCATCTGGAAGTTACAAGTCCTGTCCCTACAGCTCCCAAGGTTAGTTTCATGTGGTTTTGAAAATGAAATCATTCCTGAGATAGCAACTACTGATTATCAGTGAGCAAACACCTCTAATCCTAGCTAGCAACTGCTATTAACATGGTAATCTAGTAAAGCTATGAAATACCTTCAATGCGTTAGGAGGCTAAAAATTAGGCTTTTCATGATTTATTCTATCCCTACAAAGCTAGCATAAAAGCCATAAAGGCAGGTGACATAGATCACTTAATAGCTAGATTGCTTACTCTGAGGACTTAAGGGGTCTGTTTCAATCCAACAAGTAATAGATTTTTCCAACTCATCATTCCACAGATGAAATAAAGATCTCTGAATCTCTCTGAAGATGGAGCATGCAACTTCAATCACCTGTAGCAAACAGCACAGAAAGGTGAAGATATTTGAAATGGACTCCTCAGAACATCAGCTCCACACAGCTCCCAATACATAGTCTTCAGTTATTTCTAAATTTTAGATGAGCCTATGGAATTAGCACGGGTGAAAAATAGCATCTTATGCTATAAACTTGAAATAGCCATTGGTGCAGTATTTGGAAGCTGACTAGGCAAGAGCCCTTTTTCCCATTCACAAGATATCAACCTGAAACAGCCACATAACTACAGTGTCACTGACTCTTATTTCCTTTCAGCAGCAAACAAACTGTAGTCAGAACTGCTATTTATGACCCTGGTTCTGCAGCTGAAGCCACAACCAGATCACGGCACTAACTGCACTGAAGCGCTCTTGTCAGTCGGCAAGCAGGGCAGGCACTAAGTAGCCAAAGCTTTATCTTATTTCCCTGTTTTTACAGAATGGTCTCAATGAGAAGATGAAACAAGTCCAAGAAACACAAGGTGACAGAGATTCATGAATAATTTCTCCTCTAGCTCTGGAAGTTACATCCTCGATGTTATTAATGCATGTAGACTTCTTGATAGAAAAAAGTTAGCCAAGACAGAGATTCATATTATTATATCTAGGTGAGCTAGAGTATCCAAGCAGGTCCTGGTATGTTATTATCTACTAGACATAAGCCTAAGGTGTTCTGTAAAGACAGCATCCCTACAGCCTCAAAGCAACCAAGAAGGAATAAAAACATTAAGTTTTCACCTATAGCTAAAAAAGATGTTTACTGTCACAAGTTGTACACAATAGGAGTCTGAATGGGTTATTCAAGATGTTGGGAGACAGTTTTGCGACATTTCTCCCTTTGTCATGGGTCAGTGGCAATTTGCCTATCAAAGCACTTGGATGTGTAACGCACAGCAGGAGACATTTGGCTACTGGTTTTCACGTGCCCTGCCACTTCCAGCTCTATGAAGGGAGCAGCAGTTTGCAGCTGAGCACTATACATCAACACAAAAATGAGCCTTCAGACACTAGGCTCTAAGCGCTGGCCAGAGAACCATTCTATCTCCTTTGTGGCAAAGGTATAAAAGACAGCTGAATGGGCATCTTAAGGTACAAAACCAGCCTGAAAACTCAGTTGCATCATCTCCAGTTAAAAAATAAGCCCATTACCATTAATCCCAGGAACAGAAGTTTTTAAAGACCTGATTCTTTAGATACATGCCTGGGCTTCATTTCAAGGCAATTTGCACTGTTCCAATGTTAAAAAAAAAACATACAACCACCTTAGACTTTATGCCTACAAGTAAAAAGTTTGAAGAATCCACAATTCAAGTCCTGCAAGCGCTGGCACCATTCAAAACTAGAAGAAAATACAGAACAAGACAAGGGGCAGAAATTATCATCTTTACAGAGACTAAAGCAATAGCCTGCTGTAGCCAGGGCAGTGTTCTCCGTACTTCGGGCAAGGAAACTTAATGTTCATTTTGTACTATCAAGTAGAAACCATGAACTAATAATTACTGACCTACTTAAAGCCAGCCACAGCCACCTTGTCCTGTAAAGATAAGATTCACATAATCCAAGAATAATCTCGAAAAGCACAAATTAAAGCAAACTATATTGGCAGCTGTTTTGAGCCTCCTTGTAGTCAGCAATTGCACCAGACAGTAGAAGATAACAGCAAAAAGCAGCAGTCTGCATCACTAATCAACCTTAAATGTCTTCACCTACCCCAAAGCAAGGTGAAGAATCATGAAGTGTTTACAGTAATTTTGTATCAACTGTATCAGTCTCTTCACTATTATACACAATTTATTTTTGAGTGATTTCGCTGTAAGATGTGAAAGCAATAGGAGATGGAAAGAGGATTGCAAGCTCCAATCCTCTCAAAAAACCTGTAGCTAATATCAAGTTGGGTCATATTTTAACAGGACTGACTAAGCAGAAGCAGCACAGTTCCATTTGTTCCTGCAAAAGGAACAAAGAGCACGGTTCAACTTTTTCGTTGCATCTCTCTGAATAAACAAGTTAAATGTAAATCATCAGGAATTGTAACGGACCTCTAGTTAGAGAGAAAAACAGGTAGTCACACAGGCGTTAGCCCCTATTCCCACACTCAGCACAAGGGAAACGCTGAAGGATAACTAGCCCTGTTCACAAAGAGCTCCCTATTTGCATGCCATTACACATCCACGCCATTCCAGCTTCCAAAAGTTTCTCAGGACCTCAAATGGTGACCACTTCTGCAGCTCATTTTCTAGGGATGAGCTCAAAGAGATTTGTGCTTGAGAATTTAGGAGTAGCATTCATACAATTCAACACGCAGCACTGACTTCAAGTACCAGCTTAGCGCAGCTCAAGCTGTAGTAAAGCTACAAGAGTGATGAGAAAGTGCTGGCTCTGGGGAAGAAATTCTCCTCCAATTCCGAAGAGGATGAAGAGTGCAGGACTCTTGGCAGGCAGCAGCCCTGTGCAGCTCACTTTCTCTTGACATCTGCATTGTTTTTTTCTAGGTGATGTTACAACACAAGTATTGTCACAACATAACTTGGTAACATCACAAGATCTAAGTCCACGGTGTTGGAATTTATTTGTGCATATTTAAACAGGGCTGAAGGGAGAAAGACATTGTTTTTTCCACTTGCTTCATCCAACTCCTGCTTTAAGCCAACTGCTTACTCTAAAAGTAGCAAAATTACCCAGCTATCAACCTTAAAAAAAGGAAATCTACATCTGTTCAAACAAAATGCATATTCAAGAGACTGTGAAAGCAGTCACCTTTTTTGTTCCTCTCCACTATTCTGTACTTAGACACCAGTATTCTTCAATGCCCATTTCTTTCAAAAAATGTATTTTTAAGAGACAACCCTTCAATGAGTTCAGAATTTAAAAAAAAAAATCAAATGACTGTCCTGTATGCCTTATTGCTGGCACAAAAAAGGGTAGGATGGATTCTCCGTCCATCTTAGATTGACATAAATAGTAGCGGACTTTTTCAGCTACATAAATCCTGCACTATTTGTGAAGCTTTGAAAGCATGCTTTAAAAAATGTTCCTGCCTGTGTAATTTTTTTTTTTTGCGCTCATCTTATTTTGGGAAAGCTTGTCTATGATTTACAGTCTTTCCTTTCAAACATAGAGTCCATGCATCTTTTGAATAAGGGAAGTTGCAAGCAGTTAAGTATCTGAAAGGAAGCTTTTTCTGGTTTTAATTATACCCTTCTACATTCTGCGTGAAATATTCTTTCCATCTACTTTTTTTTTTTCATTTAAACTGAATAAAGAGGCATTCCCATACCCTGTCCTTTCCCCTTAAAACATAATGTCAGCAACAAGCACTGTTTAAAGACATAGGAAAGGAAGATTAAGAGAAATAGGAAGTTTAATAACACTCATCTAAATTTTAGAATTAAAGCAGCGGTATTCAAAAGAAACACAAAATTGGAAGGAAATTTGTATTCAGGGGAAGACCGAGCAGAGATTTCTGTCTCGGTCTGAAATTCAATGCTCAACTTAATGGAATCTATACTGAGCCCTCAAAACAGCTTTATTTAGCTTACAACTCCAATACAGGGATTTTGGTAGCCTTTAGGTACACACCATCCTTCCCAACAGAAGGGTAACATTTGCTGACAGAGTCCTACATCCTCAAAAGCTACAGCCTTTTAACTGATCACATGCACCCACTTAGCTGGTACTTAGCTTGAACTTTAAAGCAGGTTAAATTCAGTCAAAAAGACAGTTTGACTCCTTAATTTGTAGCAGGCTAAGAACACTTAAGCAGTCAGTAACATATCTAATTACTAACAGCACGTCTTAAAATGTTACTGTCTAGCTTAATTGCTGGCAATTGAATGAACAAACAGCAAGTTAATGACGGTGAACGACTGACACCAGGATCAATACCCCAGAGGTTCAGGGTGACAGGCAACCTCAACATTTCTTTAATTTTACTATCTATCAGAAACTCAAAACGTTTGCCATCACATTCGTCTAAAACAAAACCCAAACTCACCACGATGCCTTTGCCACTGGACAGCTACTCCCAAAGCTGATCCTCTTTTCCAGGGAAACTTTTAAGCAGATGCTTGTTCCTGAATCTAGAGATATTACATGTTTGCTTCCCCCTATTAAATCACGGGTCTTCCATGCAACTGGCAGGACTGTCCCCTCAGCAGATGTATTGCCAGAAGCAATCAGTTAAGGTTTATACTGCTGCCTGTTCATCAGCTTGTGAACCCCTTCTCATTTAACCATCGTGAGCCCATAAAAACTCCATGCATCCCCTCTTTTCACCCTCAGCTGACCATCCCCATCACCAACCAAAGTGATCTCTGCCACTCACCACTGGAGTGCCCCTACTAGAAGAAAGGTTTAAAATCGTTGTTGAAGACACAAGATAGTGCCCTGCAGGAGTGCCATCAGGGTGTGCAAAAGCAGGATACCCACCTTATGGCAGCCAGGATAGGTTGCCATGGTGTTGAGGGTAGAGGTGCTGGGATTCTTGCTGGTGCTGGCCATGATATTCTGGATCTGGGTGAGCTCTTGCCTCAGCACCTGTTTCTGGTGGAAGCTGAAAGCAGGGTGGTTGGATGCCATCGTGAAGAGCAACAGGAACTCATCCCCTGTGCGGCCCTCATTGAGTTGTAGCCCATAGTTGTTGATGACCGAGTCAATGTGGGTGAGGGTACGGAAGAGGACCCCGGCCGCCTCTCGGTGGGCAGACCCGAGCAGGGCGAGAGAGACCAAAAGTTTGCTGCGTACCACCTCGTCCGTCAGGTTGGTGAGGCTCCCCAGGTCGGCGGGGTTGTTGGCCTTGATTTCGGAGTCGCGCAGGGAGTGGTAGTCCTTGCGGGCCAGGTCCTCCAGGCAGGCGCCCAGGAACCGCAGCTCCAGCGGGATGCAGAGGTCCAGGAGGCCGCAGAGGAACTCCACACGCTGCGGGGAGGGCAGCTCGGAGAACCAGCGGTACACGCCGTCCCGCTGCAGCCGCGGGCACCGCTTCTCCACCATGGTGCTTCGCCTACCCCCGGCCCGGAGGGAGCACACCCTACTAGGGGCAGCGGCGGCGAGGGCGGGCGGCAGCGCCCCGAGGGGGGCCCGCAAGGCCGGCGCCCCGACACCCCCCAAGCGGCCCCCTCCGCGCTCCC